>NC_083428.1:30799965-31105102 GCF_020745735.1 Hemiscyllium ocellatum | reverse complement strand
TTTCCACCAACCTCTGGATGAAAAAAAATTCTTCAAGTACCCTCGAAACCTTCTGTCCTTCACCTCAAAATTATATCCCCTTTTTATTAACTCTTATTATGATTATACTTCATCATTGGTTGATGACACTATGTACCGTGGTATCTATGGAAAACAAATCTAGTCATGAAGATCTTTGACTTTTACTTTAGATCTGTTGGCTCAGTTTTGGATACTATTACATTGTTAGCAGATACTCCCAGCAATATCTTTATTTAATAATGTTACAAGTAGGTAACACCTAATTAGTTCTGAAAAATTACTGAGAGACTGGTAATTGACCTTTCCTTGACATTGTTGTACAAATAATGTGTTGTTAAGCCCATCTATTTAGATAGTTTAACTGAACCTACTTCTTGTAGTTCATTTCTTCAAAACTAAAAATGAGCAATATAGAGTATTTCTTATCAAAATATTCTAAACATGATCTATTTGGGAAATTTCTCAAGCAGGATTAAAGGGCTGAATTTAGTCCTGATGGCATGTATTCTGCCAGCCAGTGGTAGTGAACCCCTCCCCACTTCACTGCTTAATGGCATTCGGGGATACACCCTATTAGCAATTGTCAATTAACTCCCTATTAAGAACTGCTTATGACCTGCTAACCAAGCAGAGAGCTGGTATCTCACAGGTCCCATCCACAATGTTGGGCAGTGCTGGGACTGCATTAGGAGGAAAGTGCAACGATGAATGTGTGTCTCACAGTCAGGTGCAGTTTGTTGAGATCAGGGCCAATCAGGCAGACCTGGGTGAGATAGACAGGCTGGATGTTGGTGAGTATAGATGACACCCTTCCCACAGGGGTGGGACGACCTTCATGGGCCAATGAGTGCCTGAAAAGGAGTGCTCCCCACCTCATATACCTACCAGAAGTCCTCCAGGAACTACTCAGCCATCTATCTGTGATGAAATGCCAACAGAAACAGCAAGATGCTTTCAACTTGCCACTTAAGAGACTATGTTGGCCTTTTAGTAGAAGGGCCATCTTCCTTTATCTCCACCAGTGGCAAAATGGCTCAAAAATGGCAAAACAAAAGTCTGGTAAGCCACCATCACCTTCTGTCCTCCTCCCCTCCTAATCTATTCCTAAAAGGCTGGCAAAATCCAGCCCAAAGCGTTTCATATCTATATTATAAGAAGCCACATATACTTCTTTTTTGTGATTAAAATGATATTGACATTGGGCCCCTAAAATTGAAATACCAGCTGAGGTTTGCAACTTTAAAAAATCAAGTGCTGTACATTGTTGAGCTCTGCGATGCAATGTTGTTTTTGAAGCAGTGAGAGGAAGAGAATCTTTTAAGTTAAAGGAATTCTGTCTGACAATAACCTTCTGATTGGTTGAAATACAGTGCTAAAGTACCAAGGCAGCAGAGTGAAAGAAACATTCACTTCCTGAGTACAGAAAGAGTACATCTCACCCTTTATGCCTCCATTGGCAGAAAATTAAAAAAAACCTAGAACAATTCTAAAACAAGACCTGATCAACCATTTGTTTAAAGCAGAGGTTTTCAACTTATGTGCCGTAGCAAGGTGAGGAGTGCACTGTGAAATTCTTGGGAAGCAGCACTGTTTTGCACAGGCTTTCAATACCATGGTATGCATGAAGACTTGACACCATGCACTGCAGAAGATCGGAAATCTATTCGTTATGCAGCCTGCTTGTGCCCAAACATTCAGTCTGACTGTATGCAATGATCGAAGATCATGTCTCTGGGATGTGAAGAAACTGTGCATGAACAGGAAAGAGGTACGCTGTTGTTGAACGTCTGCTGAACTGGCTTGCCTGCTTGGACATGTTTCCACATCAGTACAAATTTTAAGATGAAGATATTGTAATGTTTTTGCTTAAGCCACTGCTCTAAGTCATAGAATACAATCTAAGAAGAAATAAATAAAATTCTTGTGAAAAGAGTCGATTCCTAAGCTAACTCAATCAATTAAACATCTGAACCCAAAACCAAAAAGCGAGAATTGTTCAAAGACTATATATTGAGATCCAGCCTGTGAATTTTCATAGCAAGGAAATGTCACTTGCCTTACCTGAATGTCTCATCTGCAGAGAAAAGTTGACAAACATTGTGATGATGGCTGCTGAAAATGTGTTGCTGGAAAAGCGCAGCAGGTCAGGCAGCATCCAAGGAGCAGGAGAATCGACGTTTCAGGCATGAGCCCTTCTTCAGGTTCATGCCCGAAACGTCAATTCTCCTGCTCCTTGGATGCTGCCTGACCTGATGCGCCTTTCCAGCAACACATTTTCAGCTCTGATCTCCAGCATCTGCAGTCCTCGCTTTCTCCTAAAACACTGTGATGATACCAAGTAAATTAAGATGTCATTTACAGATGAAACATCCATCTGTTGTGAACAGATACATTCAGTACTTTTAAGAGATTGAGAGAACAAAACATCAAGCAGACCCAATGTCAATGGAGTGTGTGTGCAGGTATTGGTTAAAGCTCAAGATGCTTGTTAGCAGGTGGATGAACTTGTAGCAAAATCAAATAAACACCATACCATTGCTGAAACCTTAATTGTGCCTGCATATAAACAAATCATAGTTGTGATTGAAGTTGAACTGAGCAGATTATGAAAATGTGTCTGTGCTCACAGTTAAACATTTGAAACATTAATACTTTTGATCTTTCTTGAGCTTATTAGATGCACAATGTTGCAAATCTGTCTAGTAAGGCCAGAACCACAATAAATGCTAGTAATATTATAAGGCCCTTTGGCCCATCATGTCTGGTTTGACCATGATAACATTCTAAACTAATTCCATCTATCTGCACATAGTCCCTATCCCTCTATATCCCAGTCCGGTCATGAGTCTGTCCAAATGCCTCTTAAATTGGTTATGAGCGATCAATTTAGCTGAAAAAAGTGGGTGATCTATGGAATTGTTTGTCTCATTGAAGTGTGCCTTGATACTGGAAACATTGGAAACTACTGATTGAAAGAACGACTATCACCCTAGACATGTCATCAGTGTTAAAAAAAATCACAAAAGACTGTGTAAGGCATTGATCAACACTTGCAATCAGGGATTTGTGACCGTTGAAATTTTGTTTACTCTATCTATGTCATTTTTCCAGCTATAGTATCTGTGTCAAACCTACTGGCCATTGTCTATCTTAATTTTAAATGAGCATTTGTGTGTTTGGGGGTTTTGAAGAACTATAATTTAAATTAAATGCTAGTAGATTAGAAATCTTTGCTTTTCACTTATCTTTAACGTGAGCAGAGTGTTACAATAGAATTATTTTTCTATTAGTGACGAAACCTGTGAGTTGCTTTTGGGCTGAATCTTATGTTTTTCTTAAGCGAAGTCCAAGTTGTGTTAAGTTTTTCAGATGGTTTCGTATTGCAAGGCCTAGGGAATCTTCTTGCTGCAGGGAATCAGGGTGTGGCTTGATTAGTCAAGGAAACAGCTTTCCCAGTTTGGCACTAGCCTTCAGGTTTTGATAGGGAACACTTTGGAAGGTTGACAGGACTGAGTTTGCCATTTGTCAGTTTTAGTATCTTGATTGATGTTGGGTGTCTGTCCAGTTTCATCCCTTTGAGTATCTCTCTGAAGGCCCTCCTGCTCCCTATGGATACAAAATATTTTTCTCCCTTTCCATCAAAAGCTCCATTGCAGTGTTTGAAAACCTTGATGTTTGCTGTCTCATATATTTAACCATTCCTCAAAGTATCACAGCACAGATTCAGAAACATGAAGCGTGATATTAGGTCACCTGCTGATATATGCATGAGGCTGCACACAGTACCAATGTTATCCAACAAACAGCACAAATGTACTGTTCTACACAATGAACAAGCACAGGATAATTATTTAACCTAATACCCAAGCTCATTTTCAAGGATAGGCCAATATTCTGAAGGATGAAGTTTAACAGAACTGCAGCTCTGATAAAAATATTTTCAGTGAAAACTATTAATTTAAAAAAAAAGCATCAAGGCTGACCCTACTAGAGACACGTTGACATAATTTTAGGGTTTACGTTCACAGCACAAATAGCCATCAAAAATTACAGCATAATTGTAAAAACCTAAAATAGGTTTCCTATACAGTTACCACTTACCTTAGCATGTAAAGTATAGTGCAATGTTGTTCAGTACATTTGCCAGTAACCACATGAGAACAACTGGAAATTTAAATTGTGGTTAATGGCATTTTATTTCATAAATAAAATATGATAAATAGACACCATTATTGTTAGCTCACAGGACAGGCACTAAATTTGCTCAACAACTCTAAATATGTATACAGGTAAAAGAATTTAATTAAATTAGATTCATTTCTTAACGGTCGAAATTTTAGGAGTTCCAATCATTTTTTAATTCTATTGTCAAATAGTTAAACAGAAAATTGCCCTGTAATCTCAGTTTACAAAATTTCTATGCTTATATTTGTTCACTTTCAAAGGGATTCCTCTGAATGAGAATATGAGCATTTAAGAGATCAAATTATCTTTTCACAAAGTAATGAGTCAGACGTCCTTGTTGAGAAAATAATAGTTTTTTTTTAGAATAATGCTCCATATAAATCTTTAAGGTTGCCGCAGAATCACTCAGGAATAGACATTGTCTCAACAGTATATTTCAGTTTCTGCTATTACAATAACATATAAATCTATCATCTACAGCATTAAGATGGCATGTGAAACATAACAATCATAATGCTGGAAGACAAAATTAAAGATTGTACAAACTAAAATATATTTTTGTATGGTTTTCTTATAAATAGTGAGAGAAATAAGAAAACAAAATGTGTAAAATTGAGAGGTAGAATCATATGCTATAATCATTTACCCATAAATCCTCTATTCTTCTGGCATATGGCAGGGTATCAGTTAATTATCCCATTTCTATCCGAATCATAGTAAACAAATTAGCTGTTCAGTAAGTACTTGAGTTACAACAGATACAAATGGAAATTTAGCCAATTATACTGTCATAATTTACTGTATAGATTTTGTATAGGGCAAACTGTGTGAAATCTATCACAAAACAGAAAGGGGCTAAAGGTTAAAAAAAGGGTCTAGCATTGGTGGATAATTCATTGTTCCTGCAACACACAAGTATACATGCACACAGATATAAGAATAATTCAAATGTTCACATTCAATTCATTGACTTTAACCTATATTTTTAATAAGTGTGGTTAAGCATGATGTTTAAAATGTATGTACAATTATCTGTTATTATGCATCCGTCCTTTTGTGCACCTCCACTCACTTGCAAAGGTTGCACAGGCAAAAGAAAATACCACGCAGCACATCAAGCAGATCACTACAGCTCAAAGAAAAAAACCTAAGACTGATACTGTGAGACTGATTGCTTGTATGACTGCAAACATTTACCCAGAAGATTTTACACTCAGAAACTACCATAAGAACTACAGTCCGTCAGTAAATACTTTATTTTTGACATTTCTGTACTTAATGAATTCAGGAATTCTGAAGGAAACGGCCTGGGAGATGAGTCCTGGAGGCCAGTTGTGGCCAGGAGCCTGGAGTAGGAGGCAGTTCAAACTTAGGATGGTGTGGGATATGAGTCCTAGAGGCAAGTCACAGGCCACAGCCTGGAGTGGGAGGCAATCCGAGTCCAGGCTGGCCTGGGAGATGAGTCCTGGAGGAGAGCTGTGGGCTGGAGCCTGGCTCGAGGAGGCAGTCCGAGCCTAAGGCGGCCTAGGAGACTAGTCACAGGCTGGAGCCTGGCATGTGGAGGTAGCAAGGCCTCATGTTCTGAAGCCCGGCAGGCACAGACTCAGTGAAAAGGACTATAATTTGAGTACTTATTAAAGATACTTTTTATTCATATTCTGGACATTGTGTATTTCAAGTACATTTGAAAACTTTGTATTCCTAAGCTAGACTTCTTTTTTACTCTTTCAATTCTGTAGCAAACACTTCAAGTATCTGAACTTAGGTACCCTGTACCGAAGATGGTGCCAAAACAGCAGCATTACAATTTTTTCACTGCAATCATTCGGGTGCATGTGACAATAAAGGCTATTCTATTCTAATTATTATTTTTGTGATAAATGTTACTATTTGTAACAAACATGCTCCCATACACATTCCAATTATAAAGGGACCACAAGATAGCTTTAAAGGATAAATAGTCCTTGAACACATTTTTCTCTTGTTTTTCTAGACTGCCTATTTCTGACACTATTTAGTTTTCTTTCCAACGTTGTTTTGTTTCTTACAGCAGCTTGAAATTATACTGCATCTTTAAAAAAGTAAATTATTACAAGACACTTTGCAGGAGTGGCAGCATGGTGGCTCAGTGGTTAATACTGCTGCCTCACAGCACTGGGAACCCATTTTCAACTCCAGCCTCAGGCAACTATCTGTGTGGAGTATGCACATTCTCCCCGTGTCTGTGTGAGTTTGCTCCAGGTGCTCTGGCTTCCTCCCACAATCCAAAGATGTGCAGATTAGGTGAATTGGCCATGCTAAGTTGCCCATAGGGTTCAAGGATGTGCAGGTTAGCTGCATTAGTCAGGGGTAAAAGAGAATAATACAGTAGGAGAATGGATCTGGTAGTTTCTTTTCAAAGGATCTGTGTGGACTTATTTGGCCTAATGGCTGTTTCCACACTGTAGGGATTCTAGGAGTGTTATACAAAATTTAACCCTCAATCAAATTAGGGATTATTAGGACAGGTGATCAAATGCTTGATTGAAGAGGTAGGTTTCAGGCAGCTTCCTAAAGCAGAGATATAGAAGGATATATTTAGAGAAGAATGAGAGAGGAAAGGAGACTTTGAATCTTAGGCACAGTCATCAATTACAAGATGAAAGATGCATAAGAGGCAAGAATTGGAGGATTGCTGGGTTGTCAGAGTGTTATAATGTTGGAGGAGGATGCAGAACTGGGAAAGGGTGAGGTCCTAGTAAGAACAGAACATGATTTAAATAGATTAATCCAATTTCATGGCAGAACCTGTTTGATCACTTTCTGTATAAAAAAGGGAATATGAAAAATATTTGCAAAATACACCTCAATCAACACAAAGAACTTTACAATTATGTTTGGAGAAAAAGGTAATCAAGATAATTTGTGCTCCTCTAAAATAGATAACTGTAAATAGCGATAAGGAAAAGACAATTACCTCTAATAATCACCATATTCTTCCCCACATTCTGTGTCTTCCATGTCCTTCTCCACAGTAAACACTGATGCAAAATACTCATTTAGTATCTCCCCCATTTCCTGTCGTTCCACACAAAAGCTGCCTTGCTGTTCTTTGAGGGGTCCTATTCTGTCCCGAATTACTCTTCTGTCCTTAATATATTTATAAAATGCTTTTGGATTGTACCTAAGCCTATTTGCCAAAGCTATCTCATGTCCCCTTTTTGCCTTCCTGATTTCCCTCTTGAGTATACTCCTACTGCCTTTATGCTCTTGTAAGGATTCACTCAATCTCTGCTGCTATATACCTGACATATGCTTCCTTCTATTTCTTTACCAAACCCTCAATTTCTCTAGTCATCCAGCATTCCCTAAACTTATCACCCTTTCACCCTATCAGGAATATACTGTCTCTGGACTCTCATTATCTCATTTTTAAAGGTGTCCCATTTTCCAGATGTCCTTTTACCTGGGAATATCTGACGTAATCAACTTTTGAAAGTTCCTGCCTAAAACTGTCAAAATTGGCCTTCCTCCAAATTAGAACTTTAACTTTCAGATCTGGTCTATTCTTTTCCATCATTATTTTAAAACTCATAGAATTATGATCGCTGGCCCCAAAGTGCTTCCCCACTGACACCTCAGTCACCTGCCCTGCCCACTGACACCTCAGTCACCCCGCCTTATTTCCCAAGAATAGGCAAGTTTTGCACCTTCCCTCACAGGTACATCCACATCCTGTACCAGAAAGTTTTCTTGTGCATATTTAACAAATTCATCTCCACCTAAACCCTTAACACTGTGGCACTCCCAGTCTGTGTTTGGAATGTTAAAATCCCCTACCATTACCACCCTATCTTTCTTTCCACCGACTACCGGGGGGTCTATAGTATCCCTTTCTTAATTCTCAGTTCCACCCAAATAACTTCCCTGGACATATTCTCAGAAATATCCTCCCTAAGAACAGGTGGAATGTTATCCCTTATCAAAAACACCATTCCCCCTTCTCTCTTGCCCCCCTTTCGATCCTTCCTACAGCATTTATATCCTGGAACATGAAGCTGACAATCCTGTCCATCCCAGAGCCACGCCTCTGTAATTACTATGATATCCCTGTCCCATATTCCTAACCATGCCTCTAGTTCATCTGCCTTCCCTCTTCAACCTCTTGTATTGAAATAAATGCAGTTTAATTTGCCTCGTTCTCTGATTTGGTCCTGCCTCCCCTGACTGTTTAACTTGTTCCCTTTCCCAACTGTACCAGTCTCAAACTGATCTCTTTCTTCATTATCTCCCTGACTCCCCCCCCTTTCCACGCACTACTTTAAATCGTCCTAAGCAGCTCCAACAAACCTCCCTGCCAGTATATTAGTCCCCTTCCAATTCAGGTGCAATCCATCCGTCCTATACAGGTCACTTTTACTCCAGAAGAGATTCTAATCCAAAAACGTGAACCCTTCGCCCCTGCACCAGTACCTCAGCCACACATTCATCTGCTCTATTGTCCTATTCCTACCCTCACTAGCTCAAAGCACCAGAGTAATCCTGATATTACTACCCTTGAGGACCTCCTTTTTAAATTCCTGTCTAAATTCCTATGTTGTCCCTTCAGAATCTCATCCTTTTTCCTTCCTATGCCATTAGTTCCAATGTGTATAATGACCTCTTGCTGGTCTGTCTCCCCTTTTTGTGAATATTCTGCACTCTCTTTGAGATATCCTTGATCTTGGCACCAGGGAGGCAACACACCATTCTGATTTCTTGCTGCCAGCAGCAGAAACGTCTATCTGTGCTTCTGACTAGAGAGTCCCCTATTACAAGCAATTGCTTGGAACCTGATGTACCCCTCATTACATTATAGACGTCTCGGTGCCAAAAACTTGGCTGTTTATGCTACATTCTCTTCAGAGTCCATCACCCCCTACATTTTCCAAAACAGCATATTTGTTTGAGATGGGAATAGCCACAGGAGGCTTCTGCACTCCTGCCTCCCTCTACTGTCTTTCGTGGTGGTAGCCCATCTACCTGGCTGTATTTCAGTTTTTCTCCCTTTCTATAACTGCCATCCATCACACCTGTTTGTCCTGTAAATTCCTCATGCTTCTAACTGCAACTCCAACCGCTCCATGTGATCTGATAGGATTCACAACCAAACACACTTACTGTAGACATAATCATCAGTAACATGGAAATTCTCCCTAATCACCCACATCCAACAGGAAGAGCACATCACTCTACTAAAGGCCATCTTTGCACCCTAACATCTACACACCCAGAAAATAGCACAGTCTTCCTGCTCTAAAAAAATTGTTCCAGGGTAACTTAGTACTTATGTTTTATATTTTTAAATTTTAATCAAGACAGATGTCTATAAAACATATAACCAAAAAGAATTTGTTCTACTCATTGTTAAAAAAAAAGACAGCAAGGTTACACCTAAAAACCATGCACTTATCTGCTCCTGTGCTGTGAGCTCTCCCACACATATTCCTCCAGCTGTAAATTTTGCTGTTTGTTCATTTTTCTTAGATGCACTCTGATGTTCAGAAATACTTGAACTCAAACTGCAAAAGCAGTAACTGTGCAGATTCACTGGATTGTCAGACAGCAGTGTAGGTTTCATTTTCTTTCTCTCACTGATCATGTGGTCGCTGCTTTTGTTCTCTTCCCCCTTTTTCAAGTGCCATTGTTTTGATCTATCTTTTCTCCGAAGTTCCAAAGCAATGCAACATCTTATGAAATAGCAATTATTGCTCCTGGAATTTGAGGAAATTACCTCCAAAGCCTAAAATACCTCAGGAAAGGAGCAGCTCTCACAGCCTCAATGTTTTCTTGTCCTCCATCATGGATTACCCAGAATCGTCCTATTTAATAATTACTTCGTAATTATCAGTAATTACAGTTGAGATTAGGATATCATGCTGTACACCACAAGGAAACTAATATTGAATAAAAGACATGAAGTCACCAACATTATTATGACAAAAGTACTATTTTTTAAAAAAACTAGAGTGACCAGTCTCTAGGTTCAAGTCGCTTCCAACCCATGATTTTAAAAGAAGTAGTTGAGAAAATGGCAGATGCCCTATGCTTAATCTTCCAAAGTTGACTCAATTTAGGCATTTTCTTTTCAATTGGCAAATTGCACATGCCACTCTGTTACATAAGAAAATGGATGAGAAAACCAAAGTTAGAGACAAGTTAATCTAACAGCTCTTGCAGAGTAATTACTTGAATCCATAGTTAAGCATAGAATGATTGAACATCTTGAAAAGTATTAGTTGACTGGAAAGAGTCAACATTAATTTGTAAAAGTGTAGGTCTTGCGTGATAAATCTGATTGAATATTTGGAAGGAAAATCCATAGTATTAATGTGTGTGAATGTTTATTATGTGAACTGCCAGAAGACATTTGATAAACCCCTCATTAGAGATAACTAAAGTTGAAGCCCATGAAACTAAAAGCACATTATTGACCTGGTTAGGAATTTGTCTGAGTGGTAGGAGATAGTGAGTAGGAATAATAGTCAGATATTCTATACAGCAGAGCATAATAAGCAGCAACTCACAGGAATCTGCATTCGGAACTCAAATATTTACTGTATTTAGTGATTAGATATTGAGATAGAGAGCCACATCTTCAGTGATTCAAAGTTAGGCAGTGTTGATGATTAAATGGCAAGTAGATGCTAAAGATTAAGTGAATCAGCAAAAACAAGGCAATAGAATTCAATACAGGCAAATGTGAGATCATCCACTACAGAATAAAAATGGATAGCTGAGGGAATTTTCTAAATGATGTTAAATTAGAAACAGTGAAGGTTCTCACATAGATAGATCATTAAAATGTCATGAACATATAGAAAAAATAATCAAAATAGCATGGTCACACTGACTTTAAACTAGTAAATGGCCGGGGGAGGTCTTGGGGGAAGTCAATACAGTTTCAAAATCAAGTAACATGATAGAGAATAAAGAACCAGTAAGGAATCCTACTTCAGAAATGGCAGGTAATGGCAAAACTGTAAGAAGTGCATTGATTAAACCAAGCGAGAGAAATAACAGATGAATAAAGCATCAGTGCTGAGAGGAAGGTCACAGCATATGACCCAAATAAAAGTTCTATATACAAATGCAAGGAATAAATTAAGTGAATTGTAGGCACAAATTCAAATTGGAGGTAAAGACATAGTAGCCATTACTGAGACATGGCTGCAGGATGCTTAAAAATGTGTTGCTGGAAAAGCGCAGCAGGTCAGGCAGCATCCAAGGAGCAGGAGAGTCGATGTTTCGGGATGACCCCTTCTTCAGGAATGGTCAGCATTGGACATTAGATATATCATGTTATGAGGTGTACAGGACAAACTGGGAAAGTGGCAGAGGAAATAAAATTTATTCAAGGATGAGGGAGAATATAAGGATTGGAAAGCATTCAATGGAGACCATGTAGTTGGAACTGAGGAGCAGTAAAGAATCTAAAATTGTAATAGGTGTTGTGCACAGACCGAGAGTGTGGTGCTGGAAAAGCACAGCCGGTCAGGCAGCAGCCGAGGAGCAGGAGAATTGAGGTTTCGAGCATAAGCTCTTCATTAGAAATGAGGCCTGTGGGTGAAGGGGGCTGAGAGATAAATGGGAGAGGGTGAGGCTGTGGGGAGGGTAGCTGAGAAATGTGATAGGTAGATGAAGGTTCGGGGTGATGGTGATAGGTCAGAGAGGAGGGTGGATCGGATAGGTGGGAAGGAATTTGGACAGATAGGACAGGTCAAGACGGCAGTGCTGAGTTGGAAGGTTGGATCTGGGATAAGGTGAGGGGGAAGGAAATGAGGAAACTGGTGAAATCCTCATTGATCCCATGTCCAACCACAGGGGATCAATGTGGACTTCACCAGTTTCCTTCTGAATCATCTTTATTCATTTTAAGTTTGATTTCTGTTTACTAGAATGTTTTTTTGTTCTTAAAAAAAACCCATTGAATGATACTATATTCAATCAGATACTGTCTTGATATTGAATGCCACTACTTGTGTTTTAATAGTTACATCCATGTGACGATTAAAACTGTCTGGAGCTAAATGAATATGGCAGTGAAATATAGATTAGCAGTAAGGATTTCTTTACAGCCTGATTTATTACTCCTTCAATCACCTTGCAGTTGATTAAGAAGAGTTTGATAGAATATCACAATTACTTGTAATCAGCTAATTGTTAATGTAGATCACAGACAGAGGCCAGGTAGTTATGTAGTGTTTCAAGAGTGTTGGGAGTGATACAGGTATTTGTTGTTGTGTGAGATGTAGCTGTCTTGTATCAATTACTTAAAGTCTTTTTGCCAATATGGAGGAACAATACACACTGGGACTCACTCCCCAGACTGTAGAAGAATGGATTGCTAAAGCAAGAGCACCCCACCCAGATGACTGATCATGGCCAATCCCTGGATTAGCAGCTACCTTGACTTCCTGTGTTGGGACCCCTGACTGATGAATGCCTCTACAGTAGTTGGTGAGGACTACTCCCCTAAGTTTAGAGACATGGCTGCTTGTATGTTGCAAGTGTTTGCCACATAAGCTGTTGACAGATTGACATAGCAATGTGCTGTGCAGCAAGATCTCTGCCCTCTTGAATGAGGACTGCCATTAGCAAGGCATCCTGCCTGGTTGTGTAACACTGCTAATCGACAATGCAAGGCAATGCAGAGATTCTCTGAACATGCAGGTGGTCGCTGCCTAAGAAAGGCAGTAACAGAAAGCAAATATCCCTGAGACATAGCCAGGCCCAGTCCATCAGCTGGGTGTCTGCCTAGGAGTAAGAAGCATCACTGTTGCAGTCTTTCAATGCTAATTATTAGTTCACCCTGAAGTACAGGTCTCAACTTCCTTGGCATCATGAAAATGTATTGGAGAGGTGTCATGAAGATCCTGAACAGTTGGCAATTATCAGCTGCCAATATCTGTGGATAAGTTAGTGATGAAGCTCGTGGTGAGCTAAATCACCACGGATGCCTTCAACTTCCATGTCAAGAATTCTCGGTTTCAGTATTGCTTGCAGTATATGTTAAGATAAAATGCTGCATATTAATTTGGCAAGATTTGTCCCTATTAGATCATCAACAAACAATAATCCTTCTGGAGTCACATTGTTGCTAGATCAGGTAAGGATGGCAGAATTCCTTCCTTAAAAAACATTAGGGGTATTTGCAAACACTAAATAAATAAATGTCTGAACTGTGGCCAATGAAATTTGGACTTAGCATGGCTCAGAGAATGTATCTATGTTAGGTCAGTTCACAGTAACAGGCATTCATCAGAGAAACTTGGAAACTCACCTGTTGTATGTAATTGACAAATTTGCACATGAATTCCCCGAAAATCCAGCTCGGGAGTGGGTATAGGACTGCAGTGAATGGGACACAGCATATCAAAAAGATAATGTCAGTTGTAGCCAAGTTTGCTAGAAAAAGAAAGAAAAGCTTAGAATAATTTCAATCTAAAAGAGAATTGGGAAATCAACCAAGTTACAGTCGAAGCAATTACCCACCATTATTCTGATAATAATTATTATAATTTAGAAAACTCAAATACTACAGTGCTATTACCATACTTAGATAAATGAATTAGAATGTTTTCACAGAGCACTGTCTGCTGGGTTAATATAACCTTTTATTCAAGAACTGAAGGATTACTGTGCCTGTGTATCAAAAGTGATATTTATACAAAGATTTTTTTTAGATTTACAAACATAAAATGAATACTTTTTCTGAATTTTTACTGCTACTGGTTTAATTTAAAACAAAACAAAACATTAACTCAGAAAAATTTGCAGTTACAAATTTAAATCTGTCTTTTGTTAAAAATTTTTAAAAGCTTACACTTAATCATTATCTAATACATATTGAAATAAAAATATACCTTTTCTCTCACATCAGATTTTCATTAATTTCAGACTACCTCTGATTGTAAAAATCATAGTTTGATAGTTTTAAAATTACTCATGCATAAATCTGCACGTAATTTACAGATCCTGATTGCCGTTATAAATCAATCACTGTTTATTATTTTGAAACAACCCAGGCAGTGATGCAGGCTAGCCAGCATATATCAGAACCGGTCCCCAGCCTGGATTGATGGGGTCGTTATCTGGTTGCAAGAACAACATTAACTAAACGCGAAAAAAAAGCTTATGTGAAGGGTGATTAATTAGTATCCTGGCATCACTGAAAAAGTCCAAAAAGGGAGATGAGAGACTACTAGAACTCGATGGATTTAGTTATCGATGCTGTTACCTATGTAAAAGTTGGTAACTGTGCGCATCTGCTTGTGCTTCGTTACCACATAAATCACTAGCGAGTTTCCAGCCAGACCCACCACCATGAGAATCCCGAAGAAGAGAGGCACCAGCCAGGCGTCCATCAACACTGGGGGGCTCGGAGCGACTGTCGTGTTACTACAGATGTTCCCCAAACATGAAATGTTCAGATATTCGAAAGACTCATTGGTGGAGGAGTCCACAGAAGCTCCCAGCATCTTCCTAAGGAATCAAAACCAGTGCAGTTAAAACCACTTTACACAGAGGGAAAAATAACAATCAGTAATCTGAAATTCCCCGAGAGATTCAGCCAGGTTTTCCTGTCTAGTAGGTCATGGTACCTGTCTAGATGCTATTCTGACTTTAACACTTGGTTAATGAAATGTTTAGCCATTTATCGATTGAGCCCAATCAGTTCTGTGCATCATCCGCGATCTCACTCCGAATTCACTGGCACGAATCAGAGACGGAGCAAAGGAAGGCGGGCTTGATGCCAGGCGAGTGCAAACGGGTTTTTTTTTATATATTGAAGACGTTGACGTGATCGACAATGTGTCTTTGAAATCATAGAGGAGAAAGTGAGGACTGCAGATGCTGGAGATCAGAGCTGAAAATGTGTTGCTGGAAAAGCGCAGCAGGTCAGGCAGCATCCAAAGAGCAGGAGATTCGACGTTTCGGGCATGAGCCCTTCTTCAGGAATGAGGAAAGTGGGTCCAGCAGGCTAAGATAAAAGGTAGGGAGGAGGGACTTGGGGGAGGGGCCCTCTCCCAAGTCCCTCCTCCCTACCTTTTATCTTAGCCACTTTGAAATCATAGCCAAATTGCACTCTCCTCAAATCCAATCTGACGCTGCTCAAATCCTTATAAAAAGAAAGGTTTCTTTAAAGTCAAATTATAACAAACTACTCGATTTCTTCAGTTGTTTCTGTGCTTGTACTTATACAAAGATCTTGAACAAAAATTATTTTCTTCTGTGTTTTATGTAAATATGTTTTGTTAACTGGATTCATGTCACTGGGTTAGTGAGTCATAACTCCAAGATAGTGTTTTGGACACATGGATTCAAATCTCATCATTGCTAATGGTAAAATTTTAATCCATGGTAGCAGTGCTAACCACTGAGCCACCATGCCACCCTTCATGTAAGCATCTTCAACTGTCTTACAAAATCCCATCTAATTCCCTCATCCTCTTTGGGGAGGGAAACCTGCTATCCTTACCTTGGGTAGCTTTCATATGACTCCAGAACCACAGCAAATGTAGTTGACTTTCTTTTGCCCTGTAGGCAATACATTGTGGCCAATGACACCCACATCCCGTAGACAAATAAAACAGAATTATTTAATTTTGGGGGTTTAAATCTGTCCCTTGAATTCATATTAGACTAAAACCAGAAATAGTTATCCCAACTCACTTAATGGTTGTGCTGTGGTACAATCAGTAAACTAGTAAACCTCTGTAATTCAGAGGTTCAGGTTACTGCTGTAAGGACATGCAATAAATTGCATCACCAGCTGGTGGAATTTAAATTCAGCAATAAGTCTGGAATGTAAATCTAGTCTCAATAATTGTGGCTATGAAGCTATCTTCAATTATTGTAAAAGCCCATCTGGTTCACTAATGTCCTTTAGGCACAGAAATCTGCCATCCTTACTTGGTGTGACCTACACGTGACTCTAGACCCAGAGAAATGTGGTTCACTCACAACAGCCCTTTGAAATGACCAAGAAAGCCACACAGCTTAAAGGCAATTAAGGATGAGCAACAAATACTGGCCTTGTCAATGACATCCACAATCCATGAAAAATTAAAGAACAATTAAACTAAAAATAGTCTATTAGTGCACACACACCCACAGTGTGTAGCAAGCAGCTAGTACTTTGGGGATTCCACTGCTTTACACGTTCGCTTACAAATATTTGATTGTTCTGTTTGCACTCAGTCAGTAAATTGAGTTAACATATTGCACAAAGGAATTTCACATATATGGGAAATAAAACTCCATAGTAATTCTGCAGTTAATCTTAGGATATATAAATCTTGAACCCTTGTATTTACATTATATTATGTTGTATTTTGGTATATTGTCTATTTTCCCTTGAAAGGTTAAATTTGGATGATAGAATCAACTAATTACTTGGTTTAGTGGGAAAGAGTCTATCCATAGCAGGTGTTTGCCATGATTTAAACATTCCAATTCTCAAGCATCGTGGGCTAATAAAAATGTGGGCTTACAAACTGTCCACAATGTTAAAGCTCACAGTTTTCAAAGAAGGACATCATTAGCTTCTGATATATTGCCATGTCAACTATGCAGAAGTTTTAGCCACTATCAAAACTCCAGGAAATCATCACATGTATTAAAATCATATTTTACTAAGGGAGCAAGCCAATGCTAAGAATAGTGAAAAGTAAATTTAAACATTCCTTAAGTCAGCAACACTCCCTAGGACCTTACCATTAAGTGTATAAGTCCTGCTAAGATTTGCTTTATCAAAATGCAGCACCTTGCATTTATCTGAATTAAACTCCATCTGCCACTTCTCAGCCCATTAGCCCATCTGGTCAAGATCCTGTTGGAATCTGAGGTAACCTTCTTCGCTATTCACTACACCTCCAATTTTGGTGTCATCTGCAAACTTAGTAACTGTGAGATGCCAGAAGATGTGGTGGAGGCTGGTACAATTGCAACATTTAAAAGGCATTTGGATGGGCATATGAATAGGAAGGGTTTGGAGGGATACGGGCCAGGTGCTGGCAGGTGGGACTAGATTGGGTTGGGATATGTGGTCGGCATGGACGGGTTGGATCGAAGGGTCTGTTTCCATGCTGTACATCTCTATGACTCTATAATATCAGCTTTTTTGAATAAAAAATGCTCTGATCCATCCAGTTACCGTCTGCTGTCTCGGTCCCTTTCAAACTCAAGAACAATTTATTTTCTCAATCATCATTTTCCCAGAAAGAATACACCTAATTTGTGTACGTAATTGCTTGCCATAATCGAATCTTTCAATCCCATTAATGATTTGAGTTGCTTTCTTCAGTATCCTTCCAAATCTCCAGAATTTTGTTGAACTTCAGTGAGCAGAAAGGTAATTCTGAACTCAGAGTGTGCTGAATACTTGAAATTGTCTACCAGTGAGGTAATAGAACTCCAGAGGTTGGGGAAGTTCAACATGCATTTGGATCGTTGGTAACTTGAAGTAGCTGTCAAATGGCCTTTGAGCATCATTTTCTTAATGTTCATGCTACTGAAATATTGTTTTAATGAAAACATGTCCAGGACATTGATAAGGCATATTCTTGAGTATTGTGACTAGTTCTGGACAACCAGTTATAGAAAGAATATTGTTAAACTGCAGAAGGTTCAGAAGAGATTTACCAGGATGTTGACTGGTATGGAAAGTTTGAGTTATATAAAAAAAGGTTGGATAGGTTGGGACTATTTTCACAGGAGCATAGGAGGTTGAAAGGTGACTTTATAGAAGTGTATAAAATCATGAGGTGCATAGACAAAGTTAATGGTAGTTGTCTTTTTTGTAGGATGGGGGATTTAAAGACTAGGGGGCACATTTTTAAGTTGAGAGGACAGATATTTTAAAAAGATTAGATTAGATTACTTACAGTGTGGAAACAGACCCTTCGGCCCAACAAGTCCACACCGACCCGCCGAAGAGCAACCCACCCATACCCCTACATTTACCCCTTACCTCACACTACGGGCAATTTAGCATGGCCAATTCACCTGACCCGCACATCTTTGGACTGTGGGAGGAAACCGGAGCACCCGGAGGAAACCCACGCAGACACAGGGAGAACATGCAAACTCCACACAGTCAGTCGCCTGAGGCGGGAATTGAACCCAGGTCTCTGGCGCTGTGAGGCAGCAGTGCTAACCACTGTGCCACCGTGCCGCCCAATAAGAAAGAAAGATAAGAAAGACAAATTATTTATACAGAGGGCAGTTCACATATGGAATGAACTTCCTGATGAAGTGATGGATGTGGGCACAATTGCAATATTTAAAAGACACTTGGATAAGTACATGAATAGGAAAGGTTTGAAGGGATATGAGCTAGGAGCAGGCAGGTGGGACTAGATTAGTTTGAGATTATGTTTAGCATTGACTGTTTGGACCAAAGGGTCTGTTTCCATGCTGTATGACTCTATGTTGCTATAATTTGAATACACGTACAGAATTTTAAATCAAACGTGTTAAGAATCACAATTTTATGAGTTTTTAATGATGAATCACTGGAATTCAATCATGCTGATTTTTAATCTTGGCAGAAATGGAATATGTGAACAAATGTAACAACTGCTGAATTTACATGCATTGATTATGCCATCTCTCCATGGATTTTGATTTCAGGAATGATGAAGGGCTTATGCCCGAAACGTCGAATTTCCTATTCCTTGGATGCTGCCTGACCTGCTGTGCTTTAACCAGCAACGCATTTTTAACACTTCTTGTGGGGACAACTTAAAATGTGCAGATCAGACTCTGAAAATTTCATGAGGGTCTGACTGAACTTTTAATTGGAGATCTGTGTATGAAAACTGTTGTGTTGTTTTTTTCCTCATCAGACCAACTTAGCTGGAAGAAGATATGGACCAGAAGAGGCCCAAATTGAGATATAGATTTTTTTTTATTTTTGCTTGCTAGTGTGTTTAGCTGTTCAAGGTTAATGCTCTGAACTCCTTCCCCTCCAGCTCTTCGTTATGTCAGTACCCAACTGTACTCCTTGCAATAATTTACCTGAGTGCTAAACTCCATGGAATTAAAATCTCTTGTGTATTATTCAGGTCCAGACATTTTGAACCAAAGCAAAAACAGAAATTGCTGGAAAAGCTCAACAGGTCTGGCAGCATCTGTGAAGAGAAATCAGAGTTTACATTTCAGGTCCAGTGACCCTTTCTCAGACCCAGACACTGTGATGTTCATCTTGGTCTCCACCCACACACTCTTGCCCAAATTCTAATTGGGCATATGGTTTTACATTTTTGTTATGCTCATTTTGATTTACTTTCTGTTTAATTCCTAATTGATTTTCTTTCCGAATTGCTAATCAACCCCTGTAAACCAATATGATTAATCTAACTCATGATGTCACCATAACAATTGGAATCTTTAAGACATCTGAACAACATGTCTCATAGCTAGAACGATCATATTTTTCATTTCAATATAACCCAAAACCTCTATTGCCGAGAAGAACAAAGTTAGTAACTCATAATCTCTTTCTTGAAAAAGCTATAATCCTGGGAATTACAGACCAGTCAGTCTTATGTTGGTGGTGGGCAAATTATTGAAGAGGATTCTGACAGACAGGCTATATGATTATTTGGAAAAGCATAGAGTCATAGAGTCATAGAGATGTACAGCATGGAAACAGACCCTTTGGTCCAACCTGTCCATGCCGACCAGATATCCCAACTCAATCTAGTCCCACCTGCCAGCACCCCAGCCCATATCCCTCCAAACCCTTCCTATTCATATACCCATCCAAATTCCTCTTAAATGTTGCAATTGTTCCAGCCTCCACCACATCCTCTGGCAGCTCATTCCATACACATACCACCCTCAGCATGAAAAGGTTGCCCCTTAGGTCTCTTTTATATCTTTCCCCTCTCACCCTAAACCTATGCCCTCTAGTTCTGGACTCCCCAACACCAGGGAAAAGACTTTGCCTATTTATCCTATCCATGCCCCTCATAATTTTGTAAACCCCTATAAGGCCATCCCTCAGCCTCCAACGCTCCAGGGAAAACAGCCCCAGCCTGTAGCTCAGATCCTCCAACCCTGGCAACATCCTTGTAAATTTTTTCTGAACCCTTTCAAGTTTCACAGCATCTTTCCAATAGGAAGGAGACCAGAATTGCATGCAATATTCCAACAGTGGCCTAACCAATTCCTGTACAGCCACAACATGACCTCCCAACTCCTGTACTCAATACTCTGACCAATAAAGGAAAGCATACCAAACGCCTTCTTCACTATCCTATCTACCTGCAACTCCACTTTCAAGGAGCTATGAACCTGCATTCCAAGGTCTTGATTAAGAATACTCAGCATGGCTTTGTGAGGGGCAGGTCATGCCTCACAAGCCTTATTGAATTCTTTGAGGATGTGACAAAACACATTGATGAAGGTAGAGCAGTGGATGTGGTGTATATGGATTTAAGAAAGACATTTAATAAGGTTCCCCATGGTAGGCTTATTTAGAACGTAAGGAGGCATTGGGGTACAGGACAATTTGGTTGTCTGGATACAGAATTGGCTGACCTATAGAAGACAGAGGATGGTAATAGATGGAAACTATTCAGCTGGGACCTCGGTGACCAATGGTGTTCCTCAGGGATCTGTTCTGGAACCTCTACACTTTGTAAATTTTATGAAGACTTGGATGAGGAAGTGGAAAGGTGGGATAGGAAGTTTGCCGATGACATGAAGGTTAATGGAGTTGTGGATAGTGTGGAGGACTGTTGTAGGTTGCAGTGGGACATTGACAGGAAGCAGAGCTGGGCTGAGAAGTGGCAGATGCAGTTCAACTTGGAAAAGTGTGAAGTGATTCATTTTGGAAGGTCAAATTGGAATGCAGGTAACAGGGTTAATGGCAGGATTCTTGGCAGTATGGAGGAACAGAGGGATCTTGGGGTCCATGTCCAGAGATTCCTGAAAGTTGCCACCCCAGTTGACAGGGCTGTTAAGAAAGTGTATAGCATGTGGCTTTCATTCGCAAGGGGATTGAGTTTAAGAGCAACAAGGTTATGCTGCAGCTCTATAAAGCTCTGGTTAGACCATACTTGGAATATTGTGTTCAGTTTTGGTTGCCTCATTATAGGAAGGATGTGGAAGCTTTAGAGAGGATTTGTCAGAATGCTGCCTGGACTGGAGGGCATATGCTATGTAGAAAGCCCTATGTAGGGCTTTTCTCATTGGAGTGAAGAAGGATGAGAGGTGACTTGATCAAGGTGTACAAGATGATAAGAGGGGTAGACAGAATGGATAGTCAGAGACTTTTTCCCAGGGTGGAAATGGCTATCATGAGGGTGAATAGAGGAAGGTTTGGAGGAGATGTCAGAGGTAGGTTCTTTACACAGAGAGTGGTGGGTATGTGGAATGCACTGCCAGCAGTGGTAGTAGAGCCAGATACATTAGGGACATTTAAGTGACTCTTGGATAGGCACATGGATGATAGTTAGAATAGGGGTATGTAGGTTAGTTTGATCTTAGAGTAGGATAAAAGGTCAGCACAACTTCGAGGGCCGAAGAGGCTGTATTGTGCTGTACTGTACTATGTTCTACATTCTATGTTCATATGAGCACCATAACCTATAAATTTGCCATCATCACTTGAAACAATATTGCTGTTCCTTCACTGTCATTGGATCAACATCCTGGAACCTCCTTTGCATTGGAACTGTAGGAATACCTTCAACTAAATGTAACATTCAAGAAGATATCTCATCATTGTTTTGAGAGCAATTAGCGATTATCAATTAATGTTGACCTTGCCATCAATTTCCATGTTTTATGAATGAATTTTTAAAAACTCTGGTCATGCACATATGAAATTCCTTGGGTGTTTTACAATATTAAAGGTGCTATATCAATGTAGTTGGATTGTGAGAGAAAAGGTGGCCTGCCACAAGAAGGTTTCAAATATCCTAGCTCTACCTAACAGCACTGTGGGAATATATACACTCCAAGAGCTGCAGCAGTCCAAAAAGACAAACTCACTACCACCTTCTTAACAGCAATTAGGAAGGGCAATAAATATTGGTCAGGCCTGCAACACCCACATCCCAAGATGAATAAATGAATACTCAAATGAATCTCACGCATGCATAAAAAGAGAGTTCGGGAATTCTAACGTTAGCAACTGAGAAGATTCACACACCAAGTGTTAGAAACTGAGATAGAGTAAATACTAAAATCAACTGAAGTACCTACTCAATACGAACCAGAAGATCAGTTGAGATTTGCTGCTGCTCCCAGATTGCAGGCCTTGCTTTGTGAAATGTTTTAGTTTTCACTGCGAGTGCTTCAGGGTTTGGGATTTTGCGATGTATATTATAAAAATGCATAGATGTATTGAGTGTCACACTTTTTGAATCATCTGATTCAGGGAATGGAGAGTAAAGGGGTACATTTTTCTGTTTACAACCAGGACATGTCCCTTTTGGACAGTAGCATGCCTGTGTAAACTGAATTCTCTGTATCTGTTCAAATGTGCATTTTAGCTGTCACTTTGGGCATATCTGGAGAGTGCATGTATGTCGAATTGGGAAGAAGGGGTTAAAGAGCTGTTTCAGCTGTGAAGTCCCAAATGATTAAATAGCCAATGGATATTCACGATTCGGACTCACATATGATGAATGGTTACTTGGCAAGATGAATGAATGTAGCCAGTGTTCATGAAACTGCAGTTCAATAAGAGCCAGTGTTCAGAGAAGAAAAGAAAATGGGTGTAAAACATATTTTAAACATGTCTAGCCATTCTCTGAAATATAGCACCTTAATAAAACTTCCATAATCAAATCTCATTTCATATGTTTAAAACATTTAAGATGCCTTAAAGCATTCAAAGTAATTGGTGGCTCTGAGACAGTTAGAGAAATCACATATTAGTCTACTTTCCAGGCAGATTTTAAAAAGAAACATTGCATACCAGCATTGTGCTCTATAAGAATAATGGGATGTAATTATTATGATAGTATGTGTGGCTCCTGTTGTAAATTCAAAATGGATAACAACAATGATGGTTGAAAGCAAATCAGCAGACTCCAGTATTAAAGCAAAAGACATACAAAATTAATGAATCACAGCCAATGTGCAGCCATAATTACTATTGAAAGTAATTTTCAGTATTTCTCTCCTTGTACCCAGATCTCTGCCTCCTTTGCTTGCAAGTTAACTGCAAGAATGTATGTAAAAACAATTCTTTCTCTCTTGGACAATGTACGTGATCAGCATCGAATTGCCTCTCTCTGCCCACATCAACTGCAGCTGAGATGACACTACAAATTCACTCACTGAGTTGGTAGACTGCTGAGACTACAAGTCTTGTCCTCAGAACTCTGCTGCACAGCATATAAGACATTGTGTAACGAGAATTTTTATTTATTAGGAAATCTCCTGTGGCAATGGAAAACAAGTGGTGTGTTTAATAATGGACACTTCATAACCACCAGAAATGAAAATGACACTGATAACAATGCCTGGGCCATCATTTATTTAAAACACAAATTCTTTTATTTTCAGAATTAAAGTTACCAGTATTTTCTAAAAACAATCAAAATTAAAATTTCTTTACCATGAACTCACTGCCATTTATCATCATAATGCTGTAACACTGAGTTCATTTCAGAGATATCATGCATTTTACAAACTTCTATAAGGTCGCCTCTCAACCTCCTATGCTCTGGTGAAAAAAATCAAGAGTGTGTTGCTGGAAAAGCACAGCAGGTCAGGCAGCATCCAAGGAGCAGGAGAATCAACATTTTGGGCCAAAGCCCTACATCAGGAAGTTCTCCAGTGAAAACAGTCCTAGCCTATCCATGATTTCTTTATAATTTAAATCTTTATAATTTAAACCCAGCAACATCCTGGTAAATCTCTTCTGAACCTTCTCCATCTTAATTATATACTTGCTATAACTGGACAGCTAGAACTGGACACAGTAGTCCAGAAGATGACTCACCAATGTCCTGTACAACCTCAACATGGCTTCCCAATTCCTATACTCAAAGGATTGAGCAATGTAAATGCCTTTTTAATGACCTGTCTATGTATGACCCAAATTCCAAAGAACTGTGTACCTGAACCCCTAGGTCCCCCTGTTCTACAATACTACTCAAAGCCCTACCCTTGTGCCAAAATTCAATACCTCACATTTGTCCAGATTAAACTCTATCTGAAGCCATTTTTCAGCCCATTGACCCATTTGATGAAGATCCCTTTGTAATCTTATAAAACCTTCTTCACTGTCCACTTGACCAATTTTGGTGTCATCTGCAAACTTACTAAGCATGCCTTCTATATTCTCATTCAAATCTTTTATATAAATGACAAGCAAAATAATGAATGGTATAAATAGAGCCAATGGTGGTTGTCTTTTCCTCGGGATGGGGGATTTTAAGACAAGGGGGAACATGTTTAAGGTGAAAGGAGATAGATTTTAAAAGTACATGGGGGCAAATCTTTTACACAGAAGGTGGTTTGATTGTGGAATAAACTTCCTGAGGAAGTGGTGGATGTGGGTACAATTATAAGGTTTAAAAGACTTTTTGGATAAGTACATGAATAGGCAAGGTTTGAAGGGATATGGGCCAGGATCAAGCAAGTGGGATTAGTTTAGTATGGGATTATGTATGCATGGACTGGTTGGAATGAAGAGTCTGTTTTTGTCTTTTATGACAATATAACACTATATTTCCTGATTGTTTAAAGGGAAGGGAAACAATAACTGTAAAAGCAACAGTTGTTAAAAAAAATCACTGGATTTACTGAGTCTTCTCTCTTTTTTTTACAACTTTGATCTTATCCAAAAGTGTAGTCTTTGTTCTGTCAGCAACAAACCATTCAGTTGATCAATTCTCATTAAAGGACATATGTGGTTCTTCAACAGTGGATGGGGATTGGGTGCTGGTGACCAGGGAGATAGCAGAGTTTTAACATGGGTGGGAATTATATGGGGCTCTGGGGAGCATAGTAGTGCAAAGGTGGGGAGTGGTTGTGATTAAAATAAACAAAGCTTTTTTTAAAAAAAATTGTGGAATATGGGTATAATCAGCCAGGCCATCATTTATTTGCCATCTCTGCTTGCTCCTGAGAAAGGAATCACTTGAATCCCTGCACTGCATGAACCTTGTTACAGACCTACTTTTAAGGGGAAAGGATCCTTCCTAACTGCTCAATCTAGGCTTCTTATACATCTCAACTAAATGTTTCCTCAGCCACTTTTGTTCCAAAGCAAACTCCATCCGATTCAATCTCAGCTCATATCTAAAATTTTCCAGTTCCAGCAACATCCTTGTGAATCCTCTCTATGTTTTCTTCAATGTGATCACAAACTTTCTGCAATGTGGTGACTAGAACTGCAAGCAGAACACTAGCTGCGGCCCAATTAGTGTCTCACACATTTCTAGCATAACATTTGTGCTCTTACATTCTATGCCTCAGCTAAAAAAGGAAGGTGTCCCACCTGGTCATTTAATGTCTTATCTCATTATCCTGCTATTTTATGGGCATAGATATACTCCAAAGTTTCTTTGCTCCTGGACTCTTCTGAATACCCAACTATTCTCTTTCTTGCCCTTCTCAATATATTACCTCACATTGCTCTAGATGAAATGCTATTTATTTTCCATCTGTTCACTTAACCAGTCAATTCATATCTATTTTTCTGTAGTTTACAGCGTTCCTCCTCACTATTAGTCACATGTACAATCTCTATATCTTATGCTTCTTAAGCTTCTTAATCATTTCTCTTACATTTAAACTAAATTATTGACCTATATATTTAACATATAATGTATACATTGCACAAAAAAGAAAGGGACCCAATACTGAGTCGTGAGGGTCCCACTAGAAACAACCTTTCAGTCGCAAACCTCCTGCTGACCATTATGTTTTGCATTCTGCCTCTAAACTAATATTGGATCCAACTTGCTGTTTTCCCTTTTGTCCCATGCAGTTTACTTTTCTGATCAGTCTACAATGTGGAACTAACATCCATGTAGATTATATCAAATCCATAACCATAATTAACCCTACTTGTCATTTCCTCAAAGGTTTTGGTCAAATTAGTTGGGAAAACACTGTCCCCTAAATTCAATAAAATGGGAATTATGTGGGGCTCTGGGGAGCATAGTAGTGCAGGGATGGGGAGTTGTTGTGATTAAAATAAACAAACCTTTTTTTAAAAAAAATTGTGGAATATGGGTATAATCAGCCAGGCCATCATGCTATCAATGCTATCAACCTTAACAAGGATAAGAATATGGCAAACATAAAACTATATTATCAACTGCAATAAAGATAAGTATGTTATTAGCTGTGACAAGAAGTGGTTTTTCAACTGTACAAAGAACAAATACACAATCAATAGTAACAAAAACAAGTTTATAACTGTACCAATTGCAACATAGAAAATTAAACTTCTGAAGTAATAAAGGAGGAGAACGTGAGGACTTAAGATGCTGGAGATCAGAATCAAGAGTGTGGTGCTGGAAAAGTACAGCAGGTCAGGCAGCATCCGTGGAGCAGGTGAATTGACATTTCGGGCTTAAACTCTTCATCAGGAATGAGGCTTGTGTGTCTGAGGGGCTGAAAGATAAGTAGGGGAGTGGAGCTGGAAGAAAGGTAGCTGGGAATGTGATAGGTAGATGAAGGTGCAGGTGGAAGTGATAAGTTTGGGGGGGGTTGGAGCAGAATGGGTGGGAAGGAAGGAAGATGGACTGGTCAAGGGGGCGATGCCAGGTTGAAGGCTTGGGACTGGGATAAGGTCAGGGGAGGGTAAATGAGGAAATAGGTGAAATCCACATTGATCCGGTGTGGTTGCACGGTCCCAAGGTGGAAGGTTTGGTGATAGAGAAGGCCCATGACCTGCATGTCCTTGGTGGAGTTGGTGGGGGGTGGGCGCGGGAGTTAAAATGATCATCCATGGGGCAGTGGTGTTGGTTGGTGCAGATGTCCCATTGATGTTCTCTGAAACAATCTGCAAGTTGGTGTCCTGTCCTGTCTTCCCAATGTAGAGGAGACCACATCAGGTGCAACGGATGCAGTAGATAACATGAGTGGAAGTATATGTAAATTTCTGTTGGATTTGGAAGGATGCTTTGGAGCATTGGACAGAGGTGAGGGGGGAGGTGCGGATGCAGATTTTGCACTTCCTATGGTGGCAGGGGAACGTGCCGGGGTGGGGGTTGGGCTGCTGGGGGCGTGGATCTGATGAAGGAGTCATGGAGGGAATGATCTCTCTGGAATGCAGATAGGGGTGGGGAGGGAAATATATCCTTAGTGGTGGGGTCTGTTTGCAGGTGGCGGAAGTGGTAGAGGATGATGCAATGTAGGCCGAAGTTGGTCGGGTGGAAGGTGAGAACCGGGAATGTTGGGGTGGGGGGGGTTCTGTCCCTGTTGCAATTGGACGGCTGGTGTTCAACAGCAGAGGAGCATGAACTGGAGGAGATGCGCTGGACCACAGGGGACGGGACATTGTGGTCTTTGAAGAAAGAGGCCATCTATGGTGAAATTGATCCTCCTAGGATCAGATGTGGTGGAGGCAGAGGAATTGGGAATAAGGGATGGTGTTTTTCACAGGAGGTAGGGTGGGAGGAGGTGTAGATCAGGTAGCTATAGGAGTCGGTGGGTTTGTAGTAAATGTCCATGCCTAATTGGTTGCTGAAGATAGAGATACAGAGGTCCAAAAAGGAGAGGGAGGTGTTCGAGAGTGTCCAGGTTCCCCTCACATTTATCTCTCAGCCCCCGGCCTACAAGCCTCATTCCTGATGAAGGGCTAATGCCCAAAACGTCAATTCTTCTGCTCCTCGGACACTTCTAAAGTAATAAAAGCAGTTGTATTATAACAACAAAATCATGGATATGATCAAATATAACAAGGTCAAGTGTAGGGCGATACCAATTGTAGTAAGGTCAAATATATTAGCTTCTGTAATAAGAGCAAATAGATTACCAACAAGAATGTATATGTTATCAACTTTAACTGTGACAGTATCTTGTCAACTGTAATAAGGACAAGGGCATTCTCAATTGCAAACTGATAGTTGTTGGGTGCAGAAAAAGATCTGGTAGATTGTACAGGGGTACGACATCAGCAAGACACTTTCATTACATACTCACAACATGTTCTTAGGCATCATCTAGTGGCTTCTCTGAGCATCAGTGATGGAAGATAACATATTTGTTCTCTTAGTTGAGAACAGTTTAAAAGCCCAAAGCTTTGATAAATCTGAATAGGAAGGGGGAAATATAAAACAGTGGAGAATGGGAAAAATAAAATAGAAGGAGTAACACATTTAATAGAACTGTGCACGGATATAAACATTTTCTGGGTTAACA
This sequence comes from Hemiscyllium ocellatum, assembly GCF_020745735.1. Taxonomy (NCBI): domain Eukaryota; kingdom Metazoa; phylum Chordata; class Chondrichthyes; order Orectolobiformes; family Hemiscylliidae; genus Hemiscyllium; species Hemiscyllium ocellatum. Next base: position 31,076,527 of record NC_083428.1, on the reverse strand, counting down.
TGATGCAGATTAAACATCTATTTCAGATTTAGAAATAAGTTACCATGGCGATAACTTGTAATATAGCTATTCTGATACTTAATATTCATGGTGACACTTGAGAGAACAAAAGTCTGCAGGGAACATTGATTGAAATTTTGCAATTGGTACACACTTTTCTACTCAAATGAGAGGTGTGACTGGAACAATAAATAATAATGACATTTTACAATTACTTGGTGAAGCAGACCCCATGTGCTACATCACATTCACTCAAGTTTGATAATTAAATAGCTTTGCTGATGTTAATCTTGACATGATATACTAGTTTAGTGACAAAATTGATCTTTGCAGATGTTTTGTTAGTCAAAGTTCACCCTCCACGTTATGCAAATCCAACTCATTCAAATCTCTCGTGGTCATATATTATGTTGTACAAATTCCATTCGCTTGCTATTTTTTATTGTCCTCAGTTAACGTTCTCACTGACATACATTGGATCACCCGCTCCACCAATGCTTCTAATCTAAAACTCTAATCCTTATGTTCAATCCCGTTATGGCCTCTTCCTCAATATCTTTATGACTTTCTCCTATTGTATAATACCCCAGTCCCATCCCTGTGGTTTTTAATTGAGTTGAATGTGATGTCACTTGGAAATTCTTTGTGGCATCTTGGAAATCAAAGAAGGTCTAGACTCCGTGAGGGAGTTTGGTGAGTTGCAAGGAGTCCCTGGAATTGTATACCTTAAGGTTTGTGGAGAAATAGGAAGTGAGGGTAGGGTCAGGGAGGCTGGGGGATGGTTAGGTTTGGTGCAGGAGGACTGAGAGGATTGATTATGGGAATGAATGTTTTCTGCAGAGCTGCAAGTAGCAGCAATGTATTCAGTTTGAATAGCATCAAGAGATGATTAACCTTTCTTTAAGTTTATCTTAACACACTATTTTATTCTTTTGGGGACCATCTTTGGAACATGGCAGAAGGATTCTCAAATTATCAACCGACTGAATCAAATCACAAATTCTCTTCCAATGGCCAATAAGACCCAGAATGGGAATGAAACCAAAAGCTTCAGGCCGAGAGGTAAGGAGTGCAACTACTGAGCCACCTCTCATTAGCCAATAAAGGGCCATAAAAGTCAGATTTTTTGGTGAGTACAAACAGTTGGAGCTGGTGACTTCCACCAGAAGAATAAAAAAAATTATGAACTCAGATTTACAGAGTGCTTCTCTGTAAGTCACTATTGAGATAATCTGGCTGTTTTTTTTAAAAGGGAATAGAATAAAGATTAAAAGGAAAGAAAATAATCTGATAAATTGATTCTTTAGCTGCTTGAGTCTGCCATATAACAGGTTCATGGTTTATCAATGACTTATCTGCCTTTGCTAGATACTCCTCAATACTTCTGGCTAACAAGAGCTAGCAAACATCTATCCATTTCTATTTTTAAATTAAACAATTTATCGAGCATCTCTAGTAATTTACAGAAAAGCTCCAATCGTTAACCACCCTTTGTGTATAGATGTGTTTCCTAATTTCACTCCTGAAAAGTCTGACTCTATTTTTTAAAATATGACCCTTAATCCTAGATTTCCCAACCCAATGGAAACATTTCTCTTTATTCACCATGTTGGATCTCCCTTAGTTTTCTAAATTCCAGGAAATATAACCCATTTTATCAAACCGTCCCCATAATTGAAATCTGGGCATCATTCTGGTAAATCTATGCTGCACCGAATCCAAAACCAATATGTACTTTTGAGAACTGATGCCCAGAACTGTTGACAATATTCCAGGTCTAACTCAGGCTTGGTATACCTGAAACAGGACTTCTATCCTGTATTCTATTGCTGTGCATAAGGGCTAGAATTTTGTTAGCCAAATTGATTGTATTTTGTATATGTTCATGAAATTTTAATGCTTAATGCACCTGAACCATCATGTCTCTTTGGACTTCCACTGTTCCTTGTGTTTCACAATTTAAAAAGCACACTATTCTTTCTTTTTTGGATCCAAAGTGAATGACCTCACACTTGATATTTTGCAAATCCATTTGCCACAGTTTTGCCAGTTCACTTAATCTAGTAGCATCAATTTTATATTTACACCTACATTACTTCATTCAGTCCAGTGACTGAAGTTCTGAAGAACGGTTACTGGACCAAACCATTAACTCTGATTTCTCTCCAAGATACAGCCAGATCTGCTGAATTTTTCCAGCAATTATTTGTTTTTGTTTCGAAACTGATTGGGGTTCTACTCACTGGAATTTAGAAGAATGAGAGGTGGTCAATTGAAACATACAGGATTCTTAAAGGGCTTGACAGGGTAAATACTGAGAGGATGTTTCCCCTCAGGGGACAGCCTAGGAATAGAGAGAAGAGTCTCAGAACAAAGGGGCCAATTTAAAACTGAAATGCAGAGGAATTTATTTTTCTCAGAAGATTGAGAGTCTTTGTAACTCCTTGCCACAGAGACCTGTGGGGTCAGAGTCCTTGTGTACATTTAATGCTGAAGTTGATTTATGTAAATAGTTTATTTTGTTTTGTCTTTCTTTAATATAACAAACTTATGTTTTATTATCGCAACTGAGTCTGCAACATGGCATGTTTGAAAGTGAGGGCTGCAAATGCTGGAGATCAGAGTCTAGATTAGGGTGGTATAGGAAAAGCACAGCAGGTCAGGCGGCATCCGAGGAGCAGGAAAATCGATGTTTCGGGCAAAAGCCCTTTCCAGCACCACACTAATCTAGACAGCTGACATTCATTATCAAGCTTCATGTGGAATGACAGGTGTCTGTTAAAGCAACTAGAACAGCTCAGGTCTCATGAAACCAGCAACAAGCCATTGTTTTCAGAAAACAGAAGTTAGCAATGGATAAAATGCATTGTCAGAATCAATTATAGACAGCTTAGCTATGGGCTAAACACAGAATAGAAAATTACCTTTAAGCAGCCGGATTTTGCATTGAAATGTATTTTGAGTTGGGTTTTAAGTAGGATAAGAATTGAATACCACTTTCAGCTTTCCACTCTTGCAGATCTTTGTGCAAAGTCAGTCTGTACTGAGTTAGTAGTTAAAACAGCATAATAAAACATAACATTTTCTTTCATAATTATTTTCAAGCTATAATTTTCTTAGAAATTTCCATCATTTTCAGCAGACTGGAACAGGTGCATAATGCAAAATGATTTTTGATTTGAACTTGATGCATGTCCTCTATAATTTTCAGCTGAAACGTTGAATGCCATTATGTTGTCCTTGCTAATTTTAGTTGTACTTTTAGATGGTAATTATTTTGTACTGAAAGAGGTTTCATGAGTTGTCTGGGATTCTCACTGTTAAAAACTTAATCCTTTGCTGCTTTAAAGAAAGACACATTGGTTAAAAAAAAGTTAGCAAATAAATTAAATAACTTTTCATGTTCTGTTTGGTTCGTCTTTACTGTTTATGTTTTGGATCATCAGAAAGTATTAATAGCTTAATAATACCCTTGACACAGTCAGGCATTGTGCTTTAATAAAACCTTTGTGTGAACTTACTAGAGTATAGGAACGAGGGTCTGTTTCTATACTGTATGACTCTAGGATTCTACGACTCTATATTCAGTGCATCTTGGTAATCACCTCCACAGTATCCCAGTGATCATTGTGTTAATCAAAGCAATGAGGAGTGGCAGACTATTTTGCCACATGTTACCTCACCAGAAAGCTGAATTGCATCCCTACTGATGCCAATATATCATTAAATATCATTAGAAAATGACTAAGACCTGGAACTTTATCTCATGTTCCCCCTTATATTTGTGGACAGTGTATCCTGTTGTAGCACTCAATGGCCACCTGCTGAGAAAAGCCAACTCAGCACAGATCAAGAAAAATGCATAGGACCTCAAATCTCAAAGGCTTAATGCTACACAACACAATAATTTATTTGTTCAACTTGCTAATTGTTATTTTATCAATCTGGTCCAAACAAGTGATTTATAGTGAGTTATTGTTGCCTTCCCCTTTCCTCAGTTATTATCCGCTCTCCTGTTCGTAAGATTTATTGTGAGCATTGTATCAACCATATGATATAGCCACAAAAAGTTCATTCCTTTTAAGTAGTTACAAACCAAAATCAATTATCTAAAAGTCCAGCTGATTTGAAGTGCCCATAAATTGGGAAAATTGGATGAAATGGTAACAATGGCATTCTCACAGAAAATTTAAGTTGTAACTCTGAGAGATTGGGTGCTAAACCAGATAATGCCTGAAAACGAATGTGTGGATTGCATTGCACTTAACTCATACCTAATTGATAATGTAGGCCATCTTCTACTGCTGCTTACATATATGATTACTGTGTGCAGCCAATGCTAAATATGCTGTTGAATTGCCACAAAATCAGCGGCAGACCAAAGCCTTTAGCTGCAAATGCCTCTTAAAGCTAGTTAAATAACAGCTGCTTTAGAACTGAGGCAGATGCTAGGTATTTGAGGACTTGGACAATTAGTAAAATGGCTGAACATGGAACAAAATAGACACCCAGACTTTTTGACAATGCAATTGAGATCTTGGTTTAGGGGTGAATATGAGTAAAGAAGTTCATGCATGTCATCAAGAGGCTCTCAAGATTCACGATAATGAAAGAAAAGTCTTGGAGGTCAATACCAGGAATGGGATGCAGTGCCACAGAAGTATGATGACTTATACAAGAGGTTGCATCTTTAAATGTGATATCCTATGAATGCACTACCAATCTCAAATCACTGCCAGCAATTTCTATCAATCAGGACTCACTCTCATACTCATATACACTTCTTCATCTCACTCTCATGACATAGCATTGTTGCAAGCCTCATATCCACATCTCACCGTTTCTGCACACCTTCGACTATCCAAACACACTGGCCACTTGACAAAAAACATAATATGCATTGGCACATTTTTCTCTCTTCTAAACAAGATGATGCACAACCAAAGGCAACAGAAGAATTGATTTCCAGTGGAGGAGAGTGCTAGAAATGATCAGAACTTCATTGCTGAAGTCAAGACTAGCAGCAAGACTGAAATCATTGAAGTTCACAGTATTCTTATTCTTTCACCTCATTGCCTCATCACAACATTACCCTGTGCCTTTTTCCTCTCAGATATCAAGTAGTGTAACCTAGCCCTGTAGTAGAAGACATCAAGAAGAGCGTGAAGAAGGAGACCTGGCACTGTCACTCCTTTTCACATTCACATTAACCAGTTCAAATGATGCAGCAAGTATTATAAAGGACAGATTAGAGGCAGGACCAACATGCAGTAAGCAACTGGGCACTGCTGTAGCCAGAGAATGGAGCAATGGATAGAATGAGTACCAACTCACCAAACCACAGGTTCACATGCAAGTTCCACGTAGAGTACTGAGCCCTTTGATGAGACAGATTACAGAAGAATACTAACAGGTGTACACTGTAAAATGCTTGACACTTTAGAATCTTCAATGACAAGAAGCATGGATAAGTCAGCACCAGCTTTGCACAAGAATTTGGGCAGAACTTGGAGCTCATCCTTTCCAGTATTCAAGTGGTTAGCACACTTCTGAACACACCCATAATGGTCAATATCTTAACTACAAATTCAGCAGAAGCAGAAACATCCAGACTTTGGCTGCTGCAGGCAAAACTCAGACTTCTGACATACATCTCAGACTAAGAATATCAAGAGTTACAGCATGTCACAATATTGCAGTAGCCTGTCCGCCACAAGAGTACAAGGATCTCTGCGTGTCAATGATGGCGGCATAATAGAAAATAAACCTTTCCTCTTATTTTCCAATGGTAGTATTTATCCTACAGACAATCGGTGTTCTTGCTGTTGACTGTCAGTAAGCTAGCCCAGCTTGCTCCACATCAAAATCAAAATGGTGCAGTCTAAAGCCACGCCTTTTAGGTCCAGAGTTGCTGAATCTCATTTGCTAAAATCTTTTCCAATCTCCCTCCACAAGAAGTATGTTGTCATCCATGAATCATGCTGCAACCATTGGAATAGCACTGCCTAGCAGAGGGGCTTGAGAATCTTTTTACCTGAAAGACTTTGCTTTTAAAAATAGCCTAAGATAAAACCTATTGAGAAGTACAAATTGAAAAATAATTGCAGAGTACAAGTGTAAAAAAGAACCAAAACTTTAAGGAACCTAAGGCAGTAAACATTATATGTTGTAAAAAGTCAATTAATTTAACTTATCATTGATGCTTATAGGAATGTCTGCAGTTACTATTAAATTTCATTTAATTTCCATTCTGTACATAGTTCAAGCAAAATCCAGTTTCTACATCCCAGGAATAGGTAAAAAGTATTAATTTAGTTACAGAGTTTAATCTTGAAGTGACCCAAATTTTAAACTTGCCCTCTGCTCAATTTTCATTATTTCTGGAGGGTCATAATAGGATGTTTTGTTCACTTCTTGGTGGAGACCTTTGGGAAAAAGTTTGGGCTTTGCGAACAATTATGAATTAGATACTAATGTCAGTTTCAAAATTTCTAGTTTGCTGACACCAGCTGCCTCATCTTCACCATGGACCTGTGACAAACATGACCATCCCCATCAGGATCATCTCAGGGTTCTCTATTACTTCCTTGAAAGAAGGCATGAACTGCCCCCATCACCATCGCCCTCCACCTAGCTAATCTTGTCCACACTTTGAACAACTCCTTTAACTCCTCTCACTTTTTTTCAGGTCAAAGGTGTACATTATGGCTACCTGCATAGCCCCAGTTATGCCCATCTCTTTGCAGGGTATGTGGAACATTCCTTGTACCAATCCTACTCAGGTGCATTTCCTCAATCCTTTCTTTGGTAAATCAGTGACATAATTGGTGTTACTTCCTTCTCTCATTTGGAATTGGAAAAATGGATCAATTTTGCTTCCAATTTCCCTCACCTTCACTTGCCCCATCTCTTTTCTCTTTCCTGAGAACTCTCTTTCCATTTCTAGGGATTGGCTGGCCACTGATAACAATTTCAAACTCACTGTCTCTCAAAGTTATATTGACTATTCATGGCCACACCCTGTGAGGTTCATTTCTGTAAGGCTGCATTCCAATATCCCAGTTTCTCTGTCTCTGTCACGTCTGTTCTGATTATGTCAAGCTCTAGTTTGCAATGTAGAGTCTTGCCAACAGCATGGGTTCAATTGCCACACTAGTTGAGTTTACCATGAAGGACAATTCCTTCTCAACCTCTCTCCTGATCTGAGATGAGGGATCTTTCCCTCTAGGACACTCCAGTCCACTCCTCATCCACTTCCAACACATCCTCACAATCCCACGGCACCTCCTCCCTCTTCACCATCCAAGGTCCCAAAAACACTCTCCAGGTGAAGTGGGTTTACTTGCACTTTATTCAACTTAATCTTTATGATTTGCTACTCACAATGTGCATTTCCCTTTTTTGGGAAGACAAAACAAATCTGGGCTATCACTTTATGGAACACATCCAAGCTGTCATAAAAATGACCTCTGAACTTCCAGTTGCCTGCTACTTCTACATACTACCATGTTCTCTTGCCAATGTCTCAGGCCTGCTGTAATGCTCCAGCAAGGCTCAAAGCAAGCTGGAGGAACAATACCTCATCTTCCATCGAAGTATTTTACAGCCCTGAGGTTTCAACATAGAGTTTAACAGAGCATGAACACCTTCTTCCATATTCTTTACCTACCTCCACACTCTCAGGTCCTATCCTGTACGGATTACCTTCTGTACAGCCAGTCCATTTTCACCTATTCACACTTCCAGTTAGCACCTGAGCTTTTCGAGAAATTTTAATTTTTGTTTCCAGTTAGCGCCCATTCAACATTTATCTCACTCTACTTATTATTTAGCAATCCTTTTGTGAGCTCTTTTTTCGTCTCTCTCTGGGCATAATCTCTACTTATTCTACTCACTCCTATGCTCTCCCCAAACCCCAACACCATCACTGCACTCCCCATCTCCATCATAAACATAAATACCACTTTATCCCCAGCTACTTTCAGTTATGATGAAGGGGAACTGGACTCAAAACATCAGTTCTGTTTTTCTCTCCACAGATGCTTCCAGACCTGTTTGGTTTCTCCAGCACTTCCTGCTTTCATTACAGTAAGTTTGCAATAAGGGGTGAATCACAAAAATCTTTTGATGCATACATGTTCAGTATATGAGATAAATCATTTTGCAGCCATTGCTGCTGACTTGCTTGTGAATTTGCCCTGCTCTATTCCAATTGGTTAGCATAACCATATGTTAAGTACACCAAGTTTGTATAATCCTGAATTACCAATCTGGGCTTCAGTTTATCATTGGCATCTTTTTATTGGATTTTCTATTCTGTCAGTAGAAATGGCCACAACAAGTGTTTCACATTCCCTGAATTTGACTTATCAGGATTTCACTATATATGAGAATCCTTTCTTGAAAATCGTAAGTATATGCATATTAAAATAACTTTATTTTTCACCGTGATCAATTGTAAAAGCTGATCAAGTGCTACTTTTGAAGCCTGTCAGCAAAGAAATTACATTTTTGACTAAGCACAAATGAATAATTCAATTACTTGAATTGCGTTCTAGTTCTTTGACTTGTCATTTTCTTAACTTAATGTTTTTAGGTTCTTTTTCATAAAGTGATCCAACTGGAAAACATTGGGAGTTATAAATGTCATGTTAAGAGCTACAGGCAGCTCCAGAACCATAGGCTATCAAACCCTAACCTTGAAGCTACAAACAAGCAAAGACATATGGGACACAGCCAGCAAGGGAATGCACAACTACCAGGTTGTTCTGCTATAAATGTGTTTCATTAGCCCAAATTGGCTATAACGCAATTGACGAATTGTGGATGTTGTTTGCATAGTGCGAACTTTGTAGTGAACTGGTAAAGCGATTTTCTATTAGCGATCTTCAGTGTGATTTTCTATAGTGCGAGGTTGCAGAGGAACACAACTGTCACGTTAGAGCAGAACAACCTGTAGTTGATAATTGCAGGCAATGTGGCAAAGCATTACTAATAAGTTGATCCAGAATATAAGTTTCTGGTTGGCTTTTATTTTTGTATTTTGGCCAAAAGAACAAAGTAAATATCAATTTCAGAGAGCTGTTAAGGAGGATGGGGTAATTGGTGAATGGGAATTGTTGTTAAAGTAACTCGCATTGCATTTAAATAGGCTCTTCAAGGACACCATAGGAGAAAGGTTGCTACCTCTCTTCTTCCTCTTCCTTCATGTGCTTCTGTTTCTCAGCTCTACATCTGATACCTGGAGAGAAGACTTGGTCTTTCGATGGCAATGTTATGCAGCCGACAGCAGATACTGCAAGGCTTTTTCACAGCAATTTGGAGTTTTATTGTTGCTTCAGAATACCATTAGTCAAATTTCTTATAGCAGTACGTCTTTCGTTGTTTGTGATGCTGCACAATTACGCAATGGTTATAAATTGGAATCCTTGAGTATGCCCATGTCACCTAGTTGCTATCCTTTGGTTTGACATGATGTCTAAAGTGCAGCTGGCATTTTAGGCAACCACAAAATCATGCTTGCTGCCAGATTCTGTGCATTGGCCTGAATGTTGCTCTGCTATTGATGGAGTGGAATCATTTTTAGGTGGATGGCAGAGTTGAGAGGTGGTGCATGTCGAGCAATGTATATGCAATCTATGGCATATTGCACCACAGAGATATATGTCATCCAGAAAACCCTCATTCTTGCTCCATCTTCTTAGCTTCTATCTAAGATCAATTGAAATCAAGTTTGTTTTCTATGAATGGAACGCCTTAATAACTTTCATTGTAAGTAGGAACAGCAAACAGAGAGAAGTTGCAAATATCTCCAGGCCCAGTCTGGAAGAAGGAGAAAGTGAGGACTGAAGATGCTGGAGAGTCAGCATTGAAAAGCGTGACACTGGAAAAGTAGGTCGGGCAGCATCTGAGGAACAGGAGAGTCGACGGTTCAGGCATAAGCCCTTCATCAGGAATGTGGAGGGGCTGAGAGAATAATAGTGGGGTGGGTGTGGGGCTGGAGGGAAGGTAGGTAGGGTGGCAATAGGTGGCTGCTGGTAAGAGGTGACTGTGATAAGTCAGTGGGGAGGGTGGACTGGATAGGTGGAAAGGACAATGGGCAGGTAGGACATATCAGGAAGGCGGTGCCCGAGTTGGAGGGTTGGATCTGGGATGAGGTGGGGATGGGGAGATTTGGAAACTAGTGAAGTCAATGTTGATGCCTATAGCAATATGGCATCAACTTTTACCTCAATAGTTTCCAAATCTCCCCATCCCCCACCTCATCCAAGATCCAACCCTCCACCACCCTCTTGATGTGACCTAACTGCCTATCATCCTTCCCACCTATGCGGTCCACCCTCCCCACTGACTTATCACAATCATCTCCTACCTGCAGCCACCTATTGTCATCCCACCTACCTTCCCCCCCAGCCCAACACCCACCCCTCTATTTATCTCTCAGCCCCCTTCCCCCTCTACATTCTGGAAGAAGCCATAGTTATCTTCATAGTTGTGGCAACAGCAATTGGATAAATTTAGTGAGAATCTGTATGATGCAGTGTAGATGTTCAAACATAGTTCTTCACTGAGTTTCAGCTAAGAGAGAGGTGGTAAATGGGATTCAAGTCAATGTGTTTGTTGATAGAGTTCTGGTTGGAATGCCATGCTTCTAGGAATTCTCATGTGAGAATGTGTACTGTGCTCACTGCGCATAACATTACATCTGCATGGAAATAGTGTTTGGAGGCTCTGGTTTAACCATGGATGCCATATTGCAGTTTTAATTTATTCATTGACCCTAAAAGTATATATATTATTGAGCCAAACTTCACACCAATGTTTTCAAATGCCAGAAGCACATTTTAAGAATTTGAAACCAGTTTAAAAAAACTCTGAAATGAAAATGACTTTTAAAGAAAGTGCTAGAAATACCTTTCCCCCCTCTGTTGCTGGTTGGCAATCATAGGAACTGGATCTTTACAATGTGACGTTGATATCTGAGCATGTAAGCAGAGGGCAGAAAACTTTTAACAGGGAACTTTTCATGTTTAACTAGCTTTTACCTTATTTATGTGGCTTTTTCCAAAAAGCAAATCTGATTTTCTTTTGCATGACACATGTTTACAGTGAATTTCATATCATTGAATCATATTCCATCATGTCTGTGTCTTTGAAAGAGCTATCCAATTAGCTCCACCAACCTGCTCTTGAATCAGAACAGCTAATATTTGCTCCTCAAGTATTCATCTCTTTGGAAAGTTAGTATGAACATAGCATCCTTTTAGATAGTAAATTCAGATCATGACAATGTCCTATATCATTTTTAAAAAATCACAATCCCCACCTGGCTTTTTTACAAATCAACTTATATCTGAATCCTCTACAAATATGAACATATTTTAAATTTCTCCTTACCCATCTGTGCCGTGAAAAGTACAATCTCATCTTCTCTGGTCCCTCCACCTAACTGAAGTTCCTCATCCCATATCATTCTAAAAATCACATAACACCAGGTTATAGTCCAACAGGTTTATTTCGAAGTGTACACTTTCAGAGCACTGCTCCTTCATTAGGTAGTTAGTGGAACAGGATCATAGGACACACAATTCATAGTAAAAGATCCAAGTGTCATACAACTGATGCAATGTATTGAACAAACCTAGATTACTGTTAAGTCTTTAATCACTTAGAATGTGGATGGAGGTTTCGATTGATTAATATGGTAGTCCCAGAAATTTGGTACTCATGAGGACAGCCTCAAACCGGATCTTGGGTTCGTGACACACTACAGTGCCCCTACACTATACAGTCTCACATACACACTCACATGCAAACACACAGGTACACACACTCTTGCACACAATCACACTCACACAGACCCTCTCTCATTCACACACACACACCCTCTCACAGGCATATACTCTATCACAGTTGTGCACACACTCTATCAAGAATGTACACACACACTCACTCCCCCTCTCCCACACACAACACACGCACACATACATAAATCTGTGGGGTGAATTTGCATTTGAAGATTTGTATTTGCAAGTACATACTAGTTTGTTCATAAAGCATACAATTTGTAGGCAGTCAGTCCATGCAACATTTTATAAGTTCCCACTTTGGAAATAAAACCAGTCTGACTCAAGCTTGGGATTCAGACAGACTCTAACCTCACACCTTCAATGCATTGTCTGAGTGGAAATGTCAACTTTTCGTATAAAATCTTAAGCTGCGCTCCGAAAGCTTGTACTTCCAAATAAACCTGTTGGACTGTAACCTGGTGTTGTGTGATCTTTAACCTTGTCTACCCCAGTCCAACACCAGCACCTCCACATCTTATCATTCCAGTTGATCTCCTTTACCCATCCTCAACTCTATTGACATCCATCCTCAAGTCCACATATTGACCACATCCATCCTCAAGTCCACATATTAACCACATCCATCCTCAAGTCCACATATTGACCACAATATTCTAGCTGGAGCCAAACCAAGGAATTGTAACCATTAAACATAATTCCCTACTTTTATAATTTTCTGGGTTGAATCTTACTTTTTTGGTTGTGAATTGTATTGGGTTTTTTTTTAAGGGAGACCATGTCACTCAGACACCTATAAGATTCTGCCTCAAGCCTCTATGCATAAAGTCTCCCAAACAATGATATTTTTAACAGCTGAATCAACTTGTCTCTCTACCTTTACGAACTTGTCTCTCTGAACATCCAGTCCTTTCTGTTTCTGATTCTTCTTTAATATTACACCATTAACTTGGTATTGCTCTCATTCTTCATTCAAAGTTATATCACTTCAGTACACTGAATTGCAACTGGCAATGTCATCCAGAGGTTTGTTATGATGCTCCAGATAGGTTTACTCAATCTTCAAATATTATGTTACTTGTAAACTTTGAAGTTATGTTCCACACTTACAATTAAGGAAAAGTAGGTGCGCTCTGCCCAAAGACACATCCTTGGCTTATTGTTTGCTGCTATTTTAATATGAGCCACTTTTTCTGACAGCTTACATCTCAGATTCTTTGCCATTGTTTCTACTTTCAGGGGCAGGGCGAAGAATCAGATCTATAGGTGATCTCAACCAGGATGTGAATTATTTTTGCATGAGGAGGGGATGGCCTAAACGTATTGTTGCTGGACTGTTAATCCAGGTAACGTTCTGCGGATGCTGGAATTTCAGTTCAATTTTAAAAATCTGGAATTAAGAGTCTAATGATGACCATGAATCCATTGTTGATGGTTGGAAAAACACATTTTGTTCACTAATGTCCTTTAGAGATGAAAACTGCCAATCTTACACAGTCTGGCCTATATGTGACTCCACACACAAGGTGGTTGACTCTAAACTGCCCTCTAGGCAATTAGGGATGGGCAGAAAATGCTAGCTGCATCAGCGATGCCCTCATCTGTGAATGATAAAAGATTAAATGCTCACTACTTATTTTGAATTTCATGCGAGCTAATTGTCTGAACACCTGCACTTCCATCTAGGTTCAGGCCATTGATACATCAAAAAGAGTTGTTACCATAAAACCAACCATAGAGGTTACAAATGTCCATTACTGTCCAATCTGACAAATAGTTCTTCACCACATCCCCCTGTTTTGTTACCTTGTTAATTTTGAACCCACCCTATAACTTCAATATACTAACACATTTATTATATGACATTTAACTGAACACTTCGGAAATCAAATGAACAAAATCTCAACTTCACTATATTATTAATCTTTTATCAATCAAGATAACAGCAAAATACAGTAGATACTGGAAATCTGAAATAAAAAGTGGTGTAAGTACTCATCGTCAAGGCACATGTCCACTACTTCCTATTTTTACTAACTTTAGCAAATCCATGCTGATTGTTATTTATTGGTTCATGCTTTTCCAGTGGCAATTAACTTTGCCCTCAATTATGGGCTCCATCACCAACTTTCAGCTGAATGACTTCAAGTTACTGAGGATGATTTATGTTATTTAGTTGTAATTACAATATATAATTTAAACAGTAAAGATGTAATTCTGAGAATTTATATGTAAAAACCTTCCAATGCATTATGCCTGAAGTTCATAAGAATTAATGTGTTGTTCTCTGCAATTAGACAATCAAAAATGCACTTTGCATGTAGATAATTTGAACTAAAACAAGAAAATATTCTTATTTATTATGCATGACTGTGTCAAAACAGTTGTTGAATTTGTTTTCATTATTTTGCATTTTCATTTTGGGCGGCACGGTGGCACAGTGGTTAGCACTGCTGCCTCACAGCGCCTGAGACCCGGGTTCAATTCCCGCCTCAGGCGACTGACTGTGTGGAGTTTGCACGTTCTCCCCGTGTCTGCGTGGGTTTCCTCCGGGTGCTCCGGTTTCCTCCCACAGTCCAAAGATGTGCGGGTCAGGTGAATTGGCCATGCTAAATTACCCGTAGTGTTAGGGGTAAATGTAGGGGTATGGATGGGTTGCACTTCGGCGGGTCGGTGTGGACTTGTTGGGCCGAAGGGCCTGTTTCCACACTGTAAGTAATCTAATCTAATCTAAAAATAACCAGTAATTTGACAGCAAGTGGCTTTCAGTAAATCAGCAGGGCCATGATTAACTTTGTCATTGCATCACACTCCTTCCTGTAACATCTCCTGTTCCTTCAGTGATTTAAAACTTTTCTGCATCCAATGAGTTATTTTCAAAAACCATTGCAGTTCTGATGATGGAAGGTAACTCATATTCTTCAATCTGAAATAACAGTTCGGAGATATGGAAGCAAGCAAAATATGCAAGCAACACATGACAAACAATGTAACATTTGTAAACACTTAGTTCAACTTTTGTGTTTATCATAGTTCTGTTTATGGTGTGAAGCTTTTTTTAATAAAACTTTGAATACCAAGTTCTGCAACTGTCCAACAACAGAAATGATGTGGAAATGTTGAGCTGGGATGGACAAAGTTAAAAATCACACAATACTCAATAGTCCAACAGGTTTATTTGGAAGTACAGTACAAACTTTTGGATCGCTGCTCCTTTGTCAGGGAGCTAGTGTTAGAAGGACATTAATAAGACCGTACACACCCTTCATTGTAGCAACTAAATCTTTTGAAAAGAAGAATTCTAGGATTTTCTTGTCAGCTTTTCCACTCTGGTGGGAGGAAAGAACAGAATCTATAAGGGTAATAACAGAACAAACATTTTAATAGCTCTGATTCATATCTAGGAGGCAGTATTTATTGCAGGCAATTGACTTCTCACCTAGTAATTGAAGAGCTGACGGGAATCCGATGTCACCTTCTTTAAGGAAGGCTACCATTATTAAGGCCTCATTGGGACTTTAATGGCTGGTCAAAGGTGTTCTCCAGGATTAAGGACCCGGAAGTGGAAATCACTCCATCTATGAGTTGGCCAGGAACTGCCCATTTCTGGTATCGCCTTCAAGGAAGAAGTCGTGGCTGCTGGAAATGCACCCAGATAGAGGTTAGGATCACCACGGTGCCTGGGCCACAAGTGCAATGAGGGGTAACTCAGAGGTTGCAGGGCAGGAGGCATGTCAGCAACCAGGACAGAGGAGTAGCTGTCAGTAGGTCCCCATCATCCGAATGTTCTTGATTAGATACACTGTGCCTTTTAACAACAGAACTTGGGAAACCTCTAAATGGAATGAGGTCCTTAAATTTCAGGGAGGTTATCCACAAATCTTCCTTTCTGAGAATTAATTGGTGCAGAGGTGGGAAGGTGATGGAGTTTCTACTTGCCACTCTCCTGCCTAATTAAATGACCTCCCAATCTCCAGGCGTGGGCTTTAAATTCTGACCAGTCAGATTCTGAACCACTCCATTAAAATCCTGCTGCATGTCGACACCATTTCCTTCCATTTGTATTAGATGCAGGAGAAGAACTGAGACTACATAGCTCATAACTGAGGCTACATCATGATACTGGTAAAGACTCAGAAATGTTACCATGGAAACATTTTTTTCAGCCTATAAAACCAGAGGTGCTCAGAAGAAACCTTGACCTATTTAATTGAGCCACCCACTGAATCAACAATTCTATCTGTGTGTGCATAATGCAATTTTCAACCTGCACAGCACTACCCTTACATTGGCATGAACAATATCTTATTCTATATTCTCAAAAATAAAATCTCTAATAAAGTAGTAACAAAATTAGGACCAATTAATTATACTATGCACTTTCAGTATGTGCCTCATGTGTTTTACCCCTTGATAACAGTTTATAACATACACAGGAACATAGGGAATAAGAGCAGGTATCAGCCATTCAGCCACTAATGCATGCTCAACCATTCTCCTAGATCTTAGTCGATCTTTTATCTCAATGTCATTTTCCCACACCTCCTTTGATGAGGAGGTGCTGGTGTTGAACTGGGGTGGACAAGGTCAGAAGTCACACGACACCAGGTTATATTTCAACTGGTATATTTGAAACCACAGGCTTTTGGAGCCCTGCCCCTCCATCTGGTGAACATACTTTCCGGTGGAAGATCTAAATTAATGGTTATTGGCTAATGCCAGTAAGAGACTCATTGGATTGCAATCTTCTCTTATGAGATTGAACCTGCTCGACATCAAAAATCCTTGCCTTCAAAAGCTTCAAGAGAAAATATTAATATCAATAAATGCAGAGCTTCTTTAACTTCACTGAGGCTGTTTACCAGGAGCTGCCAGACATTGTGTGGATGCCAAATAAATGAGCTGTGGAACTGAGTATGTAAGGTGATCTTGGAACTGTAGTTAGCTCAACCTTAGAATCCGCCTCCCAAAAAATGTACCTGCCCCATTTTTTAAACATTAGAATTTAGCAACAATACAGATTAAGTTGTCTTCAAGTTATAATATTCTGTGAGGCTTGTTTATATTCAGGTTCTTCCTTAGGTATATATAAAAGAATATTATCGTCTGATGTGAAGTCTTTCATCAATGATATGCTTCCATCTGGAAAGTGACATCAAAGGTGGTTCTATTTTGAAGTACTGTACATGGCCAGCAGGGTTGGTACTACATGCTGTTAAAGTTCTAAACAAGTGTGTTAAGATTAGTGGAATATATTTTTAAATGAAAAGAAGTGCTTTATCTCAAACTTCAAAATATGATTCATACACAATGAATTACTGTGATATAGGACGAGCCTTTGGTTTATTAGTGGCCTTTCAATCACTAAGTCTGGGAGAAAGCTGCAGGTATCAAGCAACAGACCAGAAAGCCTGTCCTGAGTTTCTCAGAGAAACAATGAGGTAAAAAGAGATTCTATTGCCTCAGGAGCCAAGAGTCCCTCTGCTCAAGTGCTAAGAAGGCAGTGGGAACAGGCAGCTGTAGCAGTGTGAAAAGTCTAGCCTTGATCATAGAGTCCCTACAGTGTGGAAGTAGGCCATTCAGTGGAGTTCACACTGACCCTCTGACGAGCATCCCACCCAGTCCCATACCCTCTACCGTATCCTTGTAACCCCGCATTTCCCATGGCTAATCCACCTAGCCTGCACATCTCTGCAGACTATGGGCAATTTTAGCATGGCCAACATACCTAATCTGCACATCTTTGGATTGTGGGAGGAAACTGGAGCACCTGTTGAAAACCCACACAGACACGAGGAGAATATGCAAATTCCACACAGACAGTTGCCTGAGGCTGGAATCAAGCCGGGTCTCTGGCTTTCTGTGGCAGCAGTGTTAACCACTGAGCCACCATGCCGTCCCAGATGATGTTGATGCAGTGTCAGTGTCGATGCAGTAACGATGCTAGTACGATCCTAGCTGTGTCCGCATTACCTTATTATTTTTCTCCTTGAACTTTATTTGTATTTGTAATAGAAGCATGTTTAACTACAGGAATCTGTAAAATACTGAGAGTGAGTAGTCCACTGTTCATAGAATCTGAGGCCTGAAAAGCCACACAGCTCCAACGTACTCAGCCTTAATTAAATCTGCAAATCTGACCTTTAAAGTCAACATGTTCGAACGATTTTTGATCTTTTCAAACTTTGTTGCTGCTTCGTTATGATGCATCTGAAAAATACCTTGTGCATGGAACCCCTTTAAAAATAGAATCACTTTTAAATTACATTTAGTGCAAGAGGAATGCACTGAAATGAACAGACTGGGAGGCAGAAACAGTGTGATCTTTTGGTACAGAACTTACTAATTTTTCACTGCCAGTTGACATTACGAGATCTATGATTGAACTTGAGAAAGACAAGATGCATGGTTAAAGAGATTAGTTTTTTGAGATAGTTTTTTGAAGGCAGAAAGAGCAGCAGTAGGCAAGGATATTTTAGAAGGGAACTCTCAAAGCAGTGGCTGAAAACTTAACCTCCAATGATGGATCAAAAGAAATAAGAATTGAATTATAACACTGAGTTAAAGGAGCAGAGAATTCTGAAAGTGAAATACAATTCAGATTGGAAGAAGTAAAAGTACACCAGGATCTAAAAATGAGAGCAGGGGTCTTGGGATATGGAAAGTTGACTCAGCAATTTTGTTTTAAAGTCAGGACTTAATTTGTTTGATTGTTTCTGGAAAATTGTGCACAGCACAGTAACTCAGTGGTTAGCATTGCTACCTCATGGTATCAGGGAGCCAATTTCAATTGCAATCTTGGGCAATGGTCTGTGTGGAGTTTGCACATTCTCCCCATGTTGGTGTGAGTTTCCTCCAGGTGCTAATGTTTCCACCCACAGTGCGAAGACCAAAATGCATTAATATTCCAGAGATTGAGATGAAAGGAGAGATTTGCAGCTACTACCTGATGGTTCAAGCAATTGTTGAGGTAGGTGTAAGGCGATCCTGATTCATTCAGCCAATCAGATTAGTGGAGCTGCAGCTGTAGCCATAGTGAATGGGATCCTGGAAGAAAGACTTGAAGACAAAGAAGGTGAAGGTGATACACTTAGCCAAATAATTTCCTTTTGAATAATAAATTTGAGAACTCAACAATAACGAGACTTGATATTATGTGCTTTAAACATACTGAATGTTTCCTCCTCTTTAGCGCACCTGCCTCAAAGAGAGGCAGAAAGAGGGAAGGGTGGGCAAAGGAGTAGGGAGGGAGGGAAGGGTGTGTAGTTCAGAGGAGGAGAGTAGGTAGGGTAGAGGAGAGTCGAGACGATAGGGGTAGAGAGGCAGGAGAGGGGAGTAAGGTTGTGAGGGAAGGGTGGCCAGGATGGTAGAAAAGATAGTATTAGGGGGAGAAGTGGCAGGGATGATAGGAGGAAGGGTGAGATGATGGAGGGTAGACGGAGGAGGGGAATAAGGAGGGGAAAGGATTTAAGGTCAGAGTAATTCAGATTTGGATGTGTTCTCCCTGACTGTGCTGGGTACAGATTTTCATTAGGAAATTGGATAAATACTTGGAAGAGAAAAATGAATTATTTGGTAGGGAGGGACAGTGTTATGACTGACTGGGTTTCCCTTTGAACAAACAAGCACAAATCTGATGAGCTGAAAGGCTACCTTCACATAACAAACACTCTCAACAGAAATGTTGAAGTTCAAAGGGGAGGGATATGCATACAGTGCTGTGGACACATGAGAAGCTCCAGTGCCCATGACATCTTTCCCTCGTCTTAGTCTGTGGAGACTTTAACAACGCACCCAGGGATTTGAAGAAGTAACAAAGAGGATTAATGAGGGCAGAGTGGTAGATGTGATCTGTATGGACTTCAGTAAGGTGTTCAACAAGGTTCCCCACCTGATAACTACCTGACAACCACCTGAAGCTAGTGCTTCCAATTAAACCTGTTGGACTATAACCTGGTGTTGTGTGATTTTTAACTTTGTACACTTCAGTCCAACACTGGCGTCTCCAAATCATTCCCCATGGGAGACTGGTTAGCAAGGTTAGTTCTCATGGCGCAGCAGGTCAGGCAGCATCCAAGGAGCAGAAGAATCGCGTTTCGGGCATGAGCCCTTCTTCAGGAATTCTTCCAGCATCTGCAGTCCTCACTTTCTTCCAGATGTGCCAATGGGCGGAGAAGTGGTAGATGGAATTTAATTCAGATAAATGCGAGGTGCTGCATTTTGGGAAATCAAATCTTAGCAGGACTTATACACTTAATGGTAAGGTCCTAGGGAGTATTACTGAACAAAGAGACCTTGGAGTGCAGGTTCATAGCTCCTTACAAGTGGAGTCACAGGTAGGTAGGATAGCGAAGAAGGCATTTGGTATGCTTTCCTTTATTGGTCAGAGTATTGAATATGGAAGTTGGGAGGACATGTTGTGGCTGTACAGGGCATAGTTAGACCACAGTTGGAATATTGCATGCAATTCTGGTCTCCTTCCTATTGGAAAGATGTTGTGAAACTTGAAAGAGTTCAGCAAAGATTTACGGGATGTTGCTAGGGTTGGAGGATTTGAGCTATAGGGAGAGGCTGAACAGGCTGGGGCTGTTTTCCCTGGAGCGTCAGAGGCTGAGAGGTGACCTTATAGAGGTTTACAAAATTATGAGGGGCATGGATAGGATAAATAGACAAAGTATTTTCCCTGGGTGGCGGGGGGGGGAGTCCAGAACTAGAGGGTTAGGTTCAGGGTGAGCTATAAAAGAGACCTAAGGGGCAACTTTTTCACACAGAGGGTGTGAAATGAGCTGCCAGAGTAAGTGTTAGAGGCTGGTACAATTATAATATTTAACAGGCATTTGGATGGGTATATGAATAGGAAGGGTTTAGAGGGATATGGGTCAGGTGCTGGCAGGTGGGACTAGATTGGGTTGGGATATCTGATCGGCATGTACGGGTTGGACCGAAGGGTCTGTTTCTGTGCTGTACATCTCTATGACACTATGTGCAAGTCAGTTGGATTGGTCATGCTAAATTACCCATATTTTTCTCTCTCCCTCCTTTCTTTAAGGAGGGAGAGAGAAAACAGAGAATTATAGACCAGTTAGTCTGTCCTCAGTGGTGGGAAAAATGCTGGAGTCAATTATAAAGGACAAATGTATGACACTTCTGGAGAGCAGTAACAGGATAAGTCAGAATTAGCATGGATTTATGAAGGGGAAATCATATTTGACCAATCTTCTGGAATTTTTTGAGGATGTAATTTTGAATATGGACAAGGGAGATCCAGTGGATGTAATATACCTGGACTTTCAGAAAGCCTTTCATAAAGTCCTACATAGGAGGTTAGTGAGCAAAATTAGGGCACATGGTATTAGGGGCAAAATACTGACATGGATTGAAAATTGGTTGGCTGACAGGAAACAAAGAGTAGTTATAAACGGCTCCATTTCAGAATGGCAGGCGGTGACCAGTGGTGTACCACAGGGATCGGTGCTGGGACTGCAGCTCTTGACAATGTACATTAATGATATAGATGAAGGTATTAAAAGTAATATTAGTAAATTTGCTGATGACACAAAGCTGGGTGGCAGGGTGAAATGTGAGGAGGATGTTGGGAGAATACAGGATGACCTGGACAGGCTAGGTGAGTGGACGGATGCATGGCAGATGCAGTTTAATGTGGATAAATGTGTGGTTATCCACTTTGGTGGCAAGAACAGGAAGGCAGATTACTACCTAAATGGAGTCAAGTTAGGTAAAGGGGCAGTACAACGAGAGCTAGGTGTTCTTGTACATCAGTCAATGAAAGGAAGCATGCAGGTACAGCAGGCAGTAAAGAAAGCTAATAGCATGCTGGCCTTCATAACAAAAGGAATTGAGTATAGAAGCAAAGAGGTCCTTCTGCGGCTGTACAGGGCCCTGGTGAGACTGCACCTTGATTATTGTGTGCAGTTTTGGTCTCCAAATTTGAGGGAAGACATTCTGGCTATTGAGGGAGTGCAGCATAGGTTGACGAGGTCAATTCCCGGAATGGTGGGACTATCTTACGCTGAACGATTGGAGCGACTGGGCTTGTATACGCTTGAGTTTAGAAGGCTGAGAGGGGACCTGATTGAGACGTATAAGATTATTAAAGGACTGGACATTCTGGAAGCAGGAACCATGTTTCTGCTGATGGGTGAGTCCCAAACCAGAGGACACAGTTTAAAAATAAAGGGTAGGCCACTTAGAACAGAGTTGAGGAGAAACTTCTTCACCCAAAGAGTAGTGGGTGTATGGAATGCTCTGCCCCAGAAAGAGTTGGGTAGAGCTCCTAAGAGTAAAGGAATCAAGGGTTATGGGGATAAGGCAGGAACAGGATACTGATTGAGGATGATCAGCCATGATCATAATGAATGGTGGTGCTGGCTCGAAGGGCAGAATGGCCTACTCCTTGCACCTATTGTCTATATTGTACAGGCATTTGCTAGCTAGGTGGATTGGCCATGGGAAATGCAAGGTTACAGGGATAGGATAGGGGGGGGGGGGGGGGGGGGCGGGGGGAAGGGGTGGGTCTGGGTGGGGTGCTTTTTGGAGGGTCAATGTTGATTTGATGGGCCAAATGGCCTGCTTCCACACTGTAGGTATTCTATGATTCTACAAAATAAACAAAATCCAAATATAGATAATTTGGAAACTATCTCTCTTTATTGATCTCTACTTATCTGTGGTTGATATCATCCTTTACCAATGTTTTTCCACTGTTGTCCTGTTGGTTGGGGCTGTATTCACTTGCTTCAATTCCTATCTGTCTACTTGCAGCCAGATAATCAATTGCAATGGTCTTGTCTCCTGGTCCTGGTCCTGGTCCTGCACAATTACCAATGGTGCTCCACCAGGATCTAGCCTTGGGTTATTCTACTTCCCATTAAAATGCTGCCCATATGCAATATTATGCAAAAGCATACTATTAGTTTTCACATGTACACTGATAACATAAAGCAGAAATTTCTTCTGATTGATATTGAGAAGACTGAAGCCATTGTTTTCATTATCTGTTCCAAAATCCATTATTTGATGACACTCCTTCCCTCCTCCTGCAACTTTCTGTGTGTGGGCTAGATTTATTTATGACTCCATGGGAACTCCAAGTCAAATATTTCTGTAATTGAGACTATCTAGTCTCAGTTCTGTACAATGTCCAGCAACTATGCATTTGCTGCTGAAAACCTTTATTTATATCTATGTTGCATCTATTGACTATCACAATTCATTCCCTAGTGGGAGCTGAATTATCACTGGACTGTTAATCTAGAAACCCAGGTAATATTCTGGAGACCGGGTTCGAATCCCACAATGGCAGATGGTGGAATTTGAAGTCAATAAAAACAAATCCTGAATTAAGAGTCTAATGATGACCATGAAGTCATTGTTGATTGTCAGAAAAACTCACCTGGTTCACTAATGTCTTTCAAGGAAGGAAATCTGTCATCCTTACATGGTCTGGTCTACATGTGACTCCAGAGCCACAATGATGTGGTTGATTCTTAACTGCCCTCTGGGCAATTAAGGATGGACAATAAATGCTGTCCTAACCAATTATGTCATCATACTACAAATGAATAAAAAAAACTCCATGCTAGTTTTCCACATTTTAATCTCCATAAATTCCAAGCCAATACAGCTTTACTCTCACAAAGTTCTAATCACCTATCACACGTTATGTTCCCTTACCTATTCTCAGCTAAGCAATACCTTGATTTTAAAACTCATAGCCTTACTTTCAATTCTCTTAAACATCTCACCACTCCTATCTTTGTTTCTTTTCTCCCTCTGTCCTCCCTTCTTTTAGTCTTGGACACCTGGGCCTGGCCTCCAACTCCCAGCCTCTGAAGCAGGGTCAGTGGAGACGCCAATGGCCAAAGTGGGGACACCAGCGACCGGAGTGGGAATAGCAATGGCTGGAGCAGGATGCCAGTGACCCAATGTGAAGTGGGGGTGGGGGTAGCAGCGTGGTGCAGGACTGTGGCAGCAGCCAGCGGTCAGACCACATGGAGGCTCCCTGTGTCGCTCTGCTGTGGAGAGAAATTGTGATGTTTGCCATTTTAACTTTGCTTCTTGTTTTTTTTTCTGACCCATGGTCGTACCGTATATAGCTCTAATGTAACTTTCTATTTCTCTTCATTTTTCTATTCTACAATATGGGATTATACCTAGGTGCCTTTGTACCTAAGATGGCACTGTAAGTGGCAACTATTAAACTTTTTTCTCTGTACTCATTTGAGTACATGTGGCAGTAAAGCTAATTTAATTCAATTCATAAACTCTCGTGAATTGAGGCCCAGGCAACTCAATCTCTTCTCATTCATGAACCCTGCCACCACAGAAGCCTGATAGACTTTTATTGCACTTGCTGTATGGCAAATATGCCCTTTCTGAGATAAGGAGTGCACAACTGCACACAGTGCTCCATTTGGGGTCTCACCAAGATCCTATACAACTGCAGTGGACATCCTTGATCCTATATTGAAATCCTCTAGTAGTAAAGGCCAACAATATCACATGTCAACTGCTTGCTGCACCTGCGTGCTTGCTTTCAGTGACTGGTGTACAAAGACACTCAGGTCCCTATGTACTTCAACACTTTCCAATCTGGATATTGCCTCCTTTTTTACCCAACCATCCTCAGTACTAGGGCCAGCATGGAGGCTCACTGGTTAGCATTGCTGTCTCACAGCCCAAGGAACCCAAGTTTGTTTCCACCCTCGGGCAGCTATCTGTGTGGAGTTTGCATGTTCTTCTCGTGTCCTCCAGGTGCTCCAGTTTCCTCCCACAGTCCAAAGATGGAGGTGGATTGACCATGCTGAAATTGTCTGCAACGTTCAGGAATATGGATTAACTATGGTAAATGTGGGGTTAAAGTATACGGTAGGGGGCTTGGTCTGGGTGGGATGTTCTTTGGAGGTTTGGTGTAGACTTGATGTGCTGAAGAGCCTCCTTCCGTACTGTGGAGATTCAACAATTCTATTAAATACCCTTGGGATATTCCTTTCCCAGCGTCAGTCACCCTTCAGATATGTCGTTAGCACAATCATTTTTGCTGAGTTACAACAATTTGCATTGTTACTTTATTAAAAATCACACAACGCCAGGTATAGTCCAACAGGTTTATTTGGAAGCACTAGCTTTTGGAGTGCTCCTTCTTCATCAGGTGGTTGTGGAGAATAAGATTTTAAGACATAGAATTTGTAGCAAAAGTTTACAGTGTGATGTAACTGAAATACATTGAAAAAGACCTGGATTGTTTGTTAAGTCTCTCATCTGTTAGAATGACCATGTTGGTTTCAGTTCTTTCATAAGTAAATTGTAAAACTTTTTAAAAAGTTACAATCTCAAGTGAACTTTAACAATTGGTGTCATGTTGGGCCCAGATAATATATTGAAGGTGTTAGCTTCTCTGTGTGAGGCTGTCTGTGCCACAGTGGTCAGACTGATTCTAATTTTAAAAATGGATTTACAGAATCTTGCATGGATTCATGCAGTTTTTGAGCAAAGTAAAATGTAATTCTGCAAGTACAAATTCACCCCACAAACTTTTATGTGTATGTGTGATGTAAGTGTGTGTGTGTGTGTGTGTGTGTGTGTTGGGGGTGAGGTTATGAGTGCCTGTGCGAGAGTGTGTGTATGTGTGGGAGTATGAGTGTAAAGGGGTATAAGTCTGTGAGAGGGTGTGTGTGGAAGTGTATGTGTGAGGGTATGAGAGAGAGTCCACGTGAGTGTGTGTCTGTAGGGTGTGTGTGTCTGTCTGTCTGTAGTTACTTAGTCTACTTTATTGTGAGTGCTCAATGCAAACATAAAATCTTTAATTCTTCTTTATGTTTTTGCATTATTTTTGTACCAGGACCCTAATTTCTACTTGTCCTTGTTTCCCCTGCCTTCACCATTTTCTTTCTTATCTTTCAATTCTACCTTTACTTCTCTTTCTTTTGTCTTGCTGCTCAGGTATTCATCCCACTGACACTCCAATGCCCCTGTGACGAGTTTGGTTCCAGTCCACCTGGGGTGCAATCTGTTTAATTTGTAAAGGCCCCATTTTCCTCAGAAATGGTCCGTTGCCTCAGGAATCTAAATCCCTCCCTATTCTATCTCTGAGTCACACATACATCTATTCTCCTATTCCAGCCCTCACGAGCATGGGGTTAAGGGAGTAATACTGGGATTATTACCTTTTTTTTTAAAGATATTTTTATTAGAAATTTAATATTTTGACAGATTTACAAAAATAAACAGAACTTTCAAGCACAAACATTAATATAAAAATAGATCTTAAATATATAATCATCAAAATTCAAAGGAATGATACTAAAGAAGAAAGAAAAACAATGAAACTCAGTTAACTACTAATCTAATCCACAATTATCCAGAGTGTATAGTTGAGTCACTTACATCCTTCAAACAAGAGAAAATGTTCTCTAATACACTCGTAACAGTATAATAAAAAGAAAACTATTTCCAAACAATAAGAACAAAAAAAATAAAACATGTTTGAATGGAGATCCTCCCCCTTGTTCTCAGGGGGCCTTACTTCCTTTCTAAAGGTCCACCATATCCTCTCCCAAACAGTGTCCCACCCTTAACCCGGGCGCTCCTTAATGGGATTTAGATATAATACTGAGCTAGAGTTGACAGTGAGCGCCCCACCCCCACCCCTCCCTACCCATACCTGTGTATATCTGATAGCATCAATGCCACGTACAAACACACATAACTATAAAATTACAACTCCAACAAATTACAGTTAAGTATAATAACATAAAATAGCAAGGGAAGACAACCCTGCTCCCAGAAGCAAAAGTAAAGTAAAGTATCCATTTCTCCCCACGGAGTGTGGAAGAGGCAAGCCAACATAAATTGTCTCTTACGATTTATTTAAACGAGTCTAAAAGTTCCTTAGCCTCTTCTGGTGATCTAAAATTATACTCGGATCCTTCGTGGGTAAAGCATAACGTCGCTGGGTAGCGTAAGGTGTATTGAATATTTAAGTTCCTTAGACATTTCTTCACCTCATCAAACGCCTTCCTCCTTCGGGCCAAAGCCGGGGAGAAGTCCTGAAATAACATAATCTTGGATCCTTCATGAATCATAGCTTTAGGATCCTTTCCAAGATTTCTGGAGGCATCCAGGAGTATCTGCCTCTCCCTATAACTCTGCAGCCGGAACAGGACCGGGCGTGGGCGCTGGTTTGGGCCAGATCCGCGTACTGCGACCCGGTAGGCCCACTCCACCCTTACCCGGTCAGTTTCAGCCCCCAGGTTTAAAAGCTGGGGCAGCCATCGCTCCAGAAATACTGCTAACTGTCCCTTCTCTTCTTGTTCAGGGAGGCCCAGGAGACGGATATTCTTTCTCCGATTTCTAGGGATTATTACCTTTGAAGTCCTGCTTTTAAATTTATTCCTTAGCTTCCTACATTTTGCTTCAGGAGCATTTTTTTCATCTGTATTATTGGTATTGACATGGACTACAATCTCTGGCTGCTCACCACCACTTCAGAATGTCCTTAAGCCACTCAGCGATATCCTGGATGCCAGCACCAGGGAACCTGCATACCAACCCAATGTTTTAACTATTGCCACCTAAGCTTCTCTCTTTTCCCCTTAGAATCTTTTTTCCCATTTTTTTTACACTCTATTCCAGCTAATCCACTCATGGTGTGATAGACTTGGCTCTTGCCGCATTCCCCTGCAAAACAGAAAGTTCATTAGAGAGGGAGGTGGACCTAGGGAACTCCTGCACTACTTACCTGGTGTATTACCTACCTGGTGTATTTACTCAGTTTGGTGATCACTCATTTCTTTTCTGCCTGTGCACTATTTACCTGTGCCTCATTGTACATGTTATCCATAAAGATCTCAGGCTCCACAGTGACTCTGGCTAGTCCAGGTGCAAACAGCATATTTAGATTGACTGAAGCTGTGACACTTCCTATATCACACTGGGGAACCATTTCATTTGGCTGAGTGCCCTATCATGACTTACCTTAAATTACTTTCTATACATGTATTTCCTCTTGATTAAAGAAAATTAAATACTGTACAAACTAAAGATCATTACTTACTTCTAATACTCTAAACACTCCTCAATCTAAACCTAAAGACAAACAGAAGCTGTCCAACAACTAATCAACTCATGACTTTCCTGTGATATCATTCTTGGGACTTTTTTCTCAAAATCAACCCAGTTTCTGATTAGGGTCTAACTTTGTTCAGCTGTTTCCTTCCCTGACTTGACTGCAGCCAAGTACATTCACCTAGTTCTGTCCTTTGGTCATCTCTGCTTCTGTATGTAAGTTAGCTCGCTGAGCTGGAAGATTTGTTTTCAGACGTTTTGTCACCATACTAGGTAACATTATCAGTGAGAGCATCTGGTGAAGCGCTGATGGTATAGGCTTGGTGTCTGAAGGTGGGTGGTCATTTCTGCTTCTTTTTTTTTCAAGGGAAGATAGAAAGGATCTACATTGATGTGTTTATTGATGGACTTCTGATTAGAATGCCATGCCTCTAAGAATTCTCGTGTGTGTCTTTGTTTCATCTGTCCTAGGATGTATTGTCGCAGTCAAAGTGGTGTCCTTCTTTGTCTGTCTGTGTGGAAACTAGTGATAGTGGGTCATGTCTTTTGGTGGCTAGTTGGTGTTCGTGTATCCTGGTGGCAAGTTTTCTGCTTGTTTGTGCAATGTAATGTTTTTACAGTTCTTGCATGGTATCTTATAACTGACATTAGATTTGCTGGTCGTATCTAATGGATCCTTTAGTTTCATTAGCTCTGTTTAAATGTGTTAGTACGTTTGTGAGCTACCATGATGCCAAGGGGTCTGAGTAGTCTGGAAGTCTTTCAACCTGAGCTATAAATCTTCTCAAAAATCGCTCATCTCTGCTTCTAATTATTCCAACACTAATGGCCTTTTGTTGTTTGGCTTCTGTTTCCTTAAAGACGATCCTGAAAGTCTACCTCTTCAATCAAGGTTTTGACCATCTGCTCTGATATCACCTTATATGGCTTGTTGTCCAATCATAATCCACGTGAGGCATCTTCGGATATTTGATTACAGACAGTCTTTGGATTGCAAACAGGGTCTGGTCTGGAGACCTTTCACAAGTCATTTTGTACGCAAGTTGGAACACAATGCAGGACAATATAAAGGAGTTTTTTTAAGTACAGAAGGTGCTCATATGTTGGATCTTTAGATTATATCCCAGTAGAAGATCACATTTGTAAGTACAAGCATTCGTAAGTCAGATATTCGTAAATCAGGGCCCACCCAAAACTTAAATATAAGTTGTTGTGATCTATATCACATTTTTTTTTGGATCTCAGTCATAACAGGTCTGCAAATATCACAATCAATGATGTTTTACAATTGATTCTAATAAAATCTGCAAGGAACAAGCAATGATTTTCCCTCCCTTTTGGATTGTAATTCTCAAATGTAACTCATGGATAGTGATAGATGGTAAATTCAATAAGCTCACTGGGATTTGATGTCAGTAAATAAATCTCAATCTTTTCCCTAGTATTCCAGCTACTGTTTGAAGGGAGATGACTCATGCTAAGTTCAATGGAGTCAGAAAACTGAAAAAGCCCTGTGGCCTTAAAAGCTGCTGTCCCATGTGGGTGGGAACCTTGTTGTTGCCTAATCCAGCTCTGTTGAAACAAAGCTTAGAGGCGGGGTGAAACTGGGGAACCGGCATGACAGCTGGGGAGTCTAAACTGAGCACCTGTCTACTTTTGTTCTCAGCCCCAGTGGGCCAAAAGACTTGCCCATCAACTCTTGTTTCCCTCTCCAATAAAAGGAGAGTATTTCTAGATTTTCTATCTTTACTTCCCTTTTGTTGTATGACATAATGAAGGTGCATTATTTGAGGTGTTAGCTTACCAAATTATTCACTGTATTTATTTTAGATTAGATTACTTACAGTGTGGAAACAGGCCCATCAGCCCAACAAGTCCACAACGACCCACCGAAGCACAACCCGCTCATACCCCTACATTTACCCCTTATCTAATACTATGGGCAATTTAGCATGGCTAATTCACCTGACCCGCACATCTTTGGACAGTGGGAGGAAACCGGAGCACGCGGAGGAAACCCATGCAGACACGGGGAGAACGTGCAAACTCCACAGTCAGTCGCCTGAGGTGGGAAATGAACCCGGGTCTCTGGCACTGTGAGGCAGCAGTGCTAACCACTGTGCCAACGTGCCGCCCAAATCTTGTACAGGTCACTTCTACCCCAGGAGAGATTCCAGTTATCCAAAATTGTGAATCCTTCTCCCCTGTACTGGCTCCTCAGCCACATATTCATCCTGTTCTATTCTCCTATTCCTACCCTCACTAGCACATAGCACCGGGAGTAATCCAGATATTACTATCCTCTAGGATCTCCTTTTTAAATTCCGGCCTAACTTTCTATATTCTCCCCTTGGAACCTCATCCTTTTCCCTTCCTATGTTGTTAGTTCCAACGTGTACAATGACCTCCTACTGGCCCCTCTCCCCTTTCAGAACGGTTTGCACTCTCTGTGAGACAGCCTTGATCCTGGCGCCAGAATGCCATTCTGGTGTTTCTCTGCTGGGCGCAGAAACATCTATCTGTGCCTCTGACTAGAGAGTCCCCTACCACAATTAATCGTTTGGAACCCGACGTACCCCTCATAACATTACAGCCTATCTCGATACCAGAAACTTGGCTGTTGTGCTACATTTCCTTGAGAGTCTATCACCCCTTACATTTTCCAAAGCAGCATACTTGTTTGAAATAGGGATAGCCACAAAAGACTCCTGCACTACCTGCCTGCCCCACCTACCTTTCCTGGAGTTAACCCATCTACCTGATTGTATCTGCAGCTTTTCTCCCTTCCTATAACTGCCATCCAGCACACCCCCTAGCTCTTGTAAATTTCTTATTGCCTCTAACTGCCGTTCCAAGTGACCTATATACACTTCAGCAAGGCATTCGACAACGTTTCTCATGGGAGACTGGGGTTAGCAAGGTTAGATCTCATGGAATACTGGAAGAACTAGCCATTTGGATACAGAACTGTCTCAATGGGAGATGTCAGAGGGTGATGGTGGAGAGTTGCTTTTCAGATTGGAGGCCTGTGACCAGTGGTATGCCACAAAGTTCGGTGTTAGATGCACAACATTTCATCATTTATAAAAATGATTTGGATATGAATATAGGAGGTATATTTAGTAAGTTTGCAGATGACAATAAAATTGGAGTGTAGTGGATAGCAAAGAAGGTTACCTCAGATTACAACAGGATCTTGATCAGATGGGCCAGTGAGCCGAGAAGTGGCGGATGGAGTTTAATTCAGATAAATGCGAGATGCTGCATTTTCGAAAATCAAATCTTAGCAGGACTTATACACTTAATGGTAAGGTCCTAGAGAGTGTTGCTGAGCAAAGAGACCTTGAGTGCAGGTTCATAGTTCCTTTAAAGCAGAGTCACAGGTAGATAGGATAGTGAAGAAGGTGTTTGATATGCTTTCCTTCATTGGTCAGAGCATTGAATATAGGAGTTGTGAGATCATGTTGCGGCTGTACAGGACATTGGTTAGGCCACTCTTGGAATATTGCATGCAGTTCAGGTCTCCTTCCTATCAGAAGGATGTTGTGAAACTTGAAAGGGTTCAGAAAAGACTTACAAGGATGTTGCCACTTGGAGGACTAAACTATAAGGAGAGGCTGAATAAGCTGGGGCTGTATTCCCTGGAGCGTGGAGGCTGAGGGGCGACATCATAGAGGTTTATAAAATCATGAGAGGCATGAATAGGAAAAATAGACAAGGTCTTTTCCCTGGGTGGCAGAGTCCAGAACTAGAGGGCATAGGTTTAGGGTGAGAGAGGAAAGATATAAAGGAGACCTAAGGAGCAACTTTTTCACGCAGAGGGTGGTGTCTATCTGGAATAGGCTGCCAGAGGAAGTGGTGGATGCTGGTACAATTATATCATTTATAAGGCATCTGGAGGGGTATATGAATAGGAAGGGTTTAGAGAGATATGGGCCAAGTGCTGGCAAATGGGACTACATTAGTTTAGGATATCTGGTTGGCATGGATGAGTTGGACTGAAGGGTCTCTTTCCATGCTATACATGTCTATTACTGTGACTCTATATCTCTAGCTTGAAGGCAAAAAGAATTTAGGCTTTGCAAAAAAATACAAGCTGCTCAAATAGAGTAAGTGAAACCTCAACATTACGTCATCATTACCTCAGAGAGATAATTTGCCTGAACTAACAATATTTGTCCTCTATTTCTCTGAAGCCTGTCCAATTAAAGTTTATAAATTGAAAATCAAAAAATGACAATGATTTCATCACTAGAAGTGAACCATTCGTAAAGGAGAATTCAAAATGTTGATGACCTATTTACCAAAATTTAGAACCCAATTTCCAAATAATATTATATAACTTTATCACAACTTCCTTTTCATGGAACTAGAGCGCATCAGTTTATTGGGAGACTCTCACAGGTTGTTACAGTCAAAGGAAGTGGTACTAGCAGTCACTCTTGGCTTATAATCCAAAAGGGAGAGGGTGTGCACAGATAGAATCAGGAGTGAGAACATTGCCCTGCGAGGGTTATTGGCTTTTCAATGGTGCAGGGAAACCACTGAAGAAACACTTGTGGCTCTCTGAGTGTCAGATCTCAACATGGGCATGTACTGGGACCACAAATGATTCCATCCACATAACAAGCAGTCAGTATGTAACTATGCATATTGGTTAATGCAATCTACCATGGCAGCAGCCTTGATGCTCTTATCCTGTGCAAGTCTGCCATTCTAGCCTTTTTAACTTGAACTAGAAGGTGACTGGTGACACACCCTTGTTCAGAAGTCCCCTCCATCTCCTGACCACATGTGCATTAACATTGCTGATTGAAAATGAACTATATTGTGATAAGGGACACTGTAAAACAATCAGTATTTTCAAATAATGATTCTGGACTGCTAGGAGTAGCTCTCCAGTTACTTGCCAGTGTCTCCAAACATGCTAGGAATGGTTGTGGGATGCTATATCCTACAAGCCAGACAACATGAAGGCACAACTCTTGTCATAAGGCTTTCAGTACAGACTTCCCAACAAGGAATAGGAACAGCATTATGTCATCATTGCTCCACAATTCCCCACCTTGCCATCTCTCTGTTACATATGATCACTGAGTTGGAAGCAGGAACAAAAACAAATGCAAAGTCAACTTTATCCAAAACTTCCAAGAATACATATAAAACTGAAATATTCTTACTCAAGCATGGATGGTAGCAGCCTAGGCTGGCCGGTCGAGGAGGCAACAGCAGGGACATCAGCTATACTTTAAGACTGGAAAGTTGGGTTGGTAATGGTAGCCATCCACTTTAATACACCCTCCGACTCCCATTCCCAATCCTATGTCCATCCTTGGTCTTCTCCACTATCAGGGTGAGGCCAAACAGAAACAGAAGGGACAACACCTTTTATTTCGCCTTGGAGGCTTAAAGCCCAGTGGCCTTGATGTCAACTTCACCAGCTTAAAAGTCCCTCCTCCTCAAACTTCTTCCGGTGTCTAACCCCACCCCTCCTCACCTCCCTGACCTGTTTTAGCTTGTCCATCTTCCTCCTCACTTACCTGCTCTACCCTTCCCACTGACCAATCACAATCATCCCCTACTTACATCCACCTATCACCATTCCACCCACCTTCCCGTAGCCCCACCCCTCCTCTGATTGTTTCTGGGCTCCCCTCCCCCAGTCCTGGCGTTGACTTTTCTGCTCCTTGGATGCTATATAACCTGCTGCACTCTTCCAGCTTCACATCTATTGACTCTGACTCCCAAGATTTGCAGTCCTTACTGTTTCCTACTCCATGTCTGCGTGGGCTCTGAGAATCCCTACAGTGTGAAAGCAGATAATTCGGCCCATTGGGTCCACACCAATCCTGGAAAGAGCATCCATCCAGACCCACACCCTTACGATATCTCTGTTATGATACATTTTCTGTGGCTAATCCATTTAGACACTGTGGGCAATTTAGCATGGTCAATCTACCTAACCTGCACATCTTTGGACTCGATGGACCAAATGGCCTGCTTCCACATTGTAGGGATTCTATGATTCAATTTTGTATGAGGCTTGTAGCTGAGGTAAGTGCAGAGAGTTGAGCATGTGAACATTAAGCGCATGTTGTGATTGTGAGAGATTGCTAATGGTTGAGTGATAAGCTGGGTAGCTTGATTGAGCAGGAAATGACATTTGTAGATGTGCTCACTGAGCTTCATTTGTGTGAGGTCATTTATCATTTACTAGCAGCTTGGCACTCTGAGAAATAATCTAGAAAGTCAGTTGTAAAGGATATAAATTGAGTTAATCTTTACTCAGTCTGACATTTATTTACACGTAACAGCCACTGAAAGGATCACTCTAACAGAAAAATCAAAGTTTTAATTAAAATTTTGTTGTAGTGGGAGGTGATGCTATCCATCAGCTATGTTACCACTGGTTGAGAAGATCTCAAACATAACTTTAGACATGGCATGCTCCCTATTGAAGGAATCACAAGCACTGGCATTAAACACAAAAGTGAGGCAGACAGTTAGGTCTAACAACTTCCTCCAAAGTATCACTTTAATCGATCAAGTGAACTTCAAATAATATTTCCATCTGCATAGAATTAAAAACAATTGATATGCAGGATTTGACTCTTTGCACAGGTCTCTGTGTTAGTTCTCATTTCATCACAGTGTCTCTGTGGAAAGCTGACTTCTTCTCACAGACTCCTAGATATTTACAACACAGAATGTGACAATTTAGCTCATTGAGTCCATGCTGGTCAATAAAGATTCAACCAGACTAATCACATTTTCCAGATTTGGCTGATAGACCTGAAAGTTATGGCAACACAAGTGAATATCTAAATATTGCTTAAATGTTTTGAGGTTTTCTGACACAATCATCCTTTCAGGCAATAAGTTCTAGACTCCTGCCTCTCTCTGGTTGAAAAACAATTCTGAATTCCTCCCTTAGCCTCTTCCTCAGACCTTAATTTATGCCCACTGGTAATGAAACTACGAATGGAACTAAGTGCCTTCCTAATCACTTAATCAATGCCCTTCAAGTGCCCTGTCAACCTTTGCTGTTTCAAGAAAAATAACCCAGTCCATGCAATCTTTCCTCAGCTCAGACCCTCCAGCCCAGGCAGCATCCTGGTAAATCTTTATTACACTCTCTGAAGTGCAATCACATCCTTCCAATGATGTGCTGACCAGAACTATACACAGTACCCCAATTAAGGGCCAAATAGCATTTTATGCATTTCCAACATAAACTGCTTGCTCTTGTATTCCAATCCTTGAGTAAAAAATGAAGTCTGCAGATGCTGGAGATCAGAGCTGAAAATGTGTTGCTGGTTAAAGCACAGCAGGTCAGGCAGCATCCAAGGAACAGGAAATTCGACATTTCGGGCCAGAGCCCTTCATCAGGAGTGAGGAGAGTCATTCCTGATGAAGAGCTCTGGCCTGAAACGTCGAATTTCCTGTTCCTTGTATTCCAATCCTTGGTTAGTAAAGGCAAGTTTTCCAAATGCCTTTTTAACCAACTTATCTACCCTGCCACATTCAGCGGTCTGTGAATATGCACATCCAGATCTCTCTGAAGTACTTTTCAGGGTCCTACCATTCATTGTGTAATCCCTTGATTTGTTTGCCTTACCGATGTGCATTACCGTTGACATGCTGCTTCATTGCTTTTCTTTCTTCCATATTAGCAATACATATCGACGAGTCCCAACACCTATGGTTGATTGCACCACCTCTTTAAGAAGTACAGGCCCATTCAAGTAGACAAATATCCAGAGGGTGTTTAGCACCAGGCTACAAGCTACAACCATGGAGATGAATAGGCAGTGCATACATCACCTCAACAATGCATCTTAGTTCCCACAACAGAACCGATCCTTATCCAATTCTCTGTCTGTACATTTGCAGACAAAAGGTCACAAAAACAATATTCTTTTAAGGTAACCTCAAGTCAGGTTCAAATACCAAGTGACAGACAAATTCCAGCAAAGCTCTCTATATGAAAGGGCTTCTACCAACACCTGCTGTTTAAAGCCAGATGCATCACTAAAACCCTCAGAAGCTGCACTGCATGTATGTTCTTGAATGTCTATGATAAGCATATGATATACATACAAAGCTTGTGACATGTGCAGTTTTATATCTATTTACACAGTCTTTGAAGTTTCAGTTTCAGAACAGTCTTACTGAGAAAATAGATTTATTTTTTAACTCTTAGGGGTATAAAGGTCAGCAGAAGAATTTTAGCAAATTTTGAAAGGTCCCTAATCGAATAGAGTTGCTCTACTATTCCCCTCCAAGCTTTCCCATCCTTTTCAGAAGAAACCTACTTCAGGAGAGCTATACTAGGTGATTAATAAGAGCTGAATATTTTTGTTTCTGATTTTAACATTTTAAAATAAAGAAGCTTGCAAAACGTTAATCATTGCGAAGAAAATCAGTGCTGTTTTTCTTACTATTAGTCTTGATCTTCTTAACATCACTAACGAATTCTTCAACACGATTTCTTCAGTATCTGTACTGGGATCCTTCTATTAATGTTAGCAAAAATCAGAAACTTCTGCAAAGTTGTGTCTGATGTGATAAAGGTGATTGTTTCATCATACAGGTTAAATATTCTTTCAAGTTAAACTTGACTTGATCTTTTTCTTGTTAGTTCTGAGTTTCTGTAATCTGATCATGAGGACAGGACCATTCAAACTAATCTGCAGTTCTGTTCCACAGCTTAATTGGCCTACCTTTTTTTTTACTTTCATTGATACCTTACCCAACAATTAAATCTGTCAATGTTTGTGTCAAGGTTTGTAGCTTGGTTGCCGTTTGAATTTGGTGTGAGGAAGTTCGCTGGAATTTGGAATGCAGACGTTTGGTCCCCTTTCTAGGTGGCATCTTCAGTGCTATGGAGCCTCCTGTGAAGCATTGCTGTACTACGTCGGTTGGAATTTATTTGGTTTTGTTCCCGCTGCTTCTGCCATTTCCAGTTGTTCATTGCAGTGGTCGGTATATTGGGTGTCGGTCAACGTGTTTATTGATGGAGTCTGTAGATGAGTGCCATGCTTCTAGGAATTCTCTGGCTGTCCTCTGTTTGGCTTGTCCTATTATTGCTGTTGACCCAGTCGAATTTGTGCTCCTTTTTGTCTTACAATCGACATTAGGACCCTGTTCAAGAGGGCTACAACACGCTGCAGCACTCCTGATCTGAGAAGAAGAATAACACCTCTACAACTCCTTGCCAAGAACAGATATCCCTGCAACTTCATCCGCAGATGCCTGGCAGACAAACAACACGATGAAGACATGCCACAACTCAACACACTAACCACTCTACCTTATATAAGAAATGTCTCAGAAATGACAGCCAGAATCCTCCGACCACTTGGATTTATGACAGCACATAAACCAACAACCATGCTCAGACAACAACTCACCACAACAAAAGACCCAACACCCACCATGTGCGGGACAAATGTGTTGTGCAAGATTCCATGTAGAGATTGCATGAAACACAATATAGGCAAACAGACAACTAGCGATCTGTATTCATAAACATCAACTTGCCACTAAATGCCACTAGTATCTGTACACACAGACGACAAGGACCACAAATTCAACTGAGACAACACAACAATAATAGGACATGCCAAATAGAGGACAGCCAAAGAATTCCTAGAAGCATGGCTCTCATACACTGACTCCATAAATAAACACATTGACCTAGACCCAATATACTAAGCACTGCAACGAACAACTGGAACCAGCAACCAGAAGCAGCGGGAACGAAACCAAATAAGTTCCAACTGCACAGTACAGCAGCACTTCACAGGAGATGGCATATGGCTCAGTGGTTATCACTGCTGCTTCACACTGCAAGGGATCCGGATTCAATTCCAGCCTTCGGGACTGTCTGTGTGGAGGTTGCACATTCACCCTGTGTCTGCATGGGTTTCCTCTGGGTGCTCTAGTTTTCTCACGCAGGCCAAAGATGTGCAGGTCAGGTGATCTGCCCATGCTAAATTGCCCACAGTGTTCAGGGATGAGTAGGTTAGGTGCATTAGTCAGGGGTAAATGTGGATAGTAGGGGAATGGGTCTGGATGGGTTACCCTTCAGAGGGTTGGTGTGGACTTGTTGGGCCAAATGTCCTGTTTCCATACTGTAGGGATTCTAGATTCCACAGTACTGAGAATGTCACTGAGAAACTCTGTAATCCAAATTCCCAGCTCAGTGAATATATCCACAACAACTAAATCTGTCAATTTCAGTTCTACCTTCAGATGGAATGGACCAAAAATACAATAGCCTTTTAGAGGAGTGAATTCAAGGCTTGCATTACACTTGGAGTAAAAATTTCCAGAATTCACTCCTAATTTAAAAAAAAAAGTCCTTATGTTCTGAATTCTCTGTAGCTATAAATTATATTTGTAACCCTTTTATTTCTTTAACTGCCAATCAACCTTATAAACTCAAGGGAATAAAATTAAGTGCAGCTTTTTATAATGACATCATTCTGATGAATCTCCAGTCTATCCCTTTCAAATATAATATCATTCTTGAGGACTGGTACTCAAATATGAATGCAATACCCTTGATGGAGTCTGACCAAAACTTTGTACAAATTAAGGCATCACTTCACTTCTGATTTCCGACTCCCTTGAATAACATATCCTCCAAATATTTTTGTAATGCATGTTGTACATGAACAGTTTGTTCCAAATGTGCAGAGCCTTTTAATCTTTTTAAATGTGACGTGGATGTGCAGATGCAGTAAATTAAAAAAGGCATTGCAAGAACTTTTGGTTTTCTGCAATGCTTAGGGAGAACATTGTCATAAAATGATATGCTTGAGGCAAAACATTCATTTGCATTCTTCTAATTTCAACAGCAAATATGCCAATTAAGGGACATGAGAGAATCCAGTTCCATCAGTGGAACATTTTCCATTCTTGTGGCCATCTTCAATTAAGATGTCAATAAATGCAAATTAGGGCTAGTAGAAACCTGCCTTTTAAGCACCAGATAGGGGCAATCAATTTTGAAGACAAACCCTGAAAGTTTAAATCTTATGGAAAAGGAACATTTTTATCCTTCCAGTTCAGAAGACTTATAAACAAGTGCACTTGAAAGGGCAGTCGAGGCAATTTTGAAAACAATGACAACTTACATAGGAAGTTATACATGCGTGACTTACATGATACTTGTATATACAGCAAAACTGAATATATACATCAGTCAATGAAAAAAGTTATAACCAAAACATAAGCATTCAAACCCAGAATGGTTCATACCATACATTTTTTAAAAAGTGAAGTTGAGCTACAATATTAACAAAGACATATCTGATTGGCAAGCAAATGGCATTCTAATCAGCTTTTTGAAATATACCTTTAATGAAATTTTTCTTTTAATTTTCACTTCCCCATCTTTGGACCATGGGCCAAATCAGCCTGAGAGTACTGGCACAGATCTTACTCCGAATGGATAGCTGACATCAGAAAATTACTAACTGCAATGCCACTGACAAATGTCTCCACCTCCTACCTACAGCACACTAGGATGCAAATGAGAACCAGTAAATCTGTCTTTATTGACGTAATCTTTTATATGGCATTTTTTTTACAACCTATTCACTTAATTAAATACGTTCCCAATTTGTCTCAATCTTCCTCATAAATCACTGTCTTAACCATTACCTTTAATTAGATTAGATTCCCTACAGTGTGGAAACAGGCCCTTCAGCCCAACAAGTCCCCACCGACCCACTGAAGAGTAACCCACCTAGACCCATTTCCCTCTGACGAATGCACCTAACACTATGGGCAATTCAGCATAGCCAATCCACCTGACAAGCATAACTTTGGACTGTGGGAGGAAACCCACACAGTCACAGGGAGAATGTGCAAACTCCACACAGACAGTCACCCGAGGCTGGAATCAAACCCGGGTCCCTGGTGCTGTGCGGCTAAAATGCTAACCACTGAGCCACCGTGCCGCCCCAATTTGGTTGACAATTGCCTGAGCAAATTAAAACAGAAAATGCTGGAAATACATAGCAGGTCTGGTAGTATGTGGGAGACAGAAATGGGATTAACATTTCAAGTTAACAACCATTCATACATCATAGAATGATACAACATGGAAACAGACCCTTCAGTCTAACTTTTCCATACTGACATGATATCCTAAATTAAACTAGTCCCATTTGCCAGTATATCCCTCCATCACTTTCTATTCATGTACCCATTCAGATATCTTTTAAATGTTTTAATTGTACCAGCCTCCACCACTTCCTCTGGCAGCTCATTCTATACATGCACCACCCTCTGGAAAAGCTGCCCCTCAGGTCCCTTATAAATCTCTCCCCTCTCAACTTAAATCTATCCCCTCTAGTTTTGGACTCCCCTACCCTGATTCATCCCGCAGTCTCTGATACTGCAGAGAAAAAAAGCCCCAAACAATTCAGCATCTACATGTAGCTCAAACTCTCTGAGCTCGGCAACAGCCTTATAAAAGTTTTCTGCACCTTCATCAAATTTAAAAATGTTAAGATATGTAGGCAGCCTTTAAAAAAAAAGTAGTTTCAGTGAGAGGGAGATGATCCAAGAAAGTGAAAGGCGGTGAAACTAAAGTTATAGATGACAACAGTGGAAGACGAAAGGAGATGATAATAGAACATAGATGTTCCCAGTTTTTAGTCCAACAGGTTTAATTGTAAGCACACTAGCTTTCGGAGCGCTTCTCCTTCATCAGTTGGTTGTGGAGTACACAATTGTAAGACACAATTTATAGCAGAAGTTTACAGTTTGATGTAACTGAAATTATACATTGAAAAATACCTTGATTGTTTGTTAAGTCTGTCATCTGTTAGAATTACCATGTTAGTTTCACTTATTTCATATGTAAATCACAAAACATTTTTTAAAAGTTACATTCTCAGGTTAACTTTAACAATTGGTGTCAGCCCAGATAATACGTTGAAGCTGTTAGTCCCCCTCTGTGCTGCTGTCTGTGCCATAATGTTTAGACGGATTCTAATTTTAAAAATGAATGAACAGAATCTTACATGGATTCATGAAGTTTTTGAGCAAAGTACAATGTAACTCTGCAAGTACAAATTCACCCCACAAACGTATATGTGTATGTGTGCATGTGGGTTTGTGTGTGGTGGGGATTTCATCAATGTACCATGCCTCAGGGTATCCTTGCCTGCAGCCTATGAGATAGATCTACTCTCAACTATCTGTCTCATTCTTGAACACATGCATCTCCATCAAGGATGGGCACCTCAGCACCACACTCTACCGCAAACCTACAGATAACCTCACAATGCTACATTTCTTCAGCTTCCACCCAAAACATATTAAAACAGCCATCCCCTATGGACAAGCCCTACGCGTGCACCAGATCTGTTCAGATGAGGAAGAATGTGACAGGCACCTGGAAGTACTCAGGGATGCCCTCATAAGAACGGGGCATGATGCTCAACTCATTGACCGTCAGTTCCAACGTGCCACAGCAAGGAACCGTAATGACCTTCTTGGGAGACAGACACATGCTGCAACCGACAGGGTACCCTTCATTGTCCAGTACTTCCAAGGAGCTGAAAAACTAGGCTATGTTCCTCGCGACCTGCAACACATTGTCAGTGAGGATGAACATCTTGCCAAGACCTTCCCCACACCTCCACTGCTCGCCTTTAAACAACCACCAAACCTCAAACAGATAGATTATTGTTCGTAGCAAACTCACCAGCTTTCAGGACAACTCCATATAACCCTGTCACGGCAGGCACTGCAAGACGTGTCAGAGTGTGGACATGGATACCACCAATATGTGTGGGGATACCTCCCACCATGTACGTGGCAGGTACACATGTGACTCAACCAATGTTGTCTATCCCATACGGTGCAGGCAAGGATGCCCTGAGGCATGGTACATTGACGAAACCAAGCAGAAGCTACGGCAACGGATGACTGGGCAACGGATGAATGGGCACCGGACAACAATCAACAGACAGAAGTGTTTCCTCCCAGTTGGAGAACACTTCAGCGGTCCAGGACATTCGACCTCGGACCTTCGGGTGACCATCCTCTAAGGTGGACTTTGGGACAGGCAGCAGTGAAAAGTGGCTGAGCAGAGGCTGATTGCTACATTTGATACCCATAGGAAGGGCCTCAACTGGGACGCTGATGTTCATGTCAC
Source organism: Hemiscyllium ocellatum (assembly GCF_020745735.1). Taxonomy (NCBI): domain Eukaryota; kingdom Metazoa; phylum Chordata; class Chondrichthyes; order Orectolobiformes; family Hemiscylliidae; genus Hemiscyllium; species Hemiscyllium ocellatum. The sequence goes on along the minus strand of NC_083428.1, from coordinate 31,034,452 downwards.
ACTACAGGTGACCACCATTGCACTCTACACTATACAGACACTCCTACACACATACACATGCATCCTCTCAGATTTAGACCCCTTTATACTCTCACACACACATATACACTCTGTCACAGGCACTCACAACCCCCCACACCCCACACACAAACCCACATACACACATATGTTTGTGGGGTGAATTTGTATTTGCAGGGTTACATCGTACTTTGCTTAAAAACTGCATGAATCCTTGTAAGATTCTGTTAGTTCATTTTTTAAAATTAGAATCTGTCTAAACATTTTGACACAGACAGCAACACCCAGGGGGCTAACACCTTCAACACATTGTCTGGGCTGACACCAATTGTTAAGATTAACCTGAGAATGTAACTTTTAAAAAACGTTTTGTGATTTACATATGAAATAAGTGAAACTAACATGGCAATTCTAACAGATGAGAGACTTAACAAACATTCAAAGTATTTTTCAATGTATAATTTCATTTACATCACACTGTAAACTTTTGCTATAAATTGTCTTACAATTGTGTACTCCACAACCAACGGATGGAGCGGTGCTCCGAAAGCTAGTGCTTCCAATTAAACCTGTTGGGCTATAAACTGGTGTTGTCTGATTTTTAACTTTGTACATTCCAGTTCAACACTAGCATCTCCACATAGATGTAACCAGACTTGTTGAAGGTTTCCAACTTTTATTTTGAAATCATATATCACCTTTCAGAATATGGCTATAGAAAAAGGCTCTTTGAATCTGTTAAGTCATTCAATGATGTCATGCCAGAGCTAGGGCCTAACCTTTGTATGACTTGGCAGCATCCAACGAGCTGCTGCTGCCTGAGCTGCTGTGCTCTTCCAGCACTACTGACCCAGGATCTGGTTTCCAGCATCTGCAGTCATTGTTTTTAACCTCTTTGTATGACTTGGATGAATGAAATTACTTTCTTACAATGGGGAAAGAAGGGTAGTCTGGTGAATGAGGATGGAATCTGGTGATGTGAAACAAACTGTTTGTGACTGGACTAGAGACGACTTGTTGCTCCCTCCACAAATACAACATCACATCAGACTTTGGGGAGCAGACACTCACATCACCTGACATGATGAGGGGGGCATCACTTCCGGCCAGTGCCCGGATGCACGTGGCGAGTGACGTAGGCAGATGGGGGTGGGGCCGTGGCCCGGCGAGGGCGTCTCTCTGTACGGTGTGTTGTGTCCCGTCAATGAAGATGGTGGTAGCGAACAGGAACGATGTGTTGGACCGGCTGCCCTCCGATGACTGCCTGTGAGTAACGGCCTGCCCTTGTTCTTGCGCCGAGTTTCCTGAAATATCCACGGCATGGGATTTTGTGGCTGAAGGAACGCCCGAGGTCTGATTGACAGATCGCGGACCGATGGCAGGGTGCGCCGGTTTCCTAGGTGACTGGTTTTACCAATCAGAGTGAGGAGGGGGCGGGATCTGTTGGTGGGCGGATGGCCAAGGGTGGGGGTGGTGATTGTATCAGAACAGAACGGAGCTCCTTTTAGATGGGCATGTGTGTGTGTGTGTGTATATATATGTATGTGTATATATATATATGTATATGTATAGGATCTGCAGGGTTATAGATCCCCCAAATGAAAATAAAGAATGCTAGATTCAGCAGGGCAGGAACATCCGTGGTTAAACCATTCAAGTCACCCGTTCTTTGGCTTCTCCGCACATTTGTTTCTGATCTCTTAAGGCAGGATCCCTGCGCTGAAGTAGTTGTCATCTTGCATGAGTTTCCAAGCTTTTTTCATCGCTGTTTTTGCCCTATTTCGAGCCGGAGAGCCTCTTGCGTGCGAGGTGAAGGTGGTGACTATTGCACTACCCGAAACTCTTTGGTGTACTTTTTTGTAAAATAGCAACTTGCTCAGAGACTTTATTGTCTATCTCTGGAAGAGATGGGACTTGAACCCAGGCCTCCTGGCTCAGAGTTATGAAAATCACCACTGTGTTACAAGAGCTCTTTCAGTATGTAGTTATTCCTAAACATCTACCAAGTCCAGCTGCTGTGGGAGTAGTAGAGGTCCTTATAGAGGGCTAAGTCTCTGGAGATCATAGAGTGTCACAACACATCTGTTTAGCATTTATTTTCTTGTTCATTGCACAACACATCCCTTTAAACAGGAATAAGATTATTTTCTTAAGTGCTTAAAATATGCATGGACCTTTAGAAATGCCAACTATAAATCTGTATCTCATTCTATCATAAATGTTTACATGATTGTGCAAAGAACTGTTTCAGACACTTTTAAGTTTGAAAGTTCTGAATTGTTTAGAACCATATATGCTGCTGTTTCACTTCCTTTATGATCTGCACTGCTATTCCTCCTTGATGATAGAATGATAGATATTTTTAAGCAGCTGGTTCAGAGATGCTATTACGTACCTCTGGAGATACAGCATAGGAGGTGGTCATTCATGCACAAGTTCTTTGGCAGAGTAATTTGTTGACTGCATAGTTTTTATACATTTGTCTTTTTAAAATTATGTTTGAGGTTGCTTCCACTGTCCTTCCAAACGATGCATTTGTAAGAACAGGAAAACAAATCCTTTTGTTGCCCCTTGTTCTTTTGCAAGTCACCTTGAATTTGTCACTTAGTTATCGACCCATCTGAATTTATATCCAATTCTCATTTGTTTTCATATCCTTTATGATTTTGAACACTTTCTATCTATCCAGTTTGCCAACTATTAGGAATGTTGGAGTAGGACCTCTTGAGTCATTAAGTTTGTTGATTTCCTGGCAGCTGTCCTCTGTATTCCAGTTTTATCAAGTGCTTTTGATTGGTTGCTTCCCTATTATAAAATACCCTGTAGTTGTCATGTGGATCACCAAAATTTAACACCAGCATTAAAAATTTGAAATTAAATTCTTCATCTAGCCATTTCTTCAACCTTAAATGGCCATTGTACATTTTCCAAGGTTTTCTTTTAAAGTTAATAACTAATGGTGGTGTTGGTGATAATAACTAGTGTTCCAGTTATTGGTGGAAAAATATTAGAATAGATCGTGTTGTTAGTTGTAAAAACTTTTTATTTCATATTTGTTGGTCTTACACATTTGGCTTCTGTGTCTGCACAGTGATCAGATTTCAGAAGTACTTCGACTGTGAGTACTTTGTGACATCCTCAAGTTGTGTGAAGTGCTGTATAAATATATGTTTTCCTTTCTACATAACTAATGACACTCATAATTACATCAGTGACCAAGGCGCATCTGATCAGCACTTCACATTCCTCCCCCAAAAATTAGGAGAGGTGATATTGTCGTGTTGATCTAGTAATCCGGAGACTCTGGTAATGATCTGGGGAAACAGATTGATATCCTATCGCAGCAGATAGATGAAAGAATTTATATTTTTTAAAAATCTGGAATTAAAAGTCGAATGATGCCTGTGAAACTATTGTCAGTTGACATTAAAACACATTTAATTTTGTGAGTAGTGTCCATTACAGAAGGAAATCTGCCCTTGCCTTGTTTGGCCTATGTATAACTCCAGACACATAGCAATTTGGTTGATTCTTAACTGCCCTCTAAACTGGACTTGCAAGCCATTCAGTTATAACAACTGCCTCAGAAAAGGAACAAAACTGAATGGACCACTTGGCATCAACCTAGACACCTGAAATAACAAAGGTTTTGGAGTCTTCAACATTGATCTTTCTCTTCTCCCTTCCCCAACTATCCAGCTGTTCCAGCATCTTGAACACAACTTGGAGGAAGCATTGAGAGTGGCAAGAATAGGCAAAAAGGAAAAGAAAGTAGGGTAGCTTTGTCATAGCTTAGGCACCGGAAACTTAGGCACCAGAGTCCTCTTGACTCTGCAAAGTTACTAAGATCTGGGAGCTAATGCTAAAATCAGAAGCTGTCTCATAGACTAGTCAAGCAACAACCTGACATAGTCAGACTCCAGGAATCAAATCAGATGATGACATCACCTCCCACTTTCCAGGGTATGTCTGTCCAAGGTAAGATGGCAGCACAGTGGTGTACAGTTGTGAGGGTGTGGTTTTGGAGTCTTCAACATTGATCTTTTCTCCTCGCCCTTCCCCAGCTACCTAGCTGTTCCAGCATCTTTAACACAACTTGGAGGAAACATTGAGAGTGGCAAGGGCACAATGTATTCTGGGTGAAGGAATTGAATATACATTACCAAAAGTGACTTGGCAGCAAGACTAAAGTGTGGGTTTTAAACTGACTAATGGATGAGGGTGTTCAACTGAAGAAAATCTTTAAAAATCATAAAGACATGAGAGTGCAGAAGTCCAGGATAGTGAAGTGAGGAACAATACTCAAAGTTTGACAGGGAGGGGATAGAAATTATTTACAGAAGAGTGCAACAGGAATTGGAACCAGAATAAATAATGGTAAAAAGTGAAAAGTTTAGGCTCTTTACCTGAATGCATGCAGCATTTTTAAAAAGATAGATGAGTGATGGCACAAATAGAAATAAATGATTATGACTTGATAGTTAGTAGGTAGACATTATTGCAGGATGACCAGGACTGGGAACTCAATACTCCAGTGTATTTGATATTTCGTAAGATTTGGCAAAAAGGAAAAGGAGGTAGGGTAGCTTTGCTTTCAAGGAAGAAATCAGAGTGATGGTGAATAAATATTTTGGTGTGATAGATGCTGAATCAGTTTGTGTGGAAATAAGGAAGAGCAAGGGAAAAAAAAAGATCACTGTTGAGAGTTGGCTAGGCCCCAGTGAAGTGTCACATTGTAGAACAAGTGATAGAAGGGAACTACAAGGTCATTTTATTCTGTACATTTACTGGACAAATAAGATGGGAATAGCAATGTAGAAGTTCAAGTTTTTAGACTGCACCAGGGACTGTTTCTTGCAGCACTAAGTCAAAGATCAGAACATAAGCAGTTGCAGATGCTTAAACAGATATTTCATAATGTTCAGCATAAACATATACCAGTCAAAAATAAAGTACTGATTTGTAAACCACCCATGGTAAACAGAAGTAGGCAAGTAGAATATCCAATCAGAATCTGGGACATACAAAGCAGTGAAAACTAGTAGTAGGCCAGAGGATTGAAATTTTGTTTTAGGAACCAGCCCTGGTTTTAGGCATGAGAGAAAATTGATCATGAAAATAAATTGGTAAGAAATCAAAACCCACCAAGAACTTCTACTGGTATGTGTAAACAAAGAGAGGTTGCAACTGGGGTATTAATAATGGGAACAGGGAAATGCAGATAATTTAAACCTTAGTAAAAGATATATTTTATTAATTAGAAGAACACTATAAATATCCAAAGATAACAGTAAGAAAGATACTAATGGAAGGAAAGATTTTATAACAATTTCTATCATAAGGGATAAAGTATTTGAGTAATTAATTGGACTGAAGGAAGACATGTCTCCAGGACTTGATGGCCTGCATCCAAGCATTTTAAAAATGTTGGACAGTAACCTGGTGTTGTGATTTTTAACTTTAAAGTGATCAAATAGAGTCAGCGTGGCTTTGTGAAAGGGAAATCATGTTTGACAAATTGACTCGACTTCTTTTGAGGATATAAGAAGCAGAGTTGATAAAGGGGGAACAAATAGTGTCATGTATTTGGATTTCCAGAACTCATTTAATAAGATGCCACAAAAAAAGCGATTGAGCATGGAATGTCAGGTAATTTTTGGATTGTGAATTGGTTAACACACATCAGGATTAATATGGAGAAAGTGAGGACTGCAGATGCTGGAGATCAGAGTCGAGAGTGTGTTGCTGGAAAGGCATAGCAAACCAGGCAGCATCTGACTAGCAGGAGAATCGATGTTTCGGGCATAAGCCCTTCATCAGGATGTACAGCTATTGGCAGCAATTCAAAAGTGATTCATTAGGCTGTTTCCTGGAAGGAACTGGTTGATTTATCAAAATGGTTAACTAGTTAGGCTTTTGTTCATAAGAGTTTAGAAGAAAAAGAGATGATCTTGTGAGAACATTGAAGATTCTGAGGGGACTTGATATGGTAGATGTTGAGAAGATGTTTCAATTAGTATAGGAACATTGAGCTGGGGACATAATAACAGAATTACAGGATACTCATTTAACCTGAGATTTGAAGGAAGTTCTTTACCCAGAAGAATGTGAAAGATTGGAATTCCCTACCCCAAAATGGTGTGGAGCTAGATCACCAAAAGTAATTATAGAGGATGCAGATAGATTTTTGAAGGGTCAGAGAATAAAGTGTTATGAGGAACTGACATGAAAGAGGAGTTGAGGCCAGGGATAGATCAGCGTTGATCTTGTCCAGTAACAGGGGAGGCTCAATGCCCTCCTACTCCTATTTCTTATAATTTCATGCAGTTATTTGGCTGGCTAAGTCCTAACAAGGCCCTGCCAGTCTGGTGAAAAAGGCAACAAGGTGGAAAATCATATTTGACATCATCCTCTGATATGTCTGGCCATGCAGAGTCCTGTGCAGACCAAGTCCCATTCTCATGTTGAGGGTACCCTCCATGCTGTGTGATACTACATTGTGCTCAATGGGATTGATTTTGAACAGACCGAGCAACTCAACTGCGCATCCCATGAGCGGTCAGTGGTAGCAGAATTGTACTCTACCATAACCACAACCTTATGATCCTGCATGTTCCCCACGCTCTCAATATCATGAACCTCGGGGATCAATTCTGGTTCAGTGAACAATGCAGGACTCAGATTCTGCGTATACCAGCTGATCAAAGTATTCACTGACATGTTTAACCTCTCCATGCTACAATCTGAAGTGCCCACCTGTTTTAAGAAGACCACCATTATCCCAGTACTAAAGAAACCACATCAATGGCTACTACCTGGTGCCCCTGATCTCCATAATCATGAAGTGCTTTGAGAGGTTAACCATGGCCCACATCAACTGTAGCCTCCCAGCCTGTCTTGATCCCTCAAAATTTGTCAACCGGTGAAACAGGTTCACCATTTCCCTAGCCCTACACTCATCCCCGGCACATCTGGATAATAAGGATACCTATGTCACATTCATATTTATCGATTACAGCTCTGCCTTCAACACTATAATCCCAATGAAACTAATCTCAAAACTCCGAGACCTGGATCTCAGCTCTGTCCTCTGCAACTGGACCCTCAGCTGGCTAATCCACAGATGGTAATCAATGAAGAAGACCTCATCCACAATAATGCTCAATACTGGCGCCCTGCAAGGATGCCCACTCAGCCCCCCTACTGTACTCCCTGTACCCTCACGATTGTGTGGTCAAATTCATATGAGCACCATCTACAAGTTCGCTGATGATACCACTGATGTAGGCCAGACATCAAACAATGATAAGTCAGAATACAGGAAGGAGATAGAGTACTTGGTATCATGGTGCAATGATGATAATGTCTTTCTCAATGTCAGCAAAATAAAAAAACCTGATCATTGACCAGGAAGAAAGAAGGAGGACTCGCCCCTATCTACACCAACAGAGCAGAGGTGGAGAGCATTAAGTTCCAAGGAGTGACAATAATCAACAATCTCTCCTGGACCTCCCATGTAGCAGCAATGGTCAAGCAGGCACAACAACATCTCTTTCTCAGGTGGCTTAGGAAATTTGACATGACTATGAGGACCCTCATCAACATTTACAAATGCTGCAAAAGTGTTCTATCTGGGTGCATTTCAGTTTGGTATGACAGCTGTTCTGCCCAGGACTGTAAGAAACTACAGAAAGTTGTGTACACAGTCCAGAATAATGCAAAAGCCAACTACCCATCCATGGACTCTGTTACAATTCTCGTTGCCACGAAAGGCTACCAACATCATCAAAGACCTCTCCCACCACAGTAATACTCTCTGCCGATCTCTAACCTCAGGCAGAAGATACAGAAGCTTGAACACACGTACCAAGATGTTCAAGAACAGCTTCTTCCCTGCTGTTATTAGACTATTGGACTTTTATAACTTGAAATCTAATCCTGATCTTGCTTTTGTGCACCACTGTGTAGCTGTAACCTTGTATGCTTTGCTCTGTATAAATTGCTTATGATTTGTACATCCTTGTATGTTATGTTATGATCTGCCTGAACTGTCTGCAAATAGCACTTTTCACTGTACTTAGGTACATGTCCTGATTTGATTTGTTGTCATCACTATTGCTAGCCTATTAATTCAGAGACCTGGTAATATTCTGGGGGCTTGCAGCATCCGAAGAGCAGGAAAATCGACGTTTCGGGCAAAATACTGTATTCCTGATGAAGGGCTTTTGCCTGAAACGTCGATTTTCCTGCTCCTTGGATGCTGCCTGAACTGCTGTGCTTTTCCAGCACCACTCTAATCCAGAATCTGGTTTCCAGCGTCTGCAATCATTGTTTTTACCTAATATTCTGGGGGCCCAGGTTTGAATCTAGCCATAGCAGATGCTGGAATTTGAATTCAGTAAAAATCTGGAGTTAAGAGTCTAATGACCATGTAACCACTGATTGCTGAGGGAAAACTATCTCATTCACTAATGCCATTTAGGGAAGGGTGCACCTTTACCTGGTCTGGCCTGGATGTGACTAACTCTTAACTGCCCTCTGGGCAATGCTGGCCTAATCAGCAATGTCGGCATCCTGTGATTGAATGAATGAATAAATAAAAGTGGTCATGCCAGAAGTAGTTAAAAGGTAAAAACAAGGACTGCAGATGCTGCAAACCAGAGGCTAGATTAGAGTGGTGCTGGAAAAGCACAGCAGGTCAGGCAGCATCCGAGGAGCAGGAAAATCGACGTTTTGGGCAAAAGCCCATCATCAGGAAGTAGCACAGGCATATCTAAGAAAGAGGTGTCAGCTTGGTGATGACTTGCATGCTAAACATTAAAGTGCAGCAATAAGACGACAAGAAACAGAGTAGGTATTTGCTTCTGTTGTACCCAGTTCTGGGTAATCCAAGATGGAGGACAGGAAAAATTCCTGGCTGTAACAGCTGTTCCTTTTTTGAGGTATTTTAGGTGTTGGAGATGATTCCCTCAAATTGCAGGAGTAGCAATTACTGTTTTATATGCTGTTGCATTGTTTTGGAATTTTGGAGAATAAAAAGTCAAAACAACAGCACTTTTAAAAGGGAGAGGAACAGACAAAGGAAGCACATGGTGAGGTCAGTGCAAGAGAGAGAGAGAGAGAGACAAAGAAACCTACACTGCTAACTGACACAGCGGTGAACCTGCACAATTACTGCCTTTGCTGTTTGGATTCATGTATCACTGGACATCAGAGTGCATCTGGGAAAATTAACAAACAGTGAAATTCATAACTAATCTTGGAGGAACCTGTTTAGGCGAGGTCACAGCACAGAAACAGAGAAATGGATATTTTAAGCAGGCTTTACAGTAAGCCTGCAGTAGTGAGTAGAGTGGGTTCTTTCTTGATTGTATGTTTTGTTGAGATATGTCTCTTTGATTAAACTTAAAAAATAAGCCATAAGTATTAATTTAATCTGGAGCAGTGTTTTGTAGAGGAATAAGATAGTGCTATTTTCTGGGTCTGTAAATTGAAAGAAGCAAAAATGGCCTTTAGTAGAGTGATATGCTCTTCTTGTCAGATGTGAGAATTTAAGTGTTACTGAGGATTACGTCTGCAATAAATATTGTTGGTTGCAAATCCTATCAGATCGAATGGATCGGTTGGAGTGACAGTTAGAGGCAATGAGGAATTTGCAAGAACAAAGAGATGTGATGGATGGCAGTTATAGGAAGGGGGAAAAGTCGCAGATACAGTCACATAGATGGGTTAACTCCAGGAAAGGTAAGAGAGAGAGGCAGTTAGTGCAGGAGTCTTCTGTGGCTATTCCCATTGCAAACAAGTGTGCTGTTTTGGAAAATGTAGGGGGTGATGGATTCTCAGGGGAACGTAGCACGAACAGCCAAGTTTCTGGTATTGAGACTGACTAATGAAACGAGGGGTGCACCGGGTTCCAAGAGATTGATTGTGTTAGGGGACTGTCTAGTCCAAGGTACAGACAGACGTTTGTGGCCTGCAACGAAAAATAAAAACGGTGCATTGTTTCTCTCGTGCCAGGATGAAGAAAGTCTCAGAGGGTGCAGAATATTCTCAAGGGGGAGTAGGGCCAGCAGGAGGTCATTGTACATTTTGGAACCAACAATATTGGAAGGGAAAAGGATGGGATTCTGAAGGGAGATTACAGAGAGTTAGGCAGGAATTTAAAAAGGAGGTCCTCGAGAATAGTAATATCTGCATTACACCTGATGCTACGAGCTAGTGAGGGCAGGAATAGGAGGATAGAGCAGATGAATGCATGGTTGAGGAGCTGGTGTATGGGAGAAGGATTCAGATTTTTGGATCATTCGAAGCTCTTTTGGGGCAGGAGTGACCTGTACAAGAAAGACGGATTGCATCAAAATTGGAAGGGGACTAATGCAGTGGTAGATCAATCTGAGACTGTACAATTGAGAACAGGGACAAAGCAGAGAACAAAGGAGGACTGATAAATTAAACTGCACTTATTTCAATGCAAGAGGCCTAACAGGGAAGGCAGGTGAACTCAGGGCATGGTTAGGAACATGGGACTGGGATGGACAGGACTGGCAGCTTAATGTCCCAGGATACAAATGCTCCGGGAAGGACAGAAAGGGAGGCATGAGAGGAGGGGGAGTGACGTTTTGATAAGGGATAGCATTACAGCTGTACTGAGGGAGGATATTCCCGGAATATATCTAGGGGAGTTATTTGTGTGGAACTGAGAAATAAGAAAGGGATGATGACCTTATTGAATTTGTATTATAGACCCCCTAACAGTCAGAGGGAAATTGAGAAATAAATTTGTAAGGAGATCTTGGTTATCTGTACGAATAATAGGGTAGTTATAGTAAGGGATTTTAACTTTCCAAACATAGACTGGGACTGCCATAGTGTTAAGGATTCAGATGGAGAGGAATTTGTTAAGTATGTACAAGAAAATTTTCTGATTCAGTATGTGGATGTACCTTCTAGAGAAGGTGCAAAACTTGACCTACTCTTGGGAAATAAGGCAGGGCAGGTGACTGAGGTGTCACTGGGTGAGCACTTTGGGGCCAATGACCATAATTCCATTAGATTTAAAATAGTGATGGAAAAGGATAGATCACACCTTAAAGTTGAAGTTCTAAATTGGAGGAAGGCCAATTTTGACGGTCTTAGGCAAAAACTTTCAAAAGCTGACTGGGGGGCAGATGTTTGTAGGTAAAGGGACGGCTGGAAAATGGGAACCTTCAGAAATGACATAACGAGAGTCCATGGAAAGTATATTCCTGTTAGGATGAGGGGATAGGCTGGTAGGTGTAGGGAATGCTGGATGACTAAAGAAGTTGAGGGTTTGGTTAAGAGAAAGAAGGAAGCATATGTCAGGTATATACAGGATAGATCGAGTGAATCCTTTGAGTATAAAGGCCACAGGGGTATACTTAAAAGGGAAATCAGGAGGGCAAAAAGGGGACATGAGATAGCTTTGGCAAATAGCGTTAAGGAGAATCCAAAGGGTTTTTACAAATATATTAAGGATAAAAGGGTAGCTAAGGAGAGAACAAGACCCCTCAAAGATCAGCAAGGCAGCCTTTGTGTGGAGCTGCAGGAGATGGGGAGATACTAAATGAGTATTTTGCATCAGTATTTACTGTGGAAAAGGGTATGGAAGATTAGAATGTAGGGAAATAGATGGTACCATCTTGAAAAACGTCCACATTACAGAGGACGAAGTGCTGTATGTCTTGAAATGCATAAAGGTGGATATATCCCCACGACCTGATCAGGTGTACCCTGTAACTCTGTGGGAAGCTAGGGAAGTGATTGCTGGGCCTCTTTCTGAGATATTTATATCAACGATTGTCACAGGTGAGGTGCCGGAAGACTGGAGGTTGGCTAACATGGTGCCACTGTTTAGGAAAGGTGGTAAGGTCAAGCCAGGGAACTATAGACCAGTGAGCCTGATGTTGGTGGGCAAGTTGTTGGAGGGAATCCTGAGGGACAGGATGTACATGTATTTGGAAAGGCAAGGACTGATCAGGCTTAATCAACATGGCTTTGTGCATGGGAAATCGTGTAACACAAACTTGATTGAGTTCTTTGAGGAAGTAACAAAGAGGATTGATGAGGGCAGAGAGATGGACGTGATCTATGTGGACTTCATTTAAGATGTTCGACAAGGTTCCTCATGGGAGACTGGTTCGCAAGGTTAGATATCATGGAATAAAGGGAGAACTAGCCACTTGGATACAAAACTGGCTTAAAGTTAGAAAACAAAGGGTGGTGGCGGAGGGTTGTTTATCAGACTGGAGTCCTGTGACAGGTGAAGTGCTACAAGGATCGGTGCTGGGTCCACTACTTTTCATTTATATAAATGATTTGGATGTGAGTATTAGAGGTATAGTTAGTAAGTTTGCAGATAACACCAAAATTGGAGGTGTAGTGGACAGCGAAGAAGGTGACCTCAGTTTGCAACAGGATCTTGACCAGATGGGCCAATGGGCTGAGAAGTGGCAGATGGAGTTTAATTCAGATAAATGTGAGGTGCTGCATTTTGGGAAAGCAAATTTTAGCAGGATTTATTCACTTGATGGTAAGGTCCTCAGGAGTGTTGCTGAACAAAGAGACCTTGGAGTGCAGCTTCATAGCTCCTTGAAAGTAGAGTCGCAGGTGGATAGGCTAGTGAAGAAGGTGTTTGGTATGTTTTCCTTTATTGGTCAGACTATTGAGTACAGGAGTTGAGAGGTCATGATGTGGCTGTACAGGCCGTTGGTTAGACCACTGTTGGAATATTGTGTGCAATTCTGGTCTCCTTCCTATTGGAAAGATGTTGTAAAATGTGAAAGGGTTCAGAAAAGATTTACAAGGATGTTCCCCAGATTGGAGGATTTGAGCTACAGGGAGAGGTTGAATAGACTGGGGCTGTTTTCCCAGGAGCGTTGGAGGTTGAGGGGTGACCTTATAGAGGCTTATAAAATCATGAGGGGCATGGATAGAATAAATGAATAAAGTCTCTTGGGGTGGAGGAGTCCAGAATGAGCTGCCAGAGGGGGTGGTGGAGGCTAGTACGATTGCAACATTTAAAGGCATCTGATGGATATATGAATAGGAAGGGTTTGGAGGGGTATGGGCTGGGTGTTGGCAGGTGGGACAAGATTGAATTGGGATATCTGGTCAGCATGGACAAGTTGGACAAAAGGGTCTGTTTCCATGCAGTACATGTCTATGATTGTACTAGCGCTGCTATTATTAATAACAGGCTTCTCAATTTATTCTGACCTTTCAAAGATTTGTGCATATACCCCTGATGTCTATTTCTGTACCTGCTTTAAAACCATTCCATTTTATGCTGCCTCTCCTCATTCTTTCTATCAAAATATATCACTTCTCATTTTGCTGTGTTAAATTTCATCTTGCCACCCATTCCTTCCTATTTCACCAGCCTGTCATGTCCTTCACATCTGTTACTGAATTCCTTATTGTTTTATAAATTTTTATCTGCAAACTTTAACATTATTGATACTTTCTAACCAACTTCTTCTGAGAGCAGGTGTGTCTTGAATCCAGGCCTAACCCCTCAGAGATATGGACACTACCACTGTGCCACAACAGCCCCTAACTTTAACATTATATCCTGTACATACAAGTCCAGATCCTTAATGTGTAGCTTACTGAAAAAAAGTGAAGTCCTAATCCAGAGTCTTGCAGAAAATTCCTGTATTCTTCTCTGATGTCTAGAAAATAACTGCTTACCACTTTGTTCTGCTATCTGTCCTTAACCAAGAGTTTTATAAGGCATTATGATTCATTTACTTTTAAAGGAAGTGATATACTTTTAAATGTGTTTGCAACACAAAATACACACATCTTTTAAAACAAATTTTAATATTTATGTACTTAGTTGATATTGATTATTCTTTGTTTTTTTTTGTGTCTTAGCTCATTCAGAACAAGAAATACTTGCGGTATCTTGAAGTTGCCATATTACAGCTATGTGTAATTACTGCTTCACGTCAGAATGCAATCCTAAAACTGACAGCACATTTAATTGATTTTTTAATTAACTCAGTGGTTAACAATTTACTTGGCTTTGTTTGTCAGGAATAACTGCAGGAAAAACAACTTTTTGTGTTGCATCGCTTAGTCATATTTTTAAGTTTTGATTTTTCCATTTGAATTCTTGAGCTGAAATAATGTTTACCTGCTACCTGAAAAACAACTCGCCTATCAGAAGAGGTATCAGCAGGTTGCCAATGCCTGTGGAATTGCAGAGTCAGAGCCTCCGAAAAAAGAAGAAACTAGTCTGCACACATTGTGATTCAGAGAATCCAATTTTTGCATGCTGCTTGCATTATTTGTAATATATTATAAATGATAATTACTCTCCCTCTTTCATGTATTTTCAGTTTGATTGAAGATTGCCTTCCTCCTCTGCACCACTCCCCATCAAAGCGTATATCACCTGCAAAACGCAAACAATATTACATCAATCAAGCAATTCGCAACTCTGATCTCATTCCCAGGCCAAAAGGAAGAAAAAGTCTGAGGAGACTTGAGAACAGTAAGGATTGGATATTGAGTACACAGAATTTCCAAAGTGCTCATTTTCTGTTATCAGCATGACTGATATCTTGAATTACTAATAGCATTTATTACTGTTATGTTTAAATATTAATGTGTTTCTTTTACTGATCTAAATTGCGTTTAGTCAGGTATTCAAAAAGAATATTGACTGGATTATACAGTCTAGGATATGCTCTTTTGGAAAGTGTAACTGGTTTCTGGTGCTTGTTTTACTCAACTTTCCTAATGGCTTGCTGAGTAAATTCACTTCCTAATGTGGAAATAGGAAGTTGCAAACTGCTATTATTCAATCTCTTTCACAACCTTGTGATGCTGTAAAGTATTTTGCAACTGATTAATCATTTTTGAAATGTGGGTAAACAGATCAGCAGACTTTTGCAGAGCAGTTCATATCAAGCAGCCTTCTGCTTGAAAAGCAGTAACAGTCATGTTAATTTGTTTAAGTGATGTTGAAAGATCAGTATTTAGACACAAAAAGAAATCTGAACAGCTCTGATGAAGAGTCAGTGAACCCCAAGCACTAACTACTTTTTTTCTCACAGCTGCTGCCAGAACTGCCGTGTTTCTCCAGTAATTTCTATTTTTGTTTCAGATCTTCAGCATCTACAGTCCTTTGATTTACTGTGCAGAAATAATTCTCATTCCTTTCAAAGTTACTTGGAATATAATAAATGGAATACAGCAATTAGGCAGGGCTCGGGCTTAAAACATCTTCCAAGAGATTGTACCTCTGACAGTGCACTTCCTCTGAATAGAGTTGTTGGAGACTGAAACAAATGGAATTGTTGAATTGCAATCTTTTAGCATCAGTACTCCGTTAGCTAATCTTGGCGAAAAGAGTGATTTGAATGCTAGAATTAACTTAGCTTTCTAGGTTGAGGATGGGAAAATGAACCAACAGTTTTTTTGTATACGTTGATTCGTGCTGGAACACACATATTAGCTGAGAACCAAATAAGGCTTTGTTGTTGAAATGTTGTCAATGGTGGTAAACCAGCCGATGCTCATTTGAGTTGCCGAAATTGGAATGATGTGTAATTAAGGGGTGACGTGAAGGTTCTGATATTATATTTCATTTTCATTGTTTTCATGCTTACTATTCTGTGAGGTCTCTGAGCAGGAAGAAGGTCCAACTGAAAATTGGTTCAGGAAGTAAGACACAGATTGAGGAACCTTTTTTCTTTGATCCTAGTGCAACTAGATTCAGGGAGTCTGTAATTAGAGATTACCTCAATAATTTATGTAGCATGGCAAATTGCACTTCAGTGTTACAGTTCAGTATTGATGAAAAAAGTGGATGTTAATCATTAATCAGTATATTCACCAACTACGAAATGAACATTAAAGTTATGTCAATAAATTATTTATTTAGTTTGCCTTTCAAAGGCAGGAGAAATGCATGTAGGGATACATTTGAGATTTCAGCTTGCAATTCACATAACAAATAGTATTCATCGTGTTACTTGGGGCGGGGGGCATGTTATGATTATGTAACAATAATTTTGCCTGAGAAGCTTCTAAATGCCGATGGCATAGTTCTGCTTAAAGCAGTGGCTGATCGCACTGAGTCAGGAAATGTCTACTTTGGACTTAACTAGTGGTGCAAGTATGAGTAGCCTTATTCTTTAGTATAATGACCTTTTCTTTGTAAGTGCCAGCCCATAATTAAGCTAATATAGAAACAGAAAATCCTGGAGAAACTTGACAGGTCTGGCAGTATCTGTGGAGAGATAAACCAAGTAAACATTCCAAATCCAATATGACTCTTTGAAAGGAATTTCCAGAAATGTCTATGTTTTTCCCAGATTTCCAGCATCTGTGCTATTTTGTAGTTACCTGAGAGCATGCCATGTCTGATATTACACTGGAAGAAAGGTGGCAATCTCAAGATTTGGATTGCCAATGCTTAATTTAAATTCTGTGAAACAGAATAGGAAATAGAGAAGTCCGGTCACAGACTCGGTGTAATTACCTCATGATTATAAACTAGCAAACCCTACTTAGTTTTTAATACTGAATTTATAGCATGAAAATACATCTGTATTTTTCATTATTTTGTTTAGCTCACTACTTGATGAACCTTGTAGACAAAGATGACTGTACCAAAGATGGAGACCAGACAGATCCTGCCTCCCCTACGATTTTCACAGAAGTGTGTAGTAATGATGACTATATTGAGGTATTCTAGTTTATTGACTTGACTTTTGAATTAGAACTTTAAAAATGTATACCTTGATTAAAATTATCTTTCATCAAGCTCATTAATTTATGCTGAATTACTAACTCAGATTCTGTTTATTACATGCGATTCTGTATTTTTCTTAAAACAGTCTTCTGTCTATTTGATTCATAATCATGGTGATGGGTTTATGGCGGTCAGGCCAAATTTCATTCATTGTAAATTCTGAAATTTTAATCTGTGCTTTAATGATTCTTCATTAGTTCTGTGCATTCTTCCATGAAAAATGCAAACCAGTGACGTTGCCCATAAATGATTCCTTAAGTAAACAGGTATTGTGCACAAGTATTGGATAACCATAACTCTTGGGAAAAGCTCCTAGAAAATCACAGAACTCCCATGCTGTACATGTAAAATTGCTACTCTATTCCAGAGGGGTAGCTGGGTCTCTTTTAAATTGATAATTGCCTCCTGAGTGAGGAAATATGTGGAATTGCGAATGCATCATTAGATATATGAAAATAAATTTCTTGTGCTCTATAATTTGTAAAGTTTGTTTTATAAACTTCTAAGTTTCAATTTATAATTGCCAGTCTTAACAGAGATGAAAGAAGACCAATAATTCAACATTGAAAAATTATAATAAAATTATGAAATAATATCTTTAGTTGTGAACTGTGAAATTCCAGCAGTTTCATTCATTATATCATCTGGCTATTCAATCCTTTCTTCTTTCTTCCAGGTTTTTGTTTTGTTTAATTTCACATACCAGATCTGCTAACTATACATTTTAAAAAAGCAAATTTTACTAATTCACTCCCTCTTCACTCCATTTTAGAACAGAAGTAGTTGCATTGTTGAGCACTACTTATCACTTCTGCTTCTGTTGTACATGTCCTCAGTTCTACCTTACTACTGTTTGTGTGCCCCTTTGCCATGAAACAAAGATCACTATTATTTGATGTGTTTTTAATTAACCTCCCTGTGAGCCATGATTTCAACCTTTGTACACTTTTTCAGGGTGCTACCATGTGAGTGTAGGGCTAAGAAGATGAAAGGTTTGTGCTTGTAGCAGAGCTATTTCTAATAATTAGGAAAGTACTTTTGTTATTCTCATTTTGCACTCTGTTTCAGTGCTTCACTATTGGAGTGAAAAGATAATGCTTGAAAAAATATTCAGATACAGAATCTTGAAGTCTGATGAAACAGCTCCCTGTGAGCATGGAATTTATTACATTATTAGCTATGAATTAATTACCATTTGCAGTGCAAAATTTGTCTTTTGCTGGGTAACAAATAGGCCAAGTTGATACAAGAAATAACAGCTTTTTACCATTAGATTGTTATTGTTGCTCAATGTACGTGGTAGATAGCAGTTAAATTCCATTTACAGATCTGGAATGATTTCATGAACCGTACTGGTGAGGAACAGGAGAAGTTTCTACATTACCTAGAGGAAGAAGCAAAGAAAAAGAGCAAAGGAAAAGTGCACCTGCATTCACAAGACAAAAGAGGGGGTAAGAAACAGCCCTTAGAAACATGGGAATTGAATATCTTTCTGACCTTCAATTACTTCATGGCTGATCTTTACCTTACCTGCATTTATCAGTCTTTGCTTCATATTCCTTGATTTTCTAATCCAAGAAAAATGTATCAGATCTTCATTGAAAAAAATTAAGTGACTCAGAATCTATAATCTTTTGATGAAAAATTTCTACTGCCCTCTGTGTAAGAGATATCACCTGTTTTCACTCCTGACCAGGCAATTTTAAAAATATGTCCCTTTTATTCTGGATTTCCCCTCTGGAAAACTAATATTTTCTCTTTCGTTACTCTATTATTTCTTTATCATTCTAATCACCTTGATTAAATCACTGTTTATATCTGATAGGTATGAGCCAAGTTTCTCGAATAAGATAAAACCAAAATGCTGCAGATGTTGTAAATCTAAAATAGGCATAATCCTAGGAAATAATAAAATATTATCTGGCGCTATCTGTGAAGAGTTAATGTTCTGAGGCCACTATGTTTGATCATAATCACTGAAGAGAGGTAAAGATGTGATGGGTTTTATGCTGTTGAGAAAGAGAAGTGGGTCAGGTGGCACAAAATGGAAGGTCAGATATGTTTAAAACAACAAAGATATGTGAAACAAAAGGTAAAAGGTATAGTATATGTTGTAATAAGGAAACAGAACTTGCACTGGAATCAGTATTAATATAGGATAAAAGACAGTAACCAGGGAGAGAAAAGGGCCTCTCAAAGATTAGCAAGCAGCCTATGTGTAGAACCACAGGAGATACTAAACGAGTATTATGCATCAGTGTTTACTGTGGAGAAGGACATGGAAGATATAGAATGTGGCAAAATATATGGTGACATCTTGCAAAATGTCCATCTTACGGAGGAGGTGGTGCTGAATGTCTTAAAACACATAAAAGTGGATAAATCCCCAGGAACTGATTAGGTGTGTCCTAGAAGTCTGAAGGAAGCTAGGGAAGTGATTGCTGGGCCCCTTGCCAAGATATTTTTTATCATGGATAGTCACAGCTGAGGTGCTGAAAGACTGGAGATTGGCAAATGTGGTGCTACTATTTAAGAAAGGTGGTAAGGAAAAGCCAGGGAACTACAGATTGGTGAGCCTGAGATCAGTGGTGGGCAAGTTGTTGGAGGGACAGGATGTACATGCTTTTGGAAAGGCAAGGAGTCATTAGGGATAGCCAGCATGGCTTTGTGCATGGGAAATCATGTCTCATGACTTGATTGAGTTTTTTGAAGAAGTAATGAAGAGGATTGATGAGGGCAGAGTGGTAGATGTGATCGATATAGACTCTAGTAAGGTGTTTGACAAGGTTCCTCATGGTAGACTGGTTAGCAAGGTTAGATTACATGGAATCCAGGGAAGATAGACATTTGGATACAGAACTGTATTGAAATTAGAAGGCAGAGGGTGGTGGTCAATGGTTGCATTTCAGACTGGAGACCTGTGACCACTGGTGTGCCACAAGGATCAGTGCTGGGTACATTGCTTTTTGTTATTTATATAAATGATTTGGATGTGAGCATAAGAGGTATAGTTTAGTAGGTTTGCAGATGACACCAAAATTGGAGGTGTAGTGGACAGCGAAGGAGGTTACCTCAGATTACAACAGGATCTTGATCAAATGATCCAATGGGCTGAGGAGTGGCAGATGGAGTTTAATTTCGATAAATGTGAGGTGCCGCATTTTCAGAAGGCAAATCAGAGCAGGACTTATACACTTAATGGGAAGGTCCTGGGGTGTATTGCTGAACAAAGAGACCTTGGCATTCAGGTTCATAGTTCCTTGAAAGTGAAGTCACAGATACATAGGACAGTGAAGAATGCATTTGGTATGCTGTCCTTTCTTGGTTAGTGCATTGACTATAGGAATAGGGAGGTCATTGTTGCAGCTGTAGGGGACATTGGTTTGGCCACTTTTGGAATATTGTGTGCAATTCTGGTCTCCTTCCTAGAAGAAAGATATTGTGAAACTTGAGTGGGTTCAGAAAGGATTCACAAGGATTTGCCAGGTTTGGAGCGTTTGAGTGAGAGGGAGAAGCTGAATAGGCTGGGGCTGTTATCCCTGGAGTGTCAGAGGCTGAGGGGTGATCTTATAGAGGTTTATAAAATAATTTGGGGCATAGATAGAGTAAATAGACAAAGTCTTTTCTCTGACTTGGGGGAGTCTAGAACTAGAACTAGAGTGCATTGGTTGAGGATGAGAGAGGAAAGATTTAAAGAGGACCTGGGAGCTTTTTCACGCAGACAGTGGTGCGTGTATGGAATGTGCTGCCAGAGGAAATGATGGAGCCTGGTACAAGTACAACATTTAAAAGGCATCTGGATGGGTATAAAATAGGAAGGGTTTAGAGGGATATGAGTAAAGTGTTGGCAAATGGGACTGGATTAATTTATCTGCTTGGCATGGACGAGTTGGACCAAAGGGTCTGTTTCCATGCTGTACATCTCTTATGATTTTATGGTATGTACTCTGTCCCTGTTACTCTATCTCCTACTGCCTAACCATTTTATAACCTATGTCATAAATTTGCCGAAATGTTTGTAACCTTTCACTTTTGACAAAGATCCCATTTGGAACCTTATTAAATGCTTTCTGGAAGTGCATAATATCAGAATCATAAAAAAAAATCAGAATATTTCATATTCTCTTACTATGTCAGTGACTTAAATTCGTTCCGCTAAATTAATTGAACATTCCTTAGCCTACAGAAATCTATGCAGACTTGAGCTGACAAGTCCAAATTTGTGCAAGTACTCAGTTTTAAATAACTTCCCAGAATCTTTGTCAGACTGGTAAGCTAATATATGCAGTTATTTAAGTTTCGCCTTGGTTTAAACACTAGCTAATTGAATTGAGCAAAAAAAATTTTACTCCAAATTTTGAGACCCTGTTTCAAGTGTCCCATTCATGCTTTGGATATTGCTGTTCTGAGACTGAGTAATCAAAATAATTAAAGTATTTGCACTGTTGACTGCTTTTCCAAGGCAGTCACAAGATTACGCAGGGAAATGAGCGAAAAACGTGAATTGTATTTTATTGTCATATGTACAATATTTTTTCTCCTATAGAGCAGTCTGGCTATGCAGGAAAGGAATGTTTTCTGCGAATTGATCGAAGACTCCGTGTTACTTTAAGACGGCGTCAAATTCCCATGGTTAGTACTGCAGGGGTTTTGTAATAAGATGAGAGTTTTTATGTAGCTGCACTAATAGACTAAAACAAAGTTACTGTATGTAGTTTATGCATGTAAGACTAGCTTAAGGTGACTCAGTAGGTCTTGGAAGGCTGATTTTATTTCAGGATCACATTGTGATTTCAGCTGATTTTCTCTGAAAAGGCTGAACCAGTAACCTTGGGGGCTAACTTTCAAAAATGCATGTTAATGCATAAGTAATGTGTAACATTATATGCTATAACTATGCATAGAACACACAATGTTCCCCGATTTCACACCACACTCCATCCATGGTGACATATTCAGTCTCTGAGTAATATTTTGACTCTTATACCATGTGATACAACTTTGTTCCCAATCTGATAAGATGGAAATTCTTTGAGCTGGATATATAGTTTGGTTTGTTTCAATCCTGATTTTGGAGGTATGAAACAGTAGAATAGGTCTCTCCTTCATGATATGAATTGTATGAGTTTCATAAATTGATTAGTAAAATTCTTTCCAAAAATGGTCTGAGTAGTAGTAGTGATTTGACTAATATTATGATATTGATTATCAATGGTAAATGTAGCATAACACCAAAAATACATTCCTAAAATTGCTAATGAATATTTTCTTGTGTAATTCACAATTGTGTAAACTAAAAATGAACTGACTACGAGTAGTTGCTTCTCACCCCCACTCCTCTTAGATAATTGAATCTATATCACTAAATCAATTTAGTTAGAGAATAAATTCATGCCCCTGGCAAACCACATATAGAGAAATTTACACCTGTGCAGAGTTATTCTGGTAACTATGATGTTGTACTGCTTATACATCAGTTGCATAAAAACAAGAAATGTTTTAGATGCAGTCACCAAATAATGACTGAATTTTATGGGGGGTGAAGAAAAACCTTGTATTTACATAGTACATCTTCCAACCTTGCTCCTCAAATTGTTTAATTAAAATATGGAATCACTGCTGCACTGTAGATAATGTGGCAACCAAGTTACACATTTTTATCATAGAGCAATGAAATAATAACCAGATAGATTTTTATTTAAGTGATGTTGATGAAGGGACAGATGATGATATGAATTGTATAGAAACTGATGAGCTTCATAGTAGTGATTTGACTAATATTATGGTATTGATTATCAATGGTAAATGTAGCATACGGTGGGAGGGGTACATTTTATTTCCAATCCTGTGATGAGCATTGTTTGGACATTCTTTCATTCAGGGTACCCTGGAGTTTCTAGAAGAGGAGCTAACTAGATTCTTTGCCATAAAACCACAGTCCGTATACAAAGCAATGCTGGAAAACAGGTAAGATAATTTCCCGAAAGCAATATGTTAAAAGTTTTAACGTCTTAAATGAAAATAAAAAGCTTTTTGTTGCACTCTAAATGCTGAAATATTCACTATTGGTGGGTTTGTGGGGAAACTAAATTGGCTTGAGCTGTTGCGAAAAATAATAAAATGTTGTATTTTTGCTACTTTATTTTCATTCGTCAATGTTTCAACATCATATTTGACCCAAATCAATAATGAAATTTCATCTAGAAAGCAAGTAACTAGGAAAGACCAATAGTGGCTGAGAATTCAGCTGTGGTTTTGTTTGGAAAGAACACTGAATTTAATCTTTGTAGTGTTGGATAAATGTGATTTAAAAAATATTTTTGGAGCCACAAGTCACTTTCCATACATTTGTACATCTGTTTCAGCTATGAGAGATTATTACTTCATGCCCTTTGTCAGTATCTGGACCTTGTCTCTCAAAGTAAGTTTTACATCAGTGCTTTGTTAATTCAGCTTTATACTTGGCGTGTAATTGAACTTGCCATACCACTTTATTCGTGCAATCTTTTATAGGTTCTGACTGCAATGGAAAACGGCAGACAGAAGTAAGCAACAAAGGGACAGATTTTCTGCCTCCTGTGCCTCTGTTATCTGCCTACCTAGAACAGAAGAGATGATCATGAAATTATCCCCATCATATTTCAGTTGGATGTATAAATGTTAAGTGACTAATCAGCTGCCAAAGTATGTTTGTGTAAAATCCTCCATGCTGTTTAGTCTCACATTAGGAACTAAAACCAATGGTTCCTATTTTATGGATATAGTTATTGATTACTTCATTTGCTTAAAGCCACAAATACATTTTTTGAATGTAATGTTCAGTTTTGAAGATTGATCAAAAAATATGATGCACTACTTTTATTTTTCTATATTTCGCTTTCTGGTATATTAAATATTGATGGGGAAAGTAAATGTCTTCTGCAGACTGGTTTATGTGACGTTGAAAACTATGGCTACTTGTTTAATTTATGAACAATTCTAGTTTGTTTTTTACTCTGCCTGGCTTGTGGGAGCCACCCAATATTTGGTGGGTGCGGGGGGGGCACAGATGGAAGAGCTGAATAATTCCAGAGATGCACCAACTTCAGATTTTTATCTCATTTGCCAATTCTTTATCTAAGAGTATGCAATGAGTTAGTATTGGTGTGATCACACTGCTCACCAAGAATTCCCATGAACCCTAACCCTACTGGGGTGTATAGCTAAGGAACCACACATACATGAAGAGTATTTTATCTCTAATATGGTGGGGTTGTTGAAAAATATTTTAACACATCGTAAAGAATGTTTAGTTGTGTATCTGCAGGTAACATTAGGTATTGCGGAAAGTAATAGCATCTTCTGCATGTGATTGTATTAATTTTACTTCAAGAATTAATAGACAAATTAAGAGTCAATATGGATTTTGGCCTGTATATTATTAATAAGGAAGAAAAATACAGACTTTGATTTGGACTGAAATAGGTGAAGTGTTGTATGGTATTACTTATCTGGAGATTTCCACATGGTGTGAATTTAGTCACCAGGAATTACGATTTTTAAATAAATTAACTTCTGTTTCATTAAGCATGCGCTGTTTCGTAAACAGTTTGTCAAGGTGATATTCAGCACTCAGACCTTGGGCAATTTTAACATTTCTACAGAATTTCATTATTTTCTCAGCATTTTTCTGTCTGCTAAGTAAAATATTTCCAATTGCAGTGTCACACATTTGCCACCTCCTTTAGCTGCTGTGCCTCAATGCTCCCCATCAGCTGGTGTGTAAATGTTACTTGATTTGAGTTAACAGTCCTGAAAAGTCCCAGCTTCAGTTTCCTAATTAGTATGGACTTGATGGCAGCTGAGACAGCAGTTTAAGATCAGTAATTTAACTTGGGATGTGACCAAACATTCCACAATCTGTGACAAGATGACTGGACTAATTTCTTTTGGTGGTCAAGTTGTCTTTTCTTTCAGAGGTCAAGTTGTCTTTTTTTTCCAAGAGGCTAGCTTGTTTGGCATGCTTATTATTTGCAGTATTTTCTAAAAACACCTGCAGGAGTTTTGTCTTTGAAAGATATCAATGCTGACTGACGCCCAAACAAAGTCTATATCTGTCCTACAAAATATGGTTCTGCAGTTTTACTTTCAGAATTGTTATGATCTGCCAATCCTTTTTATAAAATTCAATTTCCAATGAGTTACAAATCACTGTCTTTTTCTGCTAAAGTCACTTCCATTTTTAGTTGTAATGCAGAAATACTTTAAAAAATTAGTCATTGTTATCTGGTCTTCACCTTCTTGCAAATCCAATCAACCAATATATTAATAAATTCTAGAAGGTAGACTTTTTCATGGAAAAACTTTAAGTAGATTGGTTGGCTTTGTCTTAAAGGTTTCTGTATAGTATGTAGAAGTTGTTAACAAACTTCAACCTGTTACATATTTCATGTTGTCAGGATGAAATGGAAGGCAGAATAAAAGATTGATTTAATTCAAAATCCTTGTCACAAATGTTATTCATTGTCTCAAGCCACTTAACAGTATAAAGATAGCTGATGTTTTATCTTTTGTTGTGTACTCTGCACCCAAAAGATTTCTAATCCCATTTTTAAAATGTAAATTTCAAATAAATTCAGCAAAATTATCTAATTCTTTAACTTTATTTTGTTTTCATACAAATTATTCATATACCATAAAAATATATTTTCAACATTTGGCTAACATATACAGCAATTTAATGAACTTGTCGTACATCCAAGATCATGAAATTACAGGCATTCTCCATATTGGAATAGACTCAAGAACGGAACTCCTTTGCAAGTTGCAGCACAATGCAGGACAATATAAAATAGCCATTTGTAAGTATAGGTAATGTTCAAATATTAGATTTTTAAAATTACATCCCTGTATGGCATTGTTTGTATACAGGAACTCTTAAGTTGGGGTCCCCTATATTTTTCAGCACTCCAATTATTGCATCAACACAAATTCTTGTCTGTTAACAAATGCATAATTGTTTAATTATCTGTACATGTTAAGCAATACAACAATAATAACACTTGCATCCACAAGTCACTAAATTGCCAGAGTGGTGTTAACTCTCAATTAATTTGCTGATTTAGGCACTTCTGTAAATGAACAGAAATAAAAAGCCCAGAGTACACACTGCCTGAGAGTTCAGGCAAACTATTACAACAAGGATGTATATTTTAGAGTTTCTATTGACCAAATAATCCCTTTCCACCTTGTGTAAAAATATTAAGCACTACTCAGTTTTATACACACCACCACCAAAGACTGCACACAATAAAGCAAGGCATCAGCAATGATCATTCTTTATACAAAAAGGGACAGCAAAAAATTTTGGACTTAACTTTTCTATTCCAAGTATTTAAATTGAACATTGACATGAGTACAAGATTCTAATCACACGCTTACTGTATTCAAAATAAGGAGAACAGTTAGATTCTTGTTTTCTAAAGGGCTAATAATTGATGCAAACATAGGTGAAAATCTGCAACTGAGTGATGGATGTTACTATTGCAGGTTTAAAGTTCCCTTTGATAATCTCAGACTTGTACTGTTTTACTGTAAGAATCCACAGACATTTATATTTAAATAAATCTGAGAAAATTACAAAGCTCAACAATGAATCACACCAGCTTAATTTTATATACATAATTATTTTCTGAATAATTACATAGTAAAGCTTTCACCACATCCACATGTTCCTTTAATATTTGGGTTATTGAAAATAAATTCACTAGAGAGTTTTGTTTCAATATAATCCATTTCTGTGCCTAGTAGGGTTAACTGTGCTTTCTGGTCAATGAACACACGCACACCTGAAAATAAAATAATACAATGAATGGACTAGATAATAGTGTAGAATAAGGCTGTTTTTAAAATATTCATTAATTGAATGATCAAAAGCTTACAGCAGACAGTCTGTCCTTTTGAATACCTCAAGTGAACCTGCATCCATCAAATTTACAGGCAGCGTGTTCTTGTCAAACTACTCATTGTGTGACAGTTTTTTTTCTGAAGCATCCTTGTTTCATTTACACATCACTTTAATCTCCTCAGCACAGGCAATATTGCTGAGACCAGCTGAAGATTCATGGCAGGGATGGAGATCTGGATATTGTCTTTGCCTTTTTCTTTGATTTCGGCTCTTGTTAATTCGACTATTATATATTAAGATGGCGCTGGAGAGCTCTGTACTCCTGTGCTCAGGCACACGTGACAATATAATCGAAACTAATTTAATCTAACCACAGTAAATGCGGTATATGTGTGAATCAAGAGGTGTGAGCCATAGTTCATCTATCACTGTACTCATTGATCTAAAGTGGCCCTAGTCAAGGTAACATTGATTTTAAGTGCTCATACTTATTCTGTAATCCTTTCATGACCTTGATTTTCGCCAATCCATAAGCTTTGGTACTCCTCTAATATTGGCCTCTTGAGAATCCCTAGTTTTAACGGCTCTACCTCTGGGGTTCTGTTTTCAGTTCAGTAGGTTTTAAGCCCTGGAGTTCCTCTCAAAATCTTTCTGCATTTCCAGTTTTACTTTAAGACTTTTCTTAAAAATTCTCTTTGACCAAACTTTTGGCCTTTCACTCTAATATCACCTTAGACAGATCAATGTTAAATGCTGCTTTATAAAACTCTTCTACAAAGTGTCTTTTATTACTTTAAATACAAATTACTATCAAATCAAATGGTTGTGCATCTGTCTTGCTCTAGAAACATGAACAAAACTCCAACCAAGCATGCCAATGCACTATTGAAAGACTGTTATACTGATAGCGGTTTCATCATTTGAATGAGACATCAAACTGAACCCAAGGCAGATACAAAATATTCCTTGGCATTATTGTGAAAAGCTAGGAAATTATTGCCAGTATTCTGACCAATACTTTGTCTCAAAAAATATCACAAAATACAAGATTATTTGGTCATTATCATGCTGCTGTTTGTGGGGGATTTCTATGGACCAATTGGTTGCTCTGACTATAACAGTGAATACGCTTAAAATGCTTTAAATTGAGACAACCTGAATGGCACTATGCTAATTCAATTTTTTTATTTTGTTTATCTTCCTTTGGAAATCAAAGTTCCATATTCCTTGTAAAGACAAGGTTTCCCACACGTCAAACAAACACCATCAGTCAGTTCTCTTTCACTTTCTGAAGAAAATTCATTATGATAAAACAAGCACAAGCAACAGACCACTTGCTGCAAATTGTTGACTTGAAAATTATGAAAACGTGAGGCTCTAAAGCTAACATACATAAATGAAAAGGAAAATAAATTCCCAGCAAACCAAGAATGCTTAGTTTGGATTGATGTTTCAAAAACAAATGTGGTAGACTTGACAAACAGATTTCACCATGAATTAACAGATTGCTAACATCAGCAATAACATTAGCAAATTTGCTGATGATACAAAGCTGGGTGGCAGGGTGAAATGTGATGAGGATGTTAGGAGATTACAGGGTGACCTGGACAAGCTACGTGAGTAGGCAGATGCAGTTTAATGTGGATAAATGTATGGTTATCCACTTTGGTGGCAAGAACAGGAAGGCAGATTACTACCTCAATGGAATTAATTTAGGTAAAGGGGCAGTACAGAGAGATCTGGGTGTTCTTGTACACCAGTCAATGAAAGCAAGCATGCAGGTACAGCAGGTAGTGAAGAAGGCTAATAGCATGCTGGCCTTCATAACAAGAGGGATTGAGTATAGAAGCAAAGAGGTGCTTCTGCAGCTGTACAGGGCACTGGTAAGACCACACCTGGAGTACTGTGTGCAGTTCTGGTCTCCAAATTTGAGGAAAGACATTCTGGCTATTGAGGGAGGTTCACGAGGTCAATTCCTGGAATGGAGGGATTACCTTATACTGAAAGACTGAAGCGACTGGGCTTGTATACCCTTGAGTTTAGAAGACTGAGAGGAGATCTGATTGAGACATATAAGATTATGAAAGGATTGGACACTCTGGCAGCAGGAAACATGTTTCCGCTGATGGGTGAGTGCCAAACCAGAGAACACAGCTTAAAAATACGGGGTAAACCATTTAGGACAGAAATGAGGAGAAACTTCTTCACCCCAGAGAGCGGTGGCTGTGTGGAATGCTCTGCCCCAGAGGCAGTGGAGGCCCAGTCTCTGGATTCATTTAAGAAAGAGTTGGATAGAGCTCTCAAAGATAGTGGAATCAAGGGTTATGGAGATAAAGCAGGAAGCGGATACTGATTAGGAATGATCAGCCATGATCATATTGAATGGCGGTGCAGGCTCGAAGGGCTGAATGGCCTACTCCTGCACCTATTGTCTATTGTCATTGCATACCATCCTGATTAACTTCTTCATCAAACTTCCCTTTCTCTGTTGCATACTCTATCATGTACGAGAGACCACTGCAACCACGAGTGCGGACTCCAACTTTCAAACCAACCTGAAGAATAAATGGGAAAACTCGATAAACAACACGTTGCATTAAAGCAGGATTAGTGCAGTTTTAGTAAATACACTTACAGAATAAGCCCTGAAATGAAACTAGGATACTCCCTTAACTGTACATATAAAATAATAAATAAAGGTCCTTAGAACATTGAAACATAATTTATCTTTTCACTACGATTATAAGAAAAATAAGTATATTTAAATCATGTGAATAATTAAGGGAGTGCTAGTCCTCTAGAAAATGAGAATGTGGAGTTGATGGTAAGTAAAAAGAAAATGGCAGAATTATTTTAGCTCAATGCTTCACTATGGAAGACACACAGTGACCCAGTGATAGCTGTAAATTAGTGGGTGAAATGAGGAGAGAAACTTAGTCAAATTACAATTGCCAGGGAAGTGGTACCATGCTTTTTTTTTTATTCAAGGGTTGTGACCCAGCATTCATTGCCCATCCCTGGTTGCCATTGAGAAGACAGTGATGAGCTGCCTGCTTGAAATGCTGCAGCCCATTTGGTGTAGGTACATCCAGAATGTTCTTCGGGATGGAGTTTCAGATTTTAAGCCAGCGACTCATGGAGCTGCAGGCTGATCAGCCTCTGTGTACTGAGTAATTGTATTCTAGGGTCTTCGAAAAGGTGGCTCATGGGGCAGAGGATGCGTTGGTGTTAATTTTCCAGAATTCACAAGTTTCTGGAAAGGCTCTACAATTGTAGTAGATAGAATAGTGAAGAGGGCATTTGGTTTGCTTTCCTTTATTGGACAGAGCATTGAGTGTAGGAGCTGGGAGGTCATGTTATGGCTGTACAGGACATTGGCTAGACCACCTTTGGAATATTGTGTGCAACTCTGGTCTCCTTCCTATCAGAAGGATGTTGTGAAACTTGAAAGGGTTCAGCAAAGATTAAGAAGGATGTTGCCAAGGTTGGAGGATTTCAGCTACATGGAAAGGCTGAATAGGCTGGGGCTGCTTTTCCTGGAGCACCGGAGGCTGAGGGGTGACCTTATAGAGGTTATAAATTCATGAGGGGCATGGATAGGGTAAATAAACAAGGTATTTTCCCTGAGGTGGGGGAGTCCATAACTAGATGGTATAGGTTTAAGGTGAGGGGGGAAAAAATTTAAAAGGGAACCTAAGGGGCAACGTTTCCATGCAGAGGGTGTGCATGAATGGAATGAGCTACCAGGAGCTGTGGTGGAGGCTGGTACAATTACAACATTTAAAAGGCATCTAGATGGATATATGAAGAAAGGATTTAGAGGGATATGGGACTAAATTAGGATAGGATATCTGGTCGGCATGGACGAGTTGGACCGAAGGATCTGTTTTCCAGCTGTACATCTCTATGACTAAGACTCTATGACCGCAAAGTAGCAAATGTAACCTCTATTCAAAAGGCAGGCAACCACAATTGTAAGCCAATTAACTTAACATGTATCTTGGAACATAAGAAGAGAATTAGGCCATTCAGCCCACTTCACCATTGAATATGATCGTGGCTGATCGAAACTTCAATGCCTTTCAACCATACAATTCTCATAACCATTCATGCCATGTATAATGAAAAAAAATTATCAACGTCCACATTATTCTCAAAAACTGGGCTTCCATGGACCTCAGGGTTAGAGAATTCCAAAGGCTCTCCACTCTCAATCCTAAATTGTATTCCTCTTAGTTTTAAACTGTGCCTCTTGGTTCTTCTGTCAAACATGTTACAATCAATCATTAGAGGGGTATAATTGGCACTTAGAAAAAGTCAAGGAAGGAGTCAGTGTGGTTATGTAAAAGGGAAATCATATTTAACAAACTTACTGGAGTTCTGTGCTGTGGATAAGGGGCATCTGTTCATGAAGTGTACTTGGATTTTGTGAGGCAGTTGACAAGGTGCAGGAGGAAAGCTTATTGCACAAAGTAGAAACGTATTGTGAAGGAAAAACAAGAAATTGGGCAAAGAGCTCAATTGCAGGGTGGGGGAGTAGAATCCTGCACTTTGAGGGTGGGGGAGGAGAGAATGAGATCGGAACAGAGGGGAAGGGAGAGATTTTGACTTGGGTGTGTGGTGAGAGATCAGGAGTGGAGGCAGAGGGGAGTAGGGGGTGGAAGATAGTCAGAGAGGGCAAAAGCTCCTGGCTCTTCGGCTTCCTTTGTCCCTGCTTCTGTGACCTCTCTCCACCACTGAAGCCCAACGTGTGCAGTGATACAATTGCATGTGACATCATACCAAGTGTATGTGATGATGTCAGTGAATGCACAAATGCCCACAGGCGTCAATGAACACTGCCTTAATTCTACTGCCTAACCAAAATCTATTCACCTTTGTCTATTATTCAATGATCCCATGTCCTCCACCTTCTGAGGCAGTGTTCCAAAGCTGCACAACCTTCAGAGAGAAAAAAAATTCTCATCTACTTAAACTCTAATAAACAAATACAATTTCACGTACACATTCTGGTCTCTGTTGCAGTAGAGTCTTAATTCTGTTGACAGCAGATGAAGTCTGAAAATGAAAAGCATAAATACAAAATTAAAAATCTAAGTTGTTATAGCTAGGAAAAAGAGGTTTGAAGACTATTTGACTGTAGCAATACCACTGAAGTGAGTGCTATTGTTCAGAAGACAACTTTAATCAATTTTCCTTTTCTGTTCTAGAGGAATGTTAATGATTCCACAGTGTTATTTCTCTCTCAACTAACATAAATCTCAAATTAATTGGTCATTTATTTTCAGTTTGGTGGTAACTCCAGAAAATTGACTTTTGTAGCTTTGTAACAACTACAAACACAGCAACAATGACCATATTGCTAAAATGATCCTTTTTATGAACTGGACGAGCTATCTTCACCAATAGCATTATATATTATTTAACAGTACCTAAACGGAGCCGGATGAGAAGTATTACACTGCCAGCTAATCTCCCAGTCATTGTTCATGGTAATATGAGCAAAGTTGTGACTTTGAATTGTGGATGTAGATCCCCAATGGAAAGGTGATCTATCAATCAATGGACACAGGAAGCTACTTGTACATTTATGGCTACATATCAGAAGTGCTCAGCATGGATCAATTATGTTACTCTCTGATTAAAGAGTTTATTTTCTATTTACAATCATGTTGAGGGTCTGTGCTGGATGCAAGTACTAGATGCTATGACTAATAAATATCTTGTAATATTGTTTAGAGTCAATACAGCACAGTAGCACACCCTTTGGTCCAACTTGTCCATGCTAAGCAGACTTTCCAAACTAAACAAGTCCCACTTGCCCGAGTTTGGCCCATATCCCTCTGAGCCTTTCCTATTTGTGTACCTGTCCAATATCTTTTAAATGTTGTAATTGTCCCTGCACCTATCACTTTCTCCAGCAGTTCAGTCGACCTATAAACCATACTTTATGTGAAAAGGTTGTTCCCCCAGGTCCTTTTAAACTTTTCTTCTCTTAGTCTAAAGCTATAACCTCTAGTTTTGAATGCCCCTACCCCATAGAAAAGACTTTTGCTATTCACCTTATCTATGCTTCTATACTTATAAAAAGTCATTAGTTACTCTCCTATGCTCAAGGGAGAAAAGTCTCAGCCCATCCAGGCTGTCCTTATAACTCAAAACCTCCAGTACCAGTAACATCATTGTAAATCTTTTCTGCACCCTTTCTAATTTAATAACATCCTATAGCAGGGTGACAGGAACTGTATGCAGTGCTCCAAAAGTGGCATCATCAGTGTCCTGTAAAGCTCTATGTGACACCCAAACTTCTATACTCAATGCTCTGACCAATAAAGACATGTATGCCAAACATCTTTTATCACCATCCTGTCTATCAGCGATGACAACTCAAAAGAACTACATACCTAAAACCCTAGGTCTCTCTTTTCAACACCACTCTCTGGGGCCCTACCATGAACTGTGTAAAGTCCTGTTTTAATTTGTGTTACCAAAATGCAACACCTTGCATTTATCTACATTAAACGTCATCTGCCACTTATTGGCCCGCTGATCAAGATCCCATTGTATCCTTAGATAACCTTCTTCACTGTCCATTATACCACCAATTTCGGTGTCATCCACAACCATGCTTCCTATATTTTCAACCAAATGATTTATATAAATGACAAACAACTGTGAACCCAGCATTGATCTTTGCAAAACACTGCTGATCACAGGCCTTCGGTCTGAAAATGAACCCTCTATCACCATCCTGTGTTTCCTACTGTCAAGGCATAAGCGCCCGAAATGTCGAATTTACTATTCCTTGGATGCTGCCTAACCTGCTGTGCTTTAACCAGCAACACATTTTCAGCTATGATCTCCAGCATCTGCAGATCTCATTTTTTTCCTATTGTCAAGCCAATTTTGTATCCAATTGGCTCACTCTCCTTGTAATTTAACTTCACTAACCAGTCTACCATGTGGAACCTTGCTGAAAGTCTTGCTAAGGTCCATGCAGACAATGTCTACCACTCTGCCCTCATCGATCCTCTTGGTCACATCCTCAAAAAAACTCAATCCAGTTTGAGAGAGACAATTTCCCATGTACAATGACCATCCCAAATCAGTCCCTGCCACTCCAAATATGGTGAGTCGGAAGTTTTACAATCACAAGATATTATGAAAGAAGTTCAACCTCTATTCTCCCACACTGAATTAGGTGCCATATTTGAAGGCAATAGTCTGGCAATTCAGAACTAAGACATGGAGAAATTTCTCGACTCAGGTGTGAATATTTATAAGCAGCTATCTCACAGACTTGTGGATGCTCAATTAATGAGAATATTCAAGAAAGAGATTGATGGAGTTTTGTTTTTTCACTATGAAAACCCTTATGAAATAGAGCTTATGTGAAAGTTCAGCATGACTTTAATGAATGGCAGAACAGATTTTATGAGCTGTTATGTATTAATTCCATTTCTTATGTTTTCATGTGAAGTCACTGTTGGGAGTTGTCAGAATTGGAAACTGTTATAGCTCAGCTACTGGTGAATGTGTGGTCTTGTAGTTTATGATTGTTACAAAGAGGTCATGGATACCAGAATACAGAAGAAAAATAAGGGAGTCCCTACATTCAAATAGGACTCCAAATGCAGTTTCGAATCCTTGGGAATCGCTGGGAATTTGACTAAAGGTTGAAGTGGGATC
Source organism: Hemiscyllium ocellatum (assembly GCF_020745735.1). Classification (NCBI taxonomy): domain Eukaryota; kingdom Metazoa; phylum Chordata; class Chondrichthyes; order Orectolobiformes; family Hemiscylliidae; genus Hemiscyllium; species Hemiscyllium ocellatum. Next base: position 31,000,073 of record NC_083428.1, on the reverse strand, counting down.
TAACAATTCCTGAGGTGAGAACACAGATGAATGGGCTTCATCAAAATCATCTGTTTCAAATCAAAATCAATAATATAACTGCAGATGCAATATTTTCTGATGTATGATATATATATTGACAAATCATATTTATAAATTCTCAAAAGTTGGTAGGGGTGTTAAAATGACAGACAGGGCTTAGAGTACACATTTTGTAAGCATTACACATTCCTATTAGCTATATTAGAGTGATGGTAAAGTTATAGGTTAAGAATGAGGGCACAGACAATCAATAGCAGAGCCTTGACATTGGCATTATGACACCAACTTGCATCAGAATAATTTATTATTTAAAATAGCAAAATACTGCAGATGCTAGAAATCCTAATAGAAACAGAAAATGCTTGAAATCTTCATCTCAATAACATTTCACAAGACTATCTTGATGTTGTGTTCACATTTCTGTCACAGGTCTGCTGCAGCGTTCCAGTGACATCTAACACAAGCTGGAAGAGCAGCTCATTTTCATTTTAGATACCCCTTCTGCCTTTCGGACTCAACATTTGAATTCAATGTCTTAACACCAGGAATTCTGCACTCAAATTTTTTTTTCCCCACTTCCTAACATTGGTTTTCTTTGTGCAGAGCTAACCTTTATCCTGCTATTCTCACCATTTTACAACTATCACTTTCACCAACCATTACCACTCCTTTTATCGTTTGTTCTGAGAAGTCCATAATCACTTGCCCTCTAACCGCCTGCTGCCCTTCCCTTTTGTTCCAGTTGTTCCTCCTCATCGTTTTCTACAGTATAAATTACATCAGTTTTCCACCTCACTTCAGTTGTAAAGGAGTGATACTAGCCTTGCTGGGAATATGGTTCGGAGGCATATACAAAAACTTGGAAGGAGTGTATCTCCGAGCAGAGGCAGAACTGGACTTATAGGAACACTGCCCTCTCTCCATTGTAGGTAAAAACCTGGTCATTAGGTGTAAAGTACTTTCGGTTTTGCTGCACAAGGCACAGGTCTAACCCATTCCTCAAAGTTGCACCTTTAGCAGTTTCCTGAGCCACCTTCATCTGAAAGCTGAAGGTGCACTGTGTTTGCAGGGACACCATGTCCAAAGCTCTGGATGGGCAGGGCAGGGAACATAACCAAATTTGCCCTTATCCTGATGGCCATCTTTGTGTATGGGTGCATTAGGCCATGTGCAGACCCTCTGTTTGCAAACTCCAAGTGTCACTGTGTACTGAGGTTATACCTGGTGTTGAGACGGATGGGTCTAGTCTCTGCACCATGGAATGGTCCAAGTAGCTGGACAATTCCATACTATCTGACCTTTGTGGAAAAATGTGTAAAGAGAAACACCTTCGACCACAAGTCCATCAGGGAGTGGTCAGCATGTAACATCCTCAAGATCCTGCAAGAAAAGGAGGGTGGATCCCTGAGCAAATTATCAAAGTCATTTGCTAGAATGCATTGTATAGCCTGGCTAGTGGTGAGAAGAGCACTGCCTGTCAGATCCTTCATATATGCCCTGTCTCTGTGTGCCAACTCCACTGTTCTTGAAGCAGCTGCATTGGCAAACAGAATGTCATATTTCTCTGTCTGGGATGTGCCTGCAAAGGAGGTCTGGAGAGAGAAGCAGTGTTTTTTGATGAGGTTCGTTCCAAGCATCTTCATGATGCACAACTCTGTGATCCCAGGGCACACACCAACAGAAACATAAATTGCTCCTGGATGACCATCAACTTGGCGAAAGACACTCTTTAGTCTACCTGAAACTTGCTCGTCTTCCAGTGCAAACAACTGACCTCGACTGAGTGTTGCAGACTGGCACATTCCAAAATCCAGGTCTATGTATTGAGGGATGCACTAAAGCCGCTGCCCTGGTGTAGTAGGGAAAGGCCACTGTCCAAGGTCTTTCTGTCAAAGTTTAATAAGGGTCTGTTCAGTTATCAGACCCTCTCACTGCCTCCACATATGTAAATACTCTACTGCAGGAGTAAGAAATGCCTATGCTTACTGCAATTGCAGAGAATGTCAATGTTTGTTTTTTTCTTGACATGCAAAGGCCTTATGGAACTGCTTTAGTACCTGTAGATAAAGATTTTTTATGAATGAAATAGACTTTTGCAATTAAAAAAATGCTGTTTTCTTTCTCCCGAGTTGCTGCCTGGTCTGCTGGACTTTCCCAACGCTTCTCTTCAGATTTCAAATCTTCAGCATCTACAGTATTTCAGATCTCTCAAACTGAATCTACCTCTACCATATTGTCAGCAAGTCAACTCCAGACCCCAACCACTCACTGTATAATTGTTTCAGATCATCTCGCTGTTACATTTCTTACCAATCACTTTAAAAATTAAGTCTCTGATTTTATGTGGGTCACTTTGCCAAATGGGAACAACTTCATCCCATGGAGCCTGACCAAACCCCTCCATGATCTTGAACTGCGCTCCTCGGAACCTTCTCTTCAAGGTTAACAGCCCAGCTTCTACAATCTGCCTGATCCGCTGTAATCTCCAGCATTTGTTGTTTTCACGATATGGAGATACCGGTGTTGGACTGGGGTGTATAAAGTTAATGATTTTTAACTTCGTTGTTTTCAGTGCAGGATCTACATAACTGCCGGGTACCAGCCCAGGGCAAAAAAAATTAGGACCTGGTGACGATGTGAACTTTGAGATGTCAGCCATGAGTTACCCCCCCACCCCGCGCGGCACTCCCTGTCCTTACCAGCAGGAGAGCCGCTCTCGCTGGGACCCTCAGCCTCCGATCTCTCGCCGCTCGGACACTCGTCCTCACTGCCGTCGCCATCTTGTCTCCTGCGTCACCTCCAACAACGCCGTCTCTGAGTGGCTGGCTGCAGACCAATCACAGCGCGTCGCACTGTGTCATGCCAACGGATGGCGTCACAGCAACAGTGAGTGAGGGATGGAGTCCGAGCTGTGGTGGTGCATTAATTTTCTCTCCATTATCAGCGACTCGGTTCTCATTTTCTTTATGTCAAATGTTTGTGGGGCTCAGTTGCTACTGAGGTACTTTAAACCCATGCTTTGGCCTCAGCCACTTCTGCACCATTAACTCCTGGTTAGAAAGTAAAGAGAATGGAGGGCAAAGATTGTTCCTGAAGCAAGAGGTAGACAGGCTGGAGGAATAGCCAAAACTGATTGGTAAGTTTAGTTTCAGGTTGTGTCTGGACATTCTCAAAATGGAAATCAATACTTTTGCATCTGGAAGTGTAATAGTAGGATTTCTGGTACATTTTCATCAATCGTTAATAAATCTGTGGAATTTATGATTTTCTCATGTTTGCATCAATCCATCTCTTCCCTCTTCTGGTCTTTGCAACACAAAAAAATGATTTTGGATTTTTTTTCAAGTTTATTAAAATTTAAAGTCTTGAAGTTTGTGCTGATTTTGAAAAGTGTGTTCTTAGTCTCTCAAGTGGGAATATCAAGTATCTTGTATAATACATGTGAGAAACAGAACTCACTCACAAATCAATCAGCCTGAGACAAAGCCTTGGAAAAAGAACAATTTATTACAGCCTTGCAAGCACCGGACGCTTCTGCAATTAAGCAGAAATGCGCGCCAAAACAGAGCCTGTTAGCTTTCTTATTCAGTTTACAAGTTGCGGAATTACGCCTCCCTTTTCCCATCCTATCATAAGCCGATTACCTCACTTGTTAGTTATTTTCTTATCTGACCATCCTGCTGTCTTTGTCTGCATTATTTGTTCCTTGTTTGTTACAGCTTGTTCTTTTATCCAGTTTCTCTTATCATACTATAAACTTTATTGTGAAATGCCCTTGCTGCTTCTTTTTGTGGTCAGCTACAACCCTTCATAGTTATTTCCTAGCTGAAAACTATTTTGTTTAAAAGACCCTCTATATTCCTTAAAGTCTTAGCCTTAACTATGCTACATGCTACAAGAATTCCACGACCGTTTGTATAATGTTCCCCTTCCCTTCCCCCCTCTACACCCCCTCCCCCACCTGCAAAAACAACATTTCTAATCTCCCACATACAGATTTATTCAATCTCTAATTTAGAATTACACCAATGTGGTGCCAACATCCAAAAACAACAAAATAGAGCTTGCATCAAATCCATAAGGCTAATTTTATTCTTATAATGATTGTTAGTACCTAGTAAATATCTTTCAATGATAAAGAGTCATTGACTATTATGAAGAGTTATTTTGAAGTCAGGACCGTAGAACTAGGTAATGTTTATAACTTCATAAATGTGGATCATTGGTATACCTTCTGGGGAAAGTAGAACCTGTACAAGGAGCACGGGTTACACCTGAACTGGAGGGGCACCAGTATCCTAGCCAGGAGGTTTGCTTGAGCTCTTTGGGAGGATTTAAACTAGTTTGACAGGGGGATGGGAACCAGAGTTATGGATCAGAGAATGGGGTAGCTGCTAAACAGGCAGATACAGCTTGCAGAGAGTCTGTGAGGAAAGATAGAAAGTTGATAAGGCAAGGTTGCAGTCAGTGTGATGGGTTGAAGTGTGTCTATTTTAATGCAAGAAGTGTCAAAAATAAGGGTGATAAACTTCAAGCATGGATCATTGCTTGGAGTTACAATATTGTGGCCATTATAGAGACTTGGATATCACAAGGGTGGGAATGGTTGTTGGATGTTCCAAGGTTTTTATGTTTCAAAAGGAAAGGCACAGAAGTAAAAGAATTGTTGTCATGGATGAATTCAATTTTCCTATTATTGATTGGAGCCTCTTTAGTGCAAATAAGTTGGATGGAGCAGATTTTGTCAGGTGTGTCCAGGAAGGATTCCTGACTCAATATGTAGATAGGCCGATTAGAGGGGAGGTCATATTGGATTTGGTGCTTAGCAATGAACCAGGTTAGGTGTCAGATCTCTAAGTGGGAGAGCATTCTGGTGATAGTGATCACAACTTGCTGATCTTTACTATAGTCATGGAGAGGGAGAGGAGCAGACAGTATTGGAAAGTATTTAATTGAGGGAGGGGGTATTACAATGCTATTAGGCAGGAACTGTGAAGCATGTATGGGAGCAGATATTCTCCGGGAACGGCACAACAGAAATGTAGAGATTGTTTAGAAAGCACTTGCTGTCAGTGCTGGATAGATTTGTCCCATTGAGTCAAGGAAAGGATAGTAAGTGAAGGAATCTTGGATGACAAGAGATGTGGAACATCCAGTCAAGAGGAAGAAGGAAGCTTACTTAAGGTTGAGGAAGCAAGGATCAGACAGGGCTCTAAAGGATTATAAGGTAGCCAGGAAGGAACTGAAGAATGGACTTAGGAGAGCGAGAAGGGGGCATGAAAAAACTTTGGAAGGTAGGATTAAGGAAACCCCAAGATGTTCTACACTGACTTGAGGAACAAGAGAATGGCCAGAATGAGGGCTAGTGGAGGGAATTTGCCTGGAGTCAAAGGAGGTAGGGGAGGTCCTTAATGAATATTTTGATTCAGTATTCACTACTGAGAGGGATCTTGTTGTTTGTGAGGATGATGTGAAACAGGCTCATTTGCTAGAACAGGTTGGTGTTACGAATGAGGATGAGCTGAAACTTTCAAAAACGTGAGGATAGGTAAATCCCCTGGGCCAGACGGGATATACCCAAGATTACTATGGACAGCAAGGGAAGAGATTGCCACACCTTTGGCGATGATCTTTGCATCTTCACTGTCCACTGGACTAGTACCACATGATTAGATGGTGGCAAATATTATTCTCTTGTTCAAGAAAGGGAATAGGGATAACCCGAGAATTATATACTGGTCAGTCTTACATCAGTGGAGGGCAAATTATTGTGGAAAGAATTCTGAGAGACAGGATTTATGATTATTTGGAAAAACATAGCTTGATTCGAGATAGTCAACATGGCGTTGTGAGGGCAGGTCATGCCTCACAAGCCTTTTTGAGTTCTTTGAGGATGTGACAAACTTATTGATGAAGGTAGAGCAGTGGATATGGTGTATATGGATTTTAGCAAGGCACTTGATAAGGTTCCCCATGGTAGGCTTATTCACAAAGTAATAAGGCATGGGATACAGGGAAATCTGGCTGTCTGGATACAGAATTGGCTGACCCATAGAAGACAGTGAGTGATAGTAGGAAAGTGTTCAGCCTGGAGTTCAATACCAGTGGTGTTCCACAGGGATCTGTTCTGGGACCTCTGCCCTTTTTGATTTTTATAAATGACTTGGATGAGGAAGTGGAAGGGTGACTTAGTAAGTTTGCTGATGATGAAAGTCGGTAGAGTTGTGGATAGTGTGGAGGGCTGTTGTAGGTTGCAACAGGACATTGACCAGGATGCAGAGCTGGGCTGAGAAATAGCAGATGGAGTTCAATGGGGAAAAGTATGAAGTGATTCATTTTGGATGCAGATTACAGGGTTAAAGGCAGGACTCTTGGCAGTGTAGAGGAACACAGGGATCTTGAGGTCCACGTCCATAGATCCCTCAAAGTTGCCACCCAAGTTGATAGGGTTGTTCAGGAGGCGTATCATGTGTTGGCTTTCATTAGCCAGAGGATTCAGTTTAAGAGCTGCGAGATTATGCTGCGGCTCGATAAAGCCCTAGTTAGACTACTCTTGGAATATTGTGGTCAGTTCTGGTCGCCTCATTGTCGGAAGGATGTGGAAGCTTTAGGAAGAGTGCAGAGGAGATTTAGGACTGATTAAGACTTTTTCTAAAGTTGTCACTAGTTGGCATTGGCAGTCTAGCGGCTATGCTGTCAGCAACTTTGTCAGGACAACCACCTGATGAAGGAGCAGCGCTCTGAAAGCTAGTGCTTCCAAATAAACCTGTTGGATTATAACCTGGTGTGGTGTGGTTTTTTAACTTTGTAGCAACTTTAAAAACCTGCTGAACTGATGAAAACCTATGGAAATATAAATTCAGTCATGAGAAAGTATACAAGTTAAGTGATCTGCATTGAATTGAGGAAGAGGAAGAAATTATCCAAGGTTCCATTTGCCATATCTTGCAATTTTAAACAGAGTTTATGAACGAAGAATGGGGATGAATTACTTGCTGGCTTCTTTCGTCCCCCACCATATCTTCAGTGGAAGTTCATCTAGAACTCCATTTAGTTTTAAAATTTCTGGTCTCTCCCTCCTGTTGGTTCTGATGTTGTGAAACTTAAAAGGGTTCAGCAAAGATTTATAAGGATGTTGCTAGGGCTGGAGGATTTAAGCTATAGGGAGAGACTGAATAGGCTGGAGCTGTTGGCCCTGGAGCACTGGAGGGTGAGGGGGTGACCATATAGAGGTTTATAAAATCATAAGGGACATGTATAGGGTAATTAGAAAAGGTCTTTTCCCTTGGGTGGGGGAGTCCAGCACTAGAAGACATAGGTTTAGGGTGAGAGGTGAAAAATTTAAAAGGGGACTTAAGAGCAACTTTTTCACACAGAGAGTGGTGCATGTATGGAATGAGTTGTTAGATGAAGTGGCAGAGGCTAATACAATTACAACATTTAAAAGGCACCTGGATGGGTATATGAATAGGAAGGGTTTAGAGGGATATGGGCCACGTGCTGGCAAATGGAACTAGATTAGGTTAAGATATCTGGTAGGCATGGACGAGATGGACCAAAGCGTCTGTTTTCATGCATTACATCTCTATGACTATAACCCAAGTATAATATTTTTACCAGTGCTATAAATTTTTTCCTTCTTATACAACATACAATAGCCACAGGGTTTCTGAAGCTAGGAAAAGTACATCTTTGATTCTTAGCTGTTGTAAAGTGATAGGCTAATTTTAAGATTGAATTTGCCACAAAGCATTATTAGGTTTTGTAAAAAACTTTTTCCATTAAAATCAATCATAATAAATTTGCAGATTTTTAAAGTAAAGAATTGTTAGGACCATGTGAGCATCCACAATGAGTTTGGTCCAGTTGGTTGATCCTTGTATTACTAAATTCACTACTTCGTCCACATAGCTCAAGAATAAATAAATGACTGCGGAGGAAACTCGAATAGCCAGTTCAATCTGCTCATCTGAGGCATAGGCTCCTTTAGCTGTTAATCCGGTTGATACATTCTTTTGATGACACTTCAGTTTTATTGTGTTACTGTGTACTGTAAAGCTGAATATCCAGAAGAAAACCTTGAGAGCATAAGGCAGAATTAGGCCTTCTGGCCCATTGGGTTTGCGCTGGTTAAAAGACAACCACCTAACTATTCTAATACTATTTTCCAGCACTTGGCCCATAGCCTTGTATACATTAGCATTAGAAGTGTATACCTAAATAGTTCATTAAATATTGTGATGGTTTCTGCCTCTACTACACTTACAGGCAGTGAGTTCCAGATTCCCACCACTAACTGGGTTAAAAGCATTTCTCCTCATGCCCTCAGGATGGCACGATGACTCAGTGGTTAGCACTGCTGCCTCACAGTGCCAGGGACCTGGGTTTGATTTCAGCCTTGGATGTCTGTCTGTGTGGAGTTTCCATGTTCTCTGCGTAGGTTTTTTCAAGGTCCTCCAGTTTCCTCCCACAGTTCAAAGATGTACAAGTTAGATGGATTTGCCATGTTAAGTTGCCCCATGGTGTCCAGAAGGAGAAAGTGAGGACTGCAGATGCTGGAGATCAGACTTGAAAAGTGTGGTTCTGGAAAAGCACAGCAGATAGGCATTCATCATTCGACTCTCTTGCTCCTTTAATGCTGCCTGATCTGCTGTGCTTCTCTAGCGCCACAATTTTTAACAGATAGTGTCCAGAGGTGTGCTGGCTAGGGGGTCACAGGAATATGGTGGGGTGAGGGGATGGGTGGATCTGAGTGCTATGCTCTTGGGGGGTTGGTGAAGACTTGCTGGGCTAAATGGCCTGCTCCCACACTGTCTATGTCACGCACAATTTTTATAACTTTCAATCATGCTCATGTTTTCAAATAAACCTGTTGGACAATAACCTGGTGTGATGAGATTTTTGACCTTGTCCAACACTGGGGCCTCTACATCATGAAATCCAAGTAGATTATGTCAAATACATGTCCTTTTCTTCTGTTTCAACACGTGTAAACATATAAACTTTTAACTTTAAAATGGAAATGCACTGTAGAAGAATCACAGGATGGAAGAAATTTTCAGGTTTGCGAATTATTACAGCGATTTTGTCAGAAATTATCAACATGGTACTTCTGAATGCATATATGACACATCAGTAAAATTGTTGACTTATAGCAATGTTCTAATTGCTCAATTCCAGCTTTCACCCATTATTCTCATCAGTGAAAATGGAAGATACACAAAGGTCACATTTACTGGACCTCTGGCATTAAATGCACCTATTTTAGAAATGCTAAGGACAGGTAATTTAATACTGACTCACAGCTCTATAAAATTTTATATAGCCAAAAAAATTAATTCAAGTCTCTGCTTCACCTGCAATTGGAGGCTTCTCAATTTAGTTTAGCCATTTCAAGTAGTTAATACAATAGGGTCATCCATCACCATATGCTCTTCAAAGGAAATAAGGTCATTTAGATGAGAGCTCTTTGATTCTACAATGTAGTGTGAATGCTCTGTTGATTATTGGTAAATTGAATTGGGGGATATTTAATCTCTTTTTCAGGTGAGACACAACTCAGCACATGGGTGGCATGGTGGTTTGTGGTTAGTACCTCATAGTGCCAGGGACCTGGGTTCGATTCCAGCCTTGGGTGACTGTCTGTATCGAGTTTGCACATTCTCCCTGTGTCTGCATGGGTTTCCTCTGGGTGTTCCGGTTTCCTCCCACTGTCCAAAGATGTGCAGGTTAGGTGAATTGGCCACACTAAATTGCCTGTAGTGTTCAGGGATATGTAGGTTAGGTGCATTAGTCAGGAAGAAATGTCAGGGAAGGGGTCTAGGTGGGTTATTCTTTGAAGGATCAGTGTGGACTTGCTGGAAGGAATCCTAATTATAAAAATTCTAAGTAGTTAAAAATGATGTCTGCAGTTTGAATAATCGATTCATACAGATTTGAGAGATGGAATGTGGCATTGCAAACTAACAGTGGCACTGGACATTAGAATGAAGATGGTTTAGTCTTGGATGTGATTAACATCAGCAGTAACAGCCAGCTCTAACCCATGCTGCTTTTGGTGAACTGGCTGGCAACTTAGCAGGTTGTGTTACTTTTGAAATTCTTTCCAACATCCTATGAAAATCACCCTACGCTTCTCCATATTCCCAACTAATCCTTCGTGCTCGAGTAAATTGTTTTGGTGTTAGTCCTCAACTGTGAGACAACACTGTGACCAGACGATTGAATCATGGAAGGAATCACCAAAGTTTAACCCTGTCCTCACTCAACACCCAAACATAACTGCACATTACAGAGTTGAACATTTTCACTTACATCAGCTGTTTTCTTTTTTTGAATCAGTCCAGAAAATCTATGTGAACCATTTGTTTGTGTTTCCTGCTGCATTTCCTTCTGCACCATTCATATTTCTTCAAACTGAACCAATCAACACACGTCAGTTGGGATATCTGTAGACTGAGAAAAGGACATTGTGTTTTCATTGACTTTCCCTAATCACTGTGTTCAAAAATGTATTCTCTACTATCAAGATGAGGTATGGACATTTGCCCAGGGAACAAGATGTAATTTGTTGCTTCATAAGATATAGGAGCAGAATTAGACAATTTGGCCCATCAAGTTTGCTCTGCCATTTGATCATGGCTGATAAGCTCCTCATTCCCATTTTCCTGTTTCTTCTCTGTATCCTTTCAACCCATTACCAATTAATAATCTGCATAACTCCTCCTCAAATGTAATCACTGTCCCAGCATCCACTGTACTTTGGGGTGGTGAATTCCAAAGATCCATAACCCTTTTGGAGAAGTTGTTTCTTCTCCACTCTCTTTTAAATTTGCCAGCCCTTATCCCTTAGACTATGACCTCTCGTGCTAGGATGCCCCACGAGAGAAAGCATCTGCTCCACATTTATTGTATCACACCTTTTATCATCTTGAATACCTCAATTTCATCTCCCCTCATTCTTCTAAATTTAGGCCTAAACTGTTCAATCTCTTTTCATATGACAAACCCATAACCTCTGGGGAACCTCCTCTGAACTGCCTCCAATGCCTTTACATCTTTCTTCAAATAAGGAGACCAAAACTGTGCACAGGACTCCAGGTGTGGTATCACCAATTGTTGGTGTGTGGATTACTTGAGCAAGAGCCAGAAAGAAAAATACACATTTTAAAAATAGCTTATGATGTTAACTGCGGACAGCTCTTTTCTGGTGATTTCCCTTCCAGTATGCCCACCTTGAATATGTTCTACTCTTTTCTCCGACAGGATTTCTGTTTTAATCTTTTGACTTTAGACATCTTTATTTCCCTGTCACCACAACGAATGAGCACTTTGTCTTTTACACTGGGCTTCCACACCATCTGTTCTCCTCATTCCTCCTCTGCCTCGGTCAAAAATATAAAACCTATTGTTTTCCAACTACTTTCATTCTGAAAAGTCATGCTGGACTCAAAATGTTAAGTCTGTTTTTCTATCTGCAGATGCTGCAGGACCTGCTAAGTTTCTACAGCATTTTCTGATTGTTTCAGATTTCCAGCATGTGAATCATCTTGCATGACTTTGTATTTATTTACTGCAGAATATTGTCCTTTATTGAAACTACCTGAAGCATTTACCAAGCTGCAGATTAATAGCCACCATAAGTAGAAAATTGTCCTCAATACAAAGCAATCCCATTTTCACTTAATTCATGATAATGAAATGTATTTTTTAATGTTCAGTTATACCAGGGAAGACAGCATTCTTTGTGAAATGTAACATTTATGGTACACCAGTCCAAGATTTGTTAGATGGGAGCGTTCAGTTCTGTCCTCTGATAGAGGTGGGCTTATTGCCTTGATTCTTATAGGTTGCTTGGAATAATTCAGGGATCACGAAAAGCAATTTCAGGACACAGAATGTTGAAAAAAGAGACAGTGACAAGGGAAGACTCCCAAGTTAGAAGCATAATTGATAGATGTGCTGCAGGCAAGGAGACGAGGCAGTTGACTGGTCTTGTAAGGTTAGAACAAACTCAGAACAGTGCCAGAAACAGAAATGAAGCCAAGAGTTACAAACATCTGAGTGTTAGAATTAAATTGCATATGCACTGTAGCTTGTAATACAACTCTTACTTGTATAGTAAAATATTGTTAGTGCACATCTATGGAGTCTTGTGGTTTATTCTCCTAGCAAAACACCCGAATCAAATCTAATCTTTTGACTATTTTAAAAACAAAAGTTATTGGGCCCTCACCGGGTCATGACATAAACCTGCTGTCTTGTCTGAGATCATAATACAACCAAAAAATAACAACTGCAGAAGTGTGGGATTAAGTAGAGTCATTAGAGTCATTGAATACATTCTAGAAATGTATTGTTGCTTTCTTCCACCATTTTACTTTCTCATGCAAATATTAAGAGGAGTTATACTGCAGAGAGATGTAATTTCCAGATTGTAGTCACTTTGCTTCCACATTGTTAGCAATGAACAGGAAAGACTCAAATACCCAGCAAGTGTCAGAAGACAGAAAACACCAGCCCTTTGGTAACTGTGAAACAGTCCTAACATCCTCTCTCATCCCTTGCATCCTCAACGTTCAGACATAACGTACTGAAATTTGGTTGCAATCCTCCTTTTTTACCATATATTCAAATTTTGTACCATTTGCAAATTTTAAAATTACGCCCTGCAAGGTGAAATTTAGATAATTAATATAAGTTCAGAAAAGCAGTGTTCCTAATACAGACTTTTGGGAACACTATACACTTGCCTCCAGTTGAAAAACAGGTGTTCACTAATATTCCCTGTTTTCTGTCCCTCAGCTAATTTTGCAATCACAAAACCAATGTTTCTTTCAATCATGTGTGGTTTGATTTTTTTTCAAGCACGTTTATTCTGTAATACTTTATCAAATATGTTTTGAAAGTCTATCTGTATATTATCCCTCATCAGCTCTAAGTTTCCTCATCAGTTGATTAACTGGTCAGTATTTCATGGTTTATCCCTTGCATATTTTCCGAACCAGGCTGCAACATTTGCAATTCTCATGTTCTGTGGTGCCATTCCCAAATCTCAGGGAGAATTGCATGATTGTGACTACTGCCCCTGCAATTTCAATCCATTTTTGCCTTGACCATCTTACCAGGAACATTGACTTTTATATTTTGAATACTACCAACCTTTAAGTATGTCTTTGCTGATTTTTATCATATCCAATTCTTCTACTTATTCACTCTTTACTATAACTTTGGCAGCATCCTCCTCTTTAGTGAAGTGGTGAAAAGCATAAATCTCAGCCATGCCCTCTGCCTCTCCTGTTTAGATCCTAAGGAAGACCATTTTTAAATTTTGCTCAGAATTTCTTGGTGACATACAAAGCATTTGAAAGCCATATTCACTAGACTCTGCTATCTAATCAGTACACATGCTACATCACCTTCTATTCACTCTGCCTCCTCTGTTCACTACACCAACCTGCACCATTATGACAATTACAGATATTTGTAATCAACCTGTTCAGAGACATTATTACACACTTCTACAGCTCAAAGATATTATACACACTTCTACAGATCAGAGACATTACACACGCTTCTACAGCTCAGAGGTAAGACACTACCACTGCACCACAAGCTGCTCTTGTATTTGCCATTATACACACACCCGCTAAATATATGAATTAGATACTCAGAGATAACTTTGCACATTGGTAATTAGCTTAGTTAGGTAGACAGCTGGTTTGGGATGCACAGGGATGTCAATAGCATAGGTTCAATTCCCACACCAACTGAAGTTAACATGAATAGCCTGTCTTCTCAACCTCATCTGGAGAGTGGTGGTTCCCCCCCCCGATTAAACCCACCAACAGTCATTTGTCTATAATGGGAGAGCAGCCCTATGACTGCTGTGACTTTACCTTTTGTCTGGATAGTGCGGAACAACACAATCAGGGAAATGAAAAGCCAGCAGTCAACATTTTACATTGGTAACAGGACAAGGAATAAAAGTGAAAATCTAAAAAGCAAACAAAAAGAATTGAAATGATGTAATAAAAGATATGCATCTGAACGCACTATAACAGGAGCATAGTCAACCTGTTACCATCTGAAATAAGCTAGTGCGATTGAATTTAAAACAACCAAATATTCAACTATAAGTTGCAAGTAGTATGCAGAGGGAAATTTATCTCTGTATATAAGAGAAAAAGGAATACAAAATTATGTTAGTATGATGAGAAGTATTAAAGTAGGACGAGCATAGATCTGTTATGCCAAATAGAGGATTGCAACCAAATTGATGAAGGTTCTTCATAGTTCTACATAATATGTCTTCACTTGCATCATGTTCTATCACCTATGATACCTATGCTCTTTGACTTACATGATCTTCCAAACCCCTAATTTTAAAATTATTATTCTTATTTTCAAATCGTTCTATGGCCTCTCTGTAATATTTTCCAAAACTTCTGGTTCCTGAGCATTCTCAATTTTAATTGCTCCACCACTAGTGGTCATGTCTTCAGTTGCCTTGGCTTCAAGATCTGAAAGATCCTCGCAACACCACCACCTCACTTGCCTCCTTTAATAAATTCCTTAAAACCTCTTTGTTCAAGCTATTTAGTTATTTGGTAGAATACCTCTTTTTGTGTCTTCCTGTCATAATTTGTTTTGTGAAGCTCCTGTGAAGCACGTTGGGATGTTTTATTACATAAAAGGCACTGAATAAATACATATTGTTGCCATCTTGTGGCCATTTTGCTCACTACAATTTAGGATTCGTATAGTGGATGGGAAACAAATACAGGTGTACTTTTCCAAGTATAAAATTTCAATGTACAATTAATACTCTCAACATATTCTCCCCAGCAGCAAAAATGTTTCTAATTCAGATAATCCCATGATAGATCTTCATTTCTTTTGTATTTTTGTCATTTAATCATTTCTGCTGTCACTGTATCAGATTTCCCTTTTGTTCTTTCCTTACTTTCGTCTCTCCCTTTCTTTTCCTGTCTCCATATTTGGAAGAAAACTGTTAATCTTTCTTTAGAACTCAAATGATTATTTAATAATTGAAATTATCAGTTGTTTCCCTCTCTCAACTGATGCTGCCTGATCTGCTGACTAGTTCAGCGTTTTATGATTTTATTTCAGTATTTGCAATATTTTATTTTTGTTGCCATTTCATAGAGTCATAAAATCTTAAGAGATGTACAGCAAGGAAACACCCTTTGGTCCAACTCATCCATGCCAACCAGATATCCAAAATTAATCTAGTCCCATTTGCCGACACTTGGCCCATATCCTACTAAACCCTTCCTATTCATATACCCATCCTGATGTCTTTTAAATGTTGTAATTGTACCAGCCTCCACCACTTCCTCTGGCAGCTCATTCCATACACGTACCACCCTCTGTGTGAAAAAGTTGTCCCTTAGGTCCCTTTTATATCTTTCCCCCTCTCACCCTAAACCTATGGCCTCTAGATCTGGACTCCCCTACCCCAAGGAAGAGACTTTGTCTATTTATTCTATCCATGCCCCTCATGATTTTATAAACCTCTACACGGTCATCCCTCAGTCTCCATTCTTCAGGGAAAACAACCCCAGTCTATTCAACCTCTCCCTATAGCTCAAATCGTCCAACCCAGGAAACATCCTTGTAAATCTTTTCTGAACCCTTTCAAGTTTCACAACAGCCTTCTGATAGGAAGGAGACCAGAATTGCACACAATATTCCAAACGTGGTCTAACCAATGTCCTGTACAGGCGCAACATGACCTCCCACTCCTGTACTCAATACTCTGACCAATAAAGGAAAGCATACCGAACGCCTTCACTATCCTATCTACCTGCGACTCCACTTTCAAGGAACTATGAACCTGCACTCCAAGGTTTCTTTGTTCAGCAACATTCCCTAGGACCTTACCATTAAGTGTATAAGTCCTGCTAAGATTTGTTTTCCCAAAATGCAGCACCTCGCATTTATCTAAATTGAACTCCATCTGTGACTTCTCAGTCCATTGGGCCATCAGATCATGCACCACCCTCTGCATGAAAAAAGTTGCCAGTTAGGTCCCTTTTAAATCCCTCTCACCTTAAATGTATGCTCTCTACTTTGAACTTCCCCCAATCTATAATACAACTCTTGAAAAACTCATTCATTCCCTGAAATCTGAAATCTCTGCCAGCTGGAAGGACAAGGGCAACAAATGCATGACAACACAATCACGCCGGCGTTCCCCTCCAAATCATAGATTATCGTGACCTTTATTTAAATTTTTTCATGGCTTGTGGGCATTACTGGCTAAGCTATCATTTACTGCCTATCCATAACATTCCTTTGTTTAAAGTATCTGCACTTAATGTGTGGTTATTTACACTGTGCATGACACAGGCACCTGGTATGAAGGAAGAATGTCTGTTACTACTGATGAATCTTCTGTTGTTTCTTACAGAAACCAGATACAAAGATTCAGGTACACTGAATTATGGCTGATGCTTTAAAATGTAACAAATGACCACAGCTATTTTAAAACTGGCATAAAACAGGGTGGCGTGGTGGCTCAGTGGTTAGCACGGCTGCCTTACAGTACCAGGGTCCCAGGTTCAATTCAGGCCTTGGGTGGACTGTCTGTGTGGAGTTTGCACATTATCTGCATGGGTTTCCTCCCACAGTCCAAAGATGTGCAGTTCAGGTGAACTAGCCATGCTAAATTGTTCGTAGTGATAGGTGTGTTAGTCAGAGGGAAATGGGTCTGGGTGGGTTGCTCTTCGGAGGGTCGGTGTGGACTGGTTGGGCCAAAGGGCCTGTTCCCACACTGTAGGGAATCTAATCTAATATAATTTTTTTCCAATTTTATCTTTTTGCTGCTGGAAGGACTGACTCATATAGGGTACAGTTCCACAGGTGGTGATTATCATTCATTCTTAATTTGTGAATTGGCAAAGTGTTGGCAGGATATTTGCCACAACATACAATATGGTCTCATAATTTGCAGGTTGCATCAGTGAATAGCAGATGACAATAAGACCACTAACTTCTACTTTCTCCAAGTTAGAATCACCTAATTTAGTGAAGACAAGTGACTGACCTACCATCTATGACCCAAGTTGTCACTGGTGGTAAATTTATCCAACAAGCTATTACAGAACACGTTTTCTTCCTTTAATTAGACCATCTGTTTTGAGGAAAATTCAAAATTCGTGCACTTTCAATTCTAAAATCAAAATATGGCAAACATTTATGAATAAAGTTAGGTAGAAAATACAGTCTACAATTATTTTTCATACCATAGAAGACATTTAGTTAGCAATTTACCAGGTTAACTATTTGCATTTGTAATTTCATTTGCATTTGTACTGTGTCTCTCCTGAACATAAAAATTGACAAGACCTGTATAAAATTACAAATACAGTTAGACTCTCTCTCTCTTGCTGGTCTGCAAATTTCAGCTTCTATTTTCCACCAAATGATATCTTCAGATATTTATATTCTTCTGTAATTATTTCTGAATAAAGGATGTCCTTGACCACAGATAGAGAGAGGATGAATTCTGCATCACACTTTTTTTAATTCAGTACTTCTTTGTCATCTGTCTGCACCATGAGCTCTGATATTGTTGCCACAGAAACTCTAACTAACTCACAGTATAGTCTTATATATTTCTCTAAAGGGAATAGCTGCCAATTTTTTTCTGCAAAAAGAAAGCGTGACAAGGATGGTAAAAATAATGACTTTGAGAACAAAATACAAAAACAAAATGGAACATAGAATAATGAATGAAAACCAAAATAATTAGCTAGGCACGAAAGAAAGAACTTCAATTTACATAAAACATTAACAGAAATATTCAAAATTCAAGGTAATCTGCTGTATTACCTTGAATCGTTTTTGCAATATAGATGAATAGGATATCTATGTTGTACTTCAATGAAATAAATAATCAATTTATTTTTTTCTGGTATTGTTTGAGGAAATTACAGTTCTTGGACACTGGAACACCTGCTTATTTAAGAAATTATGGTATTTGAACTCATCTGTGAATAGTATCTTGCAATTATAATCTGTGACATAAGACATGGTACAAGAGGGAAGCCTTCAGTTTCTTGGGGCATGGTGACCAGTTCCAGTCAGAAGGTACCAATTCTAAAAAAAAGTTCCACTTCAACAGAATAAAAACCAATATCTTTGAGAACAGGCTGCTCATGTATTTGGGTATGTTTAAACTACACTGGCAGAGGAATAGGCACCAGTAAAAAGAAGAAAAAAAATAAGAAGGTGCTTAAAATGAATTGGATGGTAGTACATTCACTTACTAAAACACTGAAGGAACAACCCAACATTTCAGTCTGGAAGTAAGCTTTGAGCCGACGATGACAGATTTTCATTGTCTTTCCCAGAAGAACAGGTGTCAGTATTCATAAATTGATAGGTAAAAATACCACTACCTTCCAGATGTTGGTCAATCCTTGCAGAAATACTTACTAGGTTCTTTGTGACCATCCTAAATACCTGCATATTTTAGGCAGATATCAGATTGTGATCTACCAGTCAGGATTTATTTTGTATTTTGGGCACCAATGTGAATTGGTAATATCACCGGGCTGGGGTTAATCCAGAGGCCTGGATTAGTGCTTTGGTAACATGGGCTTGATTCCCACCATGACAACTGGTGGAACTTAAATTCAATTAGAAAATGAAGAATATCAAGTCTCAGTAATGGTGACCATGATAATTATTACCAATTGTTGTAAAAACCCATCTGGTTCCTTAGGAAAGCTGTCTATTTTTCTTAACCAAACCTACTTACAAGTGACTCCAGATCCACAACAATGTGGTTGACTTTTAACTACATTCTGAATCACCCAGCAAGCTGCTCGGTTCAAAGCCAATTAGAGACAGATCACAAATTCTGGCTTTGCCAGCAATCCCCATATCCAATGAAAGAATAAAGAAAAAAAAATAAATGGATGAACAATGCATGCTCTGGTCCATTGATATTAGTGACAAAGTGGTCTTGATAGCAGCTCTTTATGGGATTGATTAATCCAAAATGTCTTCCTTAAATTGATGTTTGAGAAGCCAGGTATATATCCAACAAACAAATACTTCCATCTGCTTTCCCTTTGCACTACACTGAACTACTCCAAACTCTCTACACTCCCCCCCCCCCCCCCCCCCCCCCTTAACAAACAATGTTTGTTCCTGGAATCCCCTCCTGCAGTCAGTATACTGTCTGTTAATGATTGTTCAGCATTTGCTGCTTGCTATGAAATGTATATGTGGTCAAAGTATCAAAAGGATGTAGGGTGGGCAATATGGTCACACCATTTACCACCTGTCAATTTCTCACTCAAAACAAAAATCTTGCCCCTTATCCTATATCTCAGAGGTCTCAGCAGGAACAAACACTCACTTTTAAAGGCAAAATGAGTTACATTTCACTGGTTATAGGACAAATCTTATCAGCAGTTACAAAGGATTAAAAATAAACATCAGATTCACAAATGTGAATAACTGCATAAAACAATCCCTTGTCTTCACCCCAACCCCCAACCCCCCCCCCGCACTAGGCTATCACATCAATTGCTATTATACACAACTCATCATTAGCTATTAACTGTCCACCAGTAGCTATTCATTCTCCCAGGTTGATCACTATCTATTCAAAGTGTCAAAGTACAACTCAGAAACAGACCCTTTGGTCCAACTTGTCCATGCTGATCAGATATCCCAACCCAATTTAGTCCCCCCTCCCAGCACCTTGCCCATTTCCCTCAAAACCCTTCCTATTCATTTACCCATCCAGATGCCTTTTAAATGTTGTAATTTTACTCGCCTCCACCACTTCCTCTGGCAACTCATTCCATAATTCAAACCCTCCAACCCTGGCAGCATCCTTGTAAGTCTTTTCT
The DNA here is from genome assembly GCF_020745735.1 of Hemiscyllium ocellatum. Lineage (NCBI taxonomy): Eukaryota > Metazoa > Chordata > Chondrichthyes > Orectolobiformes > Hemiscylliidae > Hemiscyllium > Hemiscyllium ocellatum. Next base: position 30,980,157 of record NC_083428.1, on the reverse strand, counting down.
GAACTCTTTCAAGTTTCAAAACATCCTTCCTATAGCAGGGAGACCAGAACTGTATGCAGTATTCCAATAGTGGCCTAACCAATGTCTTGTACAACTGCAAGATGACCTCCCAACTCCTATACTCAATAGACTGACCAATAAAGGCAAGCATACCAAACACCTTCACTATCCTATCTACCTACAACTCCACCCCTTTGTCTGTCCAACAGTTCTCTCTGTTTGTGCTCTATCTCCGCTGATTGTTTACTCCGTAACCCCTCCCCTACCCTAACATCTGCACAAAAAAAAACATTTTCCTAGCTACCATCTGATCTGAGGATGGATCACACATCTGATTTCTTTTCAACTGCCAAACCTGCTGAGCCTTTCCAGCAATTTCTGCCTTTGTTTCTGATTTCCAGCATCTGCAGTTCTTTTGGTTTTTAATCCATTATTTTGATTTGAAGAGAAAAAAAAAGCATCCATAGTCTACATCATTTCAAATACTAATTATGTTTAAATCAGTAACAATCTGTAAATTTTGTCTATTAAATGCCATATTAAAGAAGAGTTAACATTAAATAAAACAGGGAGGAAAGAAAAATGTATAAGATCCAGGGTTGATTGATTGTTGAGCAGTGGCTGTTGGGCACTGTATTTTAATTCTAGTCATTTTGAATTATATAGATTTCTAAACTAGCCCAGAGAAAGTAATAAATTATTGGCACAGGAGAGGGAGTGAAGTTTGAGCAATGAGGAATTTCTACTTTCTATTAATCCCAGTTTTTAATTAATAGCACACAAATAATGCTAAACTAACATAAAGCAACTTAAAATTATTCATTAAGATATTGAATAGCAGCTTGGCTAAGCACGATGCATATCGTGTGGCATGTGGGGAGTGGTGGATATTGTAATCCACACAAGCCCATAGGCATAACGTGTCAACAGCTGCACAATCTCAAGCTCTAGGTTTCAGACCTTGAACAGCAGCTCCAGTCACTGATGTGCCTCTGTGAGCCAGAGAACTATGTGGACAGAATGTTCAGAAAAGTGGCCAACTGCAAGTTGTCAGATATGGAATAGGTGACCAGGCGAAAGTGAGGACTGCAGATGCTGGAGATCAGAGTCAAGATTAGAGTGGTGTTGGAAAAGCACAGCAGGTTAGGCAGCATCCGAGGAGCAGGAAAATCAACATTTCATTGATGAAGGAGGGCTCCTGCCCTAAACATTGATTTTTTCTGCTCTTCGGATGTGCCTGACCTGCTGTGCTTTTCCAGCACCAGTCTAATCTTGGCATGGAATAGCTAACTTCAGTCCATATAACAGAAACAGGCAGGTAATGTAGGAGTCATCAGAGGTCCCATTCACTAACCAGTTTTCCATTCAGATATTGATGAGGGGATAAATCCTTGGAGGAGTGCAAGAGCCACACCCAGCACCACAGGTGACCAGGTGCAGGAGGGAATGAGGAAGAGCAGGATAAACTAATAATGGGGGATTCTTTACTTTGGGGATTAATCAAGCTTTCCTGTAGCAATCTACGTGATTCCAGGATGGTGCATTGTATCGCGAATGCTAGTGTCAAGATTATCACAGAATGGCTGCAGTACATTGTGCTGAGGAGGTTGAATGGCTAGAGGTTGTGGACCACAGTGGCACTACTGATATAGATAGGAAAGGGGATGTGGACTGCAATTGTAATTTAGTGAGCTATGCATAAAATTAGCAAGCAGCACCTCTAGTTACAATTTCCAAATGACATGATGTAAAAGTGAATACATATGGCTGAAAAGATGATGCAGGAGGGAAGGTTTTAGATTTCTGGGACTGGCTCTGGGGGCAATGGTACCTTTACAAGAAGGGTGGGTTGCATCTGAACAAAGTACAGATGATTATATAGAACCTCAAAAGGACAGTGACAAGTTGGTGGATTGAGTGAATAGATTGCAAATGAGGTTCAGTGTGGAGCAGTGCGAGGTGAGAACTTTGGTACAAAGGAGGGACAAATTAAAATAAAGGCTATATTTTAAAGGGTATGCAGAAACAGAGAACTCAGTGCAAATATACATCGGGTATTAAAGGTGACAAGACAGTTAAAGTAGCCTTATGATAAAGCACATTGTATTCTTGGCTTAATTAATATGAGTCATATTGTACAAGAGCAAGGAGGCTGTGAATAACATATATAAGACACTAGTTAGGCCTCAGCTGGGTACTGTATACAATCTGGACACCAAATTTTATAGGAAAGATGTGAATGTATTGGATAGAGGGCAAACAAGGTTTATGAGAAACCGCGTGAATTGATAAATTGATCAAACTGAAATCTCAGACAGCACATCACATCAAGTGACGCATGCGCCGTGTTAATGAGCATGTCTACGCTGGAAGCACGGCAGGTCGGGCAGCGCTTGCGCTGAGTACGGATGGACTAGCTGCGCTTGCGCTCCGGGTGTTACGGGTCGCAGCACGCCTGCGCCGTGGATATCGCTAGACGGGCCGCGCCTGCGCTCTGGGTGAAGCGGGTCGCAGCACGCCTGCGCTCTGGGGATGGCTAGTCGGGCCGCGCTTGCGCTCTAGGCGTTGGGAAACCAAGTGGACAGGCTCTGGCGAAGTAAACATGGATATAGCGTATGTCTGTGAGTGGGAGAAGCGGCCGAAGAGCAATTACTGTCCGTCTGTATCACTGGTATGTGCTTGGTCCTGCAGAAACCTGGTTGCCTTCACAACGGATCTGAAGAACGAGGAAGAACAAGGTAAGGTTTTGGGTCTGGTCTGAATCATCTTTGTTTTCGGACATAATAAAGTTACGGTGATTTAAAATTCTTAAATACCATCTCCAGCGGTATGAATTTCTCTAACGCTGACCTGGCTTTTGGAAACATCTTGAAGAGCTTGATAAACAGAGTTGTGACTGTTGTTACCTGACAGAAATATCAACCCATTTGCAGAGAATAAGATCTCAGCAATAATTCAAACTTATGTTTTGGTTGACTGTGTCAACCAAGGAAAGAAATAGATGTCACCTAGCCTGAGTCTATCATACTGCAGCTACCAGTTTTTGCAGTTTAGTCAGGTGCCTTCAAGTATCACTTCAAAGACTTGAGCACAAATCTAGGCTGACACATCAGTGAATTTAAGAGGGAATGTACCATGCGAGAAGGTACCATCTCTGAGTTGTTGGGGTCTTCTAAAATGAATGTTAAAGATGGCCATGCACTATTTAGAGGAGAAAGTGAGGACTGCAGATGCTGGAGATCAGAGCTGAAAATGTGTTGCTGGAAAAGCGCAGTAGGTCAGTCAGCATCCAAGGAACAGGAGATTCGACGTTTCGGGCATAAGCCCTTCTTCAGGGCTTATGCCCGAAACGTCGAATCTCCTGCTCCTTGGATGCTGACTGACCTGCTGCGCTTTTCCAGCAACACATTTTCAGCTCGTGCACTATTTAGAGCGGGGCATAGAACTTCTTTCTAGTGTAATAATCAACCAACACCTGAAAGCAGATTATTGGGTTTTTATTTGCGTTATTGTTGGTTAGATTTTGCTCTGCACAATTTAGCTCTCTGCATTTCCTATATTACAATAGTGACTTTATTTCAAAAAGGAAGTGATTTTAAGATATCCTGATATTGTGAGCACTGCAATAAAAATATAAGATTATTTTTCTTGCATTTATTGTATGCTTCTGACTATAATATTGAACAATTTGTTTTTAATACAATATCTGTATCTCTGGGGATTAAGGCATTTTATTTTGTTTGTTGGACATACAATAAATATCAAATTGGATATGTTCAAATAATTCCTGTGGCTACAAAAGCAGCAGGCCCTGAGAATTAAGTTTGTTGTCAGCAGAAAGTGGAGAAGACATTGGCTCTAGATTATTTTCCAAAATAAAATTTGCTGATCTAAACTCCAACCCAATTTTTTATACTGTAACTAGAAATCAAAGAAATGCTCTCAGATATATTGGAGTAATACTAAATAAGATAAATATTCAAAATACTGTTAGGAAACCTTTAACTTCTAAATAGAAGTCAAAACAGGACAGGACTGGAGCAAATATAAAACGTTTGCAGTACCAATTGAATGTTGAGACAAAATAATTGACCCAATTGCTTTGTAAAACATTTTTCCTACGTTCTGCTTCTGGCTGGACTTAAACTTTTGTGAAAGCTGACAACCAAAATTTTGAATTCTAGGTGTGTTGCCAACTTGAACCAGATCAGTGCAGTGCATTTGTTAAAAGGAAAGGAATTTCCAACATGTTGGGGTCTTGCTAAACCACTACGACTTTGCAGTGATGAACTCAGGCCCCAAACTTTACTCTTTCATGAGAAGTACCAACGTTTGTATTCTTACTGAGTGCTGACGAGAATTTTACCTTTCTTTGTCTTTACGTTTGTTCTTAAACCTTGTACTGTATATTTGTCAATATTTAGACCTAATCAACTGGCTCTGTGTTTCCAAAATTGTTTGATATTAGATTATTCATGATTTTATTTGAGAATAATTTGGGCAGTGAGATTGTACATAGTTTCCTAACTGTACATCACTTTCTTACAGATCTTACTTATATGATTCACATTTTGGACACTGAGCATCCTTGGGATGTTTACTCCATCAACTCAGGACATCATGAAGTGATTACTTCTTTGGAGTGGGATCAGTCTGGTAAGCTTTGTTTGATTAACCTGTAAGAATATAACTGTTCTGACCCAGAACCACAAGATTCAATCATAAAATAACAAGGCAAATCTAGCTATGCAAGCCCATCATGGATTTGATAAACAAATAACTACCATATGCATTATATTTACATGAAAAAACATGACAATCTGAAGATCAGTTATCCTCACTAGTTAGTGGTGCTAGATGGTACTGAAGGTTTCCGGCTTAAGATCTAACCTGTTCAATGTTTTTCCCTATTGCCTGTACCCTCATTTAAAGATGCGCTCGGTAGGAGCACATCATATTAATCATTTGAGAAGGTTGTATGGCTGAGATAATGTTTCTGCTTTATCCTGTAGTAAAGTCACAAAATACTTTACAAAGTGTGCTCTTGATTTTAACCACACAATGCAGAGAAGAACTCTTTCTCAATTTTTGCAGACGAGCACTCATCCAGATCAATGCTTGCTACTTCAGTAATGGTGCGTGTATGGAATGAGCTGCTAGAGGAAATGGTGGAGGCTGGTACAGTTACAACATTTAAATGGCATCTAGATGGGTATACGAATAGGAAGGGTTTAAAGGGATCTGAGCCAAGTGCTGGCAAATGGATCTAGATTAATTTAGGTTGTCTGGTTGGCATGGAGTTGGACCGAAGGGTCTGTTTCCATGCTGTACATCTGACTCTATGAAATTCACATTTCCTTTGTGGATAGCTACTACGTTGTTGACTGAATTATCTTCTGACTTCAAAGTTAATGTAGTTGGAAAATAAAGTTAGCTCAGGAACTGAATGGTACCATAATTGTTTCTAAAATGTATCTTTTTGAATTGAAATGTCTGTCTAAAATATGTCATTTTGCTCTACTCTGCCTCCTTGTAAGGTTCTCGGTTATTATCTGCTGATGCAGATGGTCAGGTGAAATGCTGGAGTATGACTGATCATCTGGTAAACAGCTGGGATAATATAGTCGGGAGTTCAGTGGACGGGGACCCTATTGTGGCCTTGTCGTGGCTACACAATGGTGTCAAGTTGGCCTTGCATGTAGAAAAGGTATGTGCTGCAGTCAAAGTCTTAAGCAATTTTTTTAACTACCTGTCAAAATCCAACATCTTGTCGGGAACAAAATTCACTGCCCGATACAGTCTGTCACATGGCTAGGTGTAGCACAGAACTGCATTTTCTCATTAATCTGTGACTCTTAAATTCTGGAACTTAAAGATTACTTTAATTTTATTTTTTATCTCGTTCCCCATCAGTCTGGAGCGTCCAATTTTGGTGAGAAGTTTTCTCGAGTGAAGTTCTCCCCTTCCTTGACACTTTTTGGAGGGAAGCCAATGGAAGGTTGGATTGCTGTAACCATCAGTGGTCTAGTGACTGTGTCGTTACTGAAACCAAGTGGACAGGTTCTCACTGCTACAGAGAGTTTATCACGCTTGAGAAGCAGAGTTGCCCTGGCAGACATAGCGTTCACTGGTGGTGGGAACATCGTAGTGACCACTTCGGACGGTAGCAGCTCTTCTCCTGTTCAATTTTATAAAGTCTGTGTGAGTGTTGTAAATGAGAAATGCAAAATTGACACTGAACTACTTCCATCACTCTTCATGCGCTGTACAACAGACACTGCTCGAAAGGAGAAGTATCCGGCTGTCACACACCTGAAATTTTTGACAAGAGAGACATCTGAGCAGGTAATGTGATTCTTTCCTTATTTCTCTCCCTGCATACCTCTGCTGCCAGTCCCACACAAAGGCATTTTTATGTTGGAATTCAGGTATCTGTTGGTCAATGTGTTTGTTATAGTTCCTTGTATTATCAAAAAATTACTTCTGAAGTAAATATATTTAAACACAACTAGTTTCATTTTGAGATTGATAGTTTGGTTCCCTTAAAGCCATACTATGTTATGCCTATAGAGATTAAAAAAATCTCAAAACATACTGTCCGTGCAGTTAGTGTGTGAGAATTGATATTAGTATCCACATAACATAAGTATTGCCATGGTTGATGGATGAGAGTCTATTTAAACTTTATCAAAATAACATTCAATAAGGCTATAATTATTTAAATCTTCATTTATGACAGTGTATTTATTCTTAATTCTGGTAGGCTGCCATTTTCTGTAGCTGACCTGAATAAGAGGAGCTGTGCTGTAACCATGTGCATATGATTACCAATTTAATTCTGAAAATCAGTGGAGGTGTTAGATTCTTTTTCTTGAGATTCTCACACACTTGATGCAACTGCAATATGCCAACTTCTGTGAACAGCCAAAATTTATTGAGCAAGTACAAGTTTTTGGAGGATCACTTAACACTTTGCAAAGTGTGTCACGCAAACCTCTCTGAACAAAGTGACCAGTTCTTCCTTTATACAAAATTTTACATTACAGTCAGTAATACCCACAAGACAACCCCCAGCCACTCCCCCATAGTCACATGCCAACCAAGACACAGAGTAGTGATTTGATTATTTTCAGAAACAATGTAATTCAGATCATTCCTTAATGGCAAGATCTGGTATAAATCTTTTTTTAACTGCGGGGTGTAGGCAGACTTTTAACTGCAATGTTCTTATTGATTCTGAATAGCAGGAGATGACAATGTAAATTTACTCTGACTAGCAGGAGATGGCAATATCAATTTTTTTTACATTCTACCTGCAAGAAAGAGAAGCATGCCACCCTACTCCTGGGACATCCAATTTCTTGCAGGTCAGCAGAACAAATTAACCCTTTAACATCTCAGAAATTTGAAATGCTTCACAGAACCTTTCGAGAAAGAAACAGCATTTAATGTTTCAGGACTGACCAGAAGTTAAAGTGTTTACCCATAGATGCTCTCAGGTCTACTGAGCATTCTTGGCATTTTATGTTTTTATTTCAGATTATTAGCCACACCAAACTTTGTTCTTGTGCCACTATAAAGTTCCTGGCTATCAGAAGTATTACAGTGTTGTTTCATATTCTATATAGTCCTTTAGTTTCTTAATGTCTTTCATAGTGTCAACTTTGAATGGTTACAGTACTGTCAGATGCCATTTGACCCACCATGCAGCAAAAGCAATTTATCTTGTGCCAAATCCTGTCTGGGCCTGCACATAATTCCTTTTCCTGGAACAATCCAATTACCTTTTAAATGTAATGATTGAATTTGTCTTCAGCGTATTCGAAGACAGTGATATCCAGATCCATTTGCCACGTAGAAAGTTATTCCTCATTGGTCATTGCACCTTCAGTCTGTGCCCTTTGATCTCTATGCCTCTGGCATCTGGATGGGTGTATGCATAAAAAGGGCTCAGTGTGATAAGGGCTGAATGCTGGCAAATGGGACTAGATTAATTTAGGATGTCTGGTCGACATGAACAAGTTGGACCGAAGCCTTGCTGTATAGCTCTATGACTCTATATACTCTATTCTGACTCCTCGAGATTTTAAATACCTCTATCAAATTTTCCAACCATCCATTCTTCAAAGAGAATAGTCACAGCTTCCCTAGTTTATTCACATAACTGAAATCCCTCATTCCTGAAACTATGCTCAAATAAGAAACATTCCAATGGGTGACTCACTCTTTAGGATTAAGTAGACATATTAAAGGTTGTGTTAAACTAAATGAAAAAGCATATAATTATGGAAAGATTATATCGCAGGTCAGAATATAAAAGAAAATTATTAAGGGGAGAAAAATTAGAGCATAAATTTACCCATCAATTTAAAATACTTACATAAATATTTAAGTATTTAAAGAAGAACAGCATCAACAAATTGAATGCTGGCCCTATAGTATGTCAGACTGGAGAATTCATCTTGGAAAATAAGGAAACAGACAAATTGAGCAGGTTTTATATCAGAGCTTAAAAATGTGTTGCTGGAAAAGCGTAGCAGGTCAGGCAGCATCAAAGGAACAGGAGAATCGACGTTTTGGGCATAAGCCCTTCTTCAGGAATGAGGAGGGTGTGCCAAGCAGGCTAAGATAAAAGGTAGGGAGGAGGGACTTGGGGAAGGGGCGTTGGGAATACGATAGGTGGAAGGAGGTTAAGGTGAGGGTAATAGGCCGGAGAGGGAGTGTGGGCAGAGAGGTTGGGAAGAAGATTGCAGGTTAGGAAGGCGGTGCTGAGTCTGAGGGTTGGGACTGAGAAAAGGTAGGGGGAGGGGGAAATGAGAAAGCTGGCGAAATCTGCATTCATCCCTTGTGGTTGGAGGGTTCTTAGACGGAAGACGAAGCGCTCTTCCTCCAGGAGTCTGTTGCCATGGTCTGGCGATGGAGGAGGCGAAGGACCTGCATGTCCTTGGTGGAGTGGGAGAGGGAGTTGAAGTCTTCAGCCACAGGGTGGTTGGGTTGGTTGGTGCGGGTGTCCCAGAGGTGTTCTCTGAAACGTTCCGCAAGTAGGCGACCTGTCTCCCCAATGTATAGGAGGCCACATTGGGTGCAGCGGATGCAGTAAATGATGTGTGTGGAGGTGCAGGTGAATTTCTGATGGATATGGAAGGATCCCTTGGGGCCTTGGAGGGAAGTGAGGGGGGAGGTGTGGGCGCAAGTTTTGCATTTCTTGCGGTTGCAGGGGAAGGTGCCGGGAGTGGAGGTTGGGTTGGTTGGGGGTGTGGATCTGATGAGGGAGTCGCGGAGGGAGTGGTCTTTCTGGAACGCTGATAGGGGTGGGGAAGGAAATATATCCTTGGTGGTGGGGTCTGTTTGGAGGTGGTGGAAATGACGAAGGATAATACAATGTATCTGGAAGTTGGTGGGGTGGTAGGTGAGGACCAGTAGGGTTCTGTCCTGGTGGCGATTGGAGGAGCGGGAAGTGGAGGAGATGCGGTGGAGAGCATCGTCAACCATGTCTGAGGGGAAATTGCGGTCTTTGAAAAGGAGGCCATCTGGGTTGTTCGGTATTGGAATTGGTCCCCCTGGGAGCAGATGTGACGAAGGCGAAGGAATTGGGAATATGGGATGGCGTTTTTACAGGGGGTAGGGTGGGAGGAGGTGTAATCTAGGTAGCTGTGGGAGTCAGTCGGTTTATAGTCAGTTTATGGTCTGGTGAAGGCACCTGGAGGAAGAGCGTCTCATCTTGTGCCTAGGAACCTTCCAACCACAAGGCTTGAATGCAGATTTCTCCAGCTTCCTCATTTCCCCTACCCCCACCTCATCTCAGTCCCAACCCCCGGACTCAGCACCGCCTTCTTGACCTGCAATCTTCTTCCTGACCTTTCCGCGCCCACCCCCTATCATCCTCACCTTAACCTCCTTCCACCTATCGCATTCCCAATGCCCCTCCCCCAAGTCCCTCCTCCCTACCCTTTACCTTAGCCTGCTTGGCACACCTTCTTCATTCCTGAAGAAGGGCTTATGTCCGAAACGGCGATTCTCCTGCTCCTTGGATGTTGCCTGACCTGCTGCACTTTTCCAGCAACACATTTAAAGCTCTGATCTCCAGCATCTGCAGTCCTCACTTTCTCCCACCTTAATATTTGTAGCAAATGTTAGAAGCAATTATTTAATAAGTTACAAAAACACACGGATAGGTTTAAGGTAATCATGCAGAGTTGGCATTGCTTTGTGAAATGGAAATCATGTTTGTTAATCTGTTAGAGTTCTTTAAGGAGGTAACATGCCGTGATGATAAAGGGAATTGGTGGACGTGCTGTACTTGCGTTTCCACTGGCATTTGATAAAATGCGACTTCAAAGATTGTTGTGGAAATTAAAAACTTGTGGTTTGGAGATAGCATATGACATGGGTAGAAATTGGCTGGCTAATGGGAAGCAGGTGTAAATTGGCCTTTTTCGGGTTGGCAGGATTTGACAAGTGGTGTGCCATGGGTCAAGCTGAGACCTCAACTGTTCACAATTTATATAATGATTTAGTTGAAAGGACGGAAGGTATGGTTGCCAATTTTGCTGGTGACAAAAAGATAGGAAGAAAGGTAAGTTGTAAAGAATACATAAGGAGGTTACAAAAAGGTTAAGTAAGCAACGAAAATGTGGAAAATGGAGAATAGTATGGCAAATGTGAAATTTTCCATTTTAGCAGGAAGAATAAATTTTAAAAAAACATATTATTTAAATGGTGAGATTGAAGCGATACATAGGGTCCTGGGTGTCTTTGTGTGTGATAACAAAAGGTTAGTCTGCAGGTACAGTAAGTAATTGAGTAAATGAATAGAAAGTTTTTGTTTACCATGAGTGTAATTGAGTACAAGAATAGGGAGGTTATGCTTCAGTTACACAGGGCTCTGGTGAGACAAATCCAGAACACTGTGCTCAGTACCTTATTTAAGAAAATATGTAAGTGCTTTGGAGGTAGTTTTGAGCAGGTTTACTAGACTAATACCTGGAATGTGCAAGTTATCTTACATGGATCGGTCAGACAGTCTAGGCTTGTATCCTTTTGGAGTTTAGAAGACTACAAGATGAATTGATTGAAACATACAAAATCCAAAAGGTTCTTGATAGGATCGATGTGAGAGAATGTTTCCTTTGAGAGAAGAATCTAAACCAGGGGATCTCTGTTTGAAAATCAGATATTAGGTGAAATTCTGTGTCTGAATCATACAGTCCTATAAGCATGGAGACAGGCCCTTTGGCCCAAACTGATCCATGCCAACCAAAATGTCTGTCCACACTAACCCCATTTCACTGCAATTGGCCTATGTCCTTCTAATCCTTCCCTATCCATGTATTTGTCCAAATGCCTTTTAAATGTTGTTAATGTACCCACCTCAACCACTTCCACTGGCAGTTCATTCCATATGCGTACTACCCTCTGTAAAATAAGTTGTTCCTCAGGTTCCCTTTTATTCTTTCCCCCTAACCTTAAACTGATGCCCTCCAGTCCTCAATTCCCAATCCTAGGAAAAAGACTAAGTGTATTCAACCTATATGTGCCTCTCAATATTGAGTGTGTTTGGAGCTTTGAAAAAATGGTGGGATCAGAGTCCTTGCATATTTTTCAAGCAATGGCAGGTAGAATCTTGTTAAGAAGTTAAAAAGTTTTCAGGGGGAGGCAGGTTTGTGGATTTGAGTTTACAATCCAGTCACCCATGATCTTATTGAATGACTGAGTAGACTCGAGGGCTGAATGGTATGCATTTGCTCATGAATCTGACTATGTATTTCTGTACCCTCTCTCATGCCATCATGTTCTTCAGATCGGGTGTAGTATTCCTTTTTAGGGAGAACAAGTTTATGGTAATGATCTACAGTGCAAGGAATAGAAATTCCTTTAGAATAGGGGGTGCCTTCACCATTAACAGGGAATCATGCATCAGTCTACTGGTGCTGCCTGACCATAATTTATTTTCTTATTTTTGTAACTGCTTGTTGTTGCTTTGTAACTGTTTCTGCAGTGTCTGATTTTAACTGTGCAAGTGCATAGGTTTTGAGTATGTTAAAATCAGCCCACTGATACATTTGATCACTGCAAACGATGGTTTGACTTTTAAGTTTTCACTCTTAATAGTACTTTGGTATGATAAGCATTCTGTTCTACTGGTAACTGAAATTGGCAATCTGGGGGCGAGTAACTGTGATGGTAACAAACCGTTTCAGATTAGGAGAATTAATCTTTTGTTTCCGATCTGTCACTATTACTAATGTAAACGCTTGGGTGTCAAAGTAATTGATATTTCATGTCCCCTGCAGGTATTACTGTGTGCTTCCAGTCTGACTGGCAGCATTGTAGAATGTTGGTCATTAAGGAAGGAAGGGCTACCAGTGAATAACATCTTTCAGCCAATTTCCCCTGTGGGTGAGTATTGATGTTACTGCTCCAAACAAGATTCATTAAGTATAAATTGCACATAACAGTACTTGACACTCAACCTGCTCTTTCAAAGAGGCTGCAAGTAGTATACTACAGAATGTACATTCCTCTGAAACCTGGTTGTTATCAGTGATTAAGGTTGGGTGTGCTTTCCCCATTTTGATGACTCCCCAGTAAATTGAACTTTGTGAACTCCTCCTAGGTGGAATCTGAGAACAAAGCTGAGATCAAACCTTTTGCTGAAAAACTAGTCTCCCCACAGCTGTACTATTATTCAGCATATTACTGTTTTATTTGCTAAATGCGGGTATTAATGTTTTGTGCTACTGCTTTTGGACCGACCCCTTTATTCTTCACCCCATGGAAATGGCTGTTATAGTTGAATCAAAATCAAATCAAATCTTGATCTAAGAAACAAGTTAAACACTAGACACATTAGAAGGGTTTCAATATATTAATGATTCTGGAAAAAGGCAAAGAGGTGACATTATAGAGGTTTACAAAATTATAGAACATAGAACATAGAAAGATACAGCGCAGTACAGGCCCTTCGGCCCTCGATGTTGCACCGACCGAATCCTACCTAACCTACACTAGCCCAATAACTTCCAAATGCCTATCCAATGCCCGCTTAAATGACCATAAAGAAGGAGAGTTCACCACTGCTACTGGCAGGGCATTCCATGAACTCACAACCCGCTGTGTAAAGAATCTACCCCTAACATCTGTCCTGTACCTACCACCCCTTAATTTAAAGCTGTGTCCCCTAGTAACACCTGACTCCATTAGCGGTAAAAGGTTCTCAGTGTCGACCCTATCTAAACCCCTAATCATCTTATACACCTCTATCAAATCTCCCCTAAACCTTCTCTTCTCCAATGAGAACAGCCCCAAGTGCCTCAGCCTTTCCTCATAAGATTTTCCTACCATTCCAGGCAACATCCTGGTAAACCTCCTCTGCACTCGTTCCAATGCCTCCACATCCTTCCTATAGTATGGCGACCAAAACTGCACACAATACTCCAGATGAGGCCGCACCAGAGTCTTATACAGTTGCAACATGACCTCAGGACTCCGGAACTCAATTCCTCTACCAATAAAGCCCAGTACACCATATGCCTTCCTCACAGCACTATTTACCTGGGTGGCAACTTTCAGAGATCTGTGTACATGGACACCAAGATCCCTCTGCTCATCCACACTACCAAGTAGCCTACCATTAGCCCAGTAATCCATCATCTTGTTATTCCTACCAAAGTGAATGACTTCACACTTAGCTACATTGAATTCCATTTGCCACCTTTCTGCCTAGCTCTGCAACTTATCTATATCCCGCTGTAACCTACCACTTCCTTCCTCACTATCCACAACTCCACCGACTTTTGTGTCATCCGCAAACTTGCTTACCCAGCTTTCAAGCCCTTCCTCTAGATCATTTATAAAGATAACAAAAAGCAATGGTCCCAAAACAGATCCTTGTGGTACACCGCTAGTAACTGCACTCCAAGATGAACTTAGTCCATCAACTACTACCCTCTGTCTCCTTCCAGCCAGCCAATTCCTAATCCAAACCTCTAATGTATCCTCAATGCCATACCTCCGTAGTTTTAGCATTAGCCTACCATGGGGAACCTTATCGAACGCCTTACTAAAATCCATATACACAACATCTACTGCTTTACCCTCGTCCACTTCCTTAGTCACCTTCTCAAAGAACTCAATAAGGTTTGTGAGGCACGACCTGCCCTTCATAAAACCATGCTGGCTATCCTTGATCACGTTATTCCTATCCAGATGTTCATAAATCTTATCCCTTACCATTCTCTCTAAGACTTTGCCCACCACTGAAGTCAGACTCACTGGCCTATAGTTACTAGGGCTATCCCTACTCCCTTTCTTGAACAAGGGGACCACATTCGCTATCCTCCAGTCCTCTGGTACTATTCCCGTTGACAATGACGACATAAAAATCCAGGCCAATGGCTCTGCTATCTCCTCCCTAGCTTCCCATAGGATCCTAGGGTAAATGCCATCAGGCCCAGGAGACTTATCTATTTTCATCCTCTCCAATATTCCCAGAACCTCTTCCCTGCATATTTCCAGGCCATCCATTCTAATCATTTGTGACTCCATATTCACGTCAGCAACAGTGTCCTGTTCCTGAGTGAATACTGATGAAAAGTATTGATTTAGTGTCTCTCCAATCTCCTCCGCCTCCACACACAACTTCCCACTACTATCCTTGACTGGACCGATACCTACCCTAGTCATCCTTTTATTCCTGACATACCTATAGAAAGCCTTTGGGTTTTCCCTAATCCTACCAGCTAAAGACTTTTCATGTCCCCTTCTCGCTTCTCTTAGCTCTCTCTTTAGATTCTTCCTGGCTACCTTATAACTCTCTATCGCCCCAACTGAACCTTCACGCCTCATCTTTACATATGCCGCCTTCTTCCCTTTCACAAGGGATTCCAATTCCTTACTAAACCACGGCTGCCTCACAAGGCCCTTTACACCATGCCTGACTGGTACATACTTATCGAGGACACGTAGTAGCTGCTCCTTGAACAATCCCCACATCTCATTAGTGTTCTTCTCTTGAAGCCTGTTTTTCCAATCCACACATCCTAAGTCATGCCTCACTGCATCATAATTTCCCTGCCCCCAGCTATAACTCTTGCCCTGCGGCGCACACTTATCCCTCTCCATCACTAAAGTAAAAGTCACCGAGTTGTGGTCACTGTCCCCGAAGTGCTCACCTACCTCCAAGTCTAACACCTGGCCTGGTTCATTACCTAGAACCAAATCCAGTATAGCCTCACCTCTTGTTGGCCTGTCTACATATTGTGTCAGGAAACCCTCCTGCACACATTGGACAAACACCGACCCATCTAATGAACTCGAGCTATAGCTCTCCCAGTCAATATCTGGGAAGTTAAAGTCCCCCATAACAACCACCCTGCCACCTTCACTCTTTTCCTGAATCATCCTTGCAATATTATCCTCTACTTCTCTAGGACTATTAGGAGGCCTGTAGAAAACACCTAACAGGGTGACCTCACCTTTCCTATTTCTAACCTCAGCCCAAACTACCTCAGATGGCAAGTCCTCTTCCATCGTCCATTCCACTGCTGTAATACTATCTTTGACAAGTAATGCCACACCTCCCCCTTTTTTACCCCCATGTCTGATCCTACTAAAACATTTAAACCCTGGAACCTGCAACAGCCATTCTTGTCCCTGTTCTACCCACGTCTCTGTAATGGCCACAACATCGAAGCCCCAGGTACCAACCCACGCTGCAAGTTCACCTACCTTATTTCTTATACTTCTGGCATTGAAGTATACACACTTCAATCCACCCTTCTGTTTACAGGCACCCTCCTTCGAGATCGCTGCATTATTCATAACCTCCCTACACTCAAGGTCCTGTACCCTAAAGCTACAGTCCAGGTTCCCATGCCCCGGCGGAGTTAGTTTAAACCCTCCCAAAGAGCACTAGCAAACCTCCCCCCAAGGATACTGGTGCCCCTCAGGTTCAGGTGTAGACCATCCTTTTTATAGAGGTCCCACCTTCCCCAGAAAGAACCCCAGTTGTCCAGAAAACGGAATCCCTCCCTCCTGCACCATCCCTGTAGCCACGCATTCAACTGCTCTCTCTCCCTATTCCTCGACTCTCTATCACGTGGCACGGGTAACAAACCAGAGACTACAACTCTGTTTGTTCTAACTCTGAGCTTCCAACCTAGCTCCCTGAAAGCCTGTCTGACATCCTCACCCCTCTTCCTACCTATATCGTTGGTGCCAACGTGGACCACGATCTGGGGCTGCTCCCCCTCCCCCTTAAGGACCCGGAAAACACGATCAGCGACATCACGTACCCTTGCACCTGGGAGGCAACATACCAAACGTGAGTCACTGTCGCCCCCACAAAACCGTCTGTCTGTACCCCTCACTATCGAGTCCCCAAGAACTATCGCTCTACCTTTCTCCACCCTTCCCTTCTGAGCAACGGGGCCAGGCTCCGTGCCAGAGGCCTGAACCTCGTTGCTTGCCCCTGGTAAGTCATCCCCCCCACAAGTATCCAAAACGGTATACTTGTTCTTGAGGGGAATGACTGCAGGGGGTCCCTGCACTGGCTTCCTCCTCCCACTCCCCCTCACTGTCACCCATCTATCTTGAACTTTCAGAGTAACTACTTCCCTAAAGCTCTGATCTATGACCCTCTCTGCCTCCCGAATGATCCGCAGTTCATCCAAATCCAGCTCCAGTTCCCTAACACGGGCTTGGAGGAGCTGGAGATGGGTGCACTTCATGAGGGGCATGGATACGGTGTATAGGCAAAGTATTTTCCCTGGGGTTGGGGAGTCCAGAACTAGAGGGCATAGGTTTAGGGTGAGAGGGGAAAAGTATAAAAGAGATCTACGGGGCAACCTTTTCACACAGAGGGTGGTACGTAGATGGAATGAGCTGCCAGAGAAAGTGGGACCATTGCAACATTTAAGAGGCATTTGAATGGGTATATGAATAGGAAGGGTTTGGAGGGATCTAGGTCGGGTGCTGGCAGGTGGGACTAGATTGGGTTGGAATATCTGGTCGGCATGGTCGGGTTGGACCGAAGGGTCTGTTTCCA
This sequence comes from Hemiscyllium ocellatum, assembly GCF_020745735.1. Lineage (NCBI taxonomy): Eukaryota > Metazoa > Chordata > Chondrichthyes > Orectolobiformes > Hemiscylliidae > Hemiscyllium > Hemiscyllium ocellatum. Next base: position 30,963,110 of record NC_083428.1, on the reverse strand, counting down.
TGCCGTGCATCTCTATGACTCATATCTGTGATGTTTCTTTGAAAAGATCTGAATAATTAAAAATCGTTGGGCTTCTTCAGCTGTGTATGAGGGAAATGATCAAGTTTGTTGCATTGGTAAGATAATTTCATAAGCCATTAGTAGTAAATGATTAATGATTCTTCATTAAAAACAATGGTAACCTTTTAATTGCATTATAGCAGGGATGGCAATCTCACTTTGTACTGAATACTGAGAGTTTTCCCAATTTCCATCTCTCTTTAAAACTGACCTAAGAAGCAGAATATTGTTCACATAGCTGGATTAATATTGTTTGTACTATTGCCCAAGAAGTCAATTCTATTATTATCAGAAACTGTAGGTAGTTTGGCTGGAAGTTGGTGTGAAAATCAATTAAAAGATCAAGGTCATTAATTTTGTGTACCATTTTGGTCACACTAACTGACCTTTGAGTTTTTCTCTGGATGTGCAAGTTCCTTCATACATTCAGTTTACAGACCAATTTATCTGATGCATCATGTTGCCTATTTCATTGTTGAAATGCACCTTTTATTAATTGCAATAAAAATAAAATGGTAGAGGAACTGGTCAGGTCTGATAGCATCTGTGGAAAGAGAAACTGAAATATTTTGAATCCAATAGCACTCTTCAGTCATTTTTATGTTTAGTTTCTCCATCATTTTGTTTTCATTTGTGATCTCTAGTATCCTTATATTTTTCTTTTATTTCATGTTGTAATTCTTGATTTGCTTTGTTTAGGTGATAAACAACCAAGCATTCTGAAGTGGAGAATTCTGTCTGCAACCAATGACCTGGATAGAGTAACAGCTGTGGGTTTACCCAAACTTCCAATTTCACTGACCAGCACTGACCTAAAGGTGGCGACAGACACCAAATTCTTCCCAGGACTTGGTTAGTACTACCCCTTACATTAAATCCAAGTAAAAATTTTGTTAATATTTTTCCACTTGTCCAATAAAATGTGGCTTTATAAATCCCTGAGCTTGAACTTCTCAAAGTCTTCATTTTCTGTTTAATAATGTTTGATCATGTTATGGTGAGATTTAGAAATTGCTGAAGACCAGCTGTGATGGTAACTGAGCAGAATGGCTTTCACATCATCAAATCCTTGTCTGGTAGCTCAAGAGAGTATGGTGTTTTGAGTTACCTGTATTTGTTGGCATGCATTAGCACTGGAAATAGCTGGAATCTATGGCTGTTTCTCTTCTGTTTGCTAGAATCGTATTTGTATTGTTTTCAGGGCAGTTTGACATTCCTATCCTTAGGGAGAGATTTGCTGATGAAGAACAGTTGATTGGAAAAAGTTAGATGCTTTTCTGTAATGAGAATATGCCATTTTTGAAATTTATTTTCTAAATCTACTCAAAAAATGGTTATAACACAGAAGGAGGCAATTCTGTCTATTTTGTTTGTCTTAGTTGTCTACAACAACAACTCCCTTTTGTTCTATTCAGCTGCTTTTTAACAAAGTCATAAAGTCATACAGATGTACAGCATGGAAACGGATCCTTTGGTTCAACTTGTCCATGCTGACCAGATATCGTAACCTAATCTAGTCCCATTTGCCAGCACTTGGTCGATATCCCTCTAAACCCTTCCTATTCATATACCCATCCAGATGCCATTTAAATACTGTAATTGTACAGCATCCACCATTTTGTGTGGCAGCTCATTCCATACATGCACCATCCTCTGTGTGAAAAAGTTGCCCCTTAGGTTCCTTTTATATCTTTCCCCTCTCACCCTAAATCTATGCCGTCTAGTTCTTGACTCCCTCCCCTCCACCACCCTAGGGAAACTACCTTCTATTTATCCTATTCATGCCCCTCGTGATTTTATAAACCTCTATGAAATCACCCCTCCGCTTCTGACACTCCAGGGAAAACAGCCCAGCCTATTCACATCTCCCTATAGCTCAAATCCTCCAACCCTGGAAACATCCTTGTAAATCTTTTCTGAACTCTTTCAAGTTTCACAGCATCCTTCTGATAAGAAGACAAGAGTGCACACAATATTCCAAAATTGACCTAACCAATGTCTATACAACCCCAACATGATCTCCCAACTCCTATTTCCTGATGAAGGGCTCCTGCCCGAAACGTAGATTTTCCTGCTCCTTGGATGCTGCCTGACCTGCTGTGGTTTTCCAGCACCACTCTAATCTTGACTTCTATATTCAAAGCTCTGACCAATAAAGGAAAGCATACCAGACACCACCTTCACTATCCTTTCTACCTGTGACTCTATTTTGAAGGAACTATGAACCTGCACTCCAAGGTCTCTTTGTTTAGCAACACTCCCCAGGCCCTTTCCATTAAGTGTATAAGTCCTGCTCTGATTTGCTTTTCCAAAATGCAGCACCTTGCATTTGTCTAAATTAAACTCCATCTGCCACTTCTCAGCCCATTGGCCCGTCTGATCAAGATCCCATTGTAAACTGAGGTAACCTTCTTTGCTGTTCACTACACCTCCAATTTAGGTGTCATGAGCAAACCTACTAACTATACCTCCTATGTTCACGTCCAAATCATTTATATAAATGATGAAAGTCATGCAAATCATTACTCCATAGGTGCTTATGCAATTCCTTTTTGAAAGTCCTAATTGTGTGTGTCTCTACCAAACTTAATGCATTCTAGATTCTAATCATTGGTTGCATGATTTTCTTTTCTTGTGAACATACATGCAGATATCTGAATTAGGAGCAGGAATAGGCCACTTCAAAAGATCATGACTGATCTGTCTATCCCTAATAACCTTTTCACCCTTTGCTTGTTAAGAATGTATCTAACTCCATCAAAAAATCTCTGCAACCACTACCTCTTGAGAGAGTTCTACACATTCACAACCCTCTGTCAGAAAATAATTATGCTTATCTGTGTTTTAAATAGACAACCCCTGAGTTTTAAACAGTGATCAGAAGAGGAGCTATCTTTTGCAAATGCACCCTATCTAGACCCCTCAGGACCTTGCATGTTTCAATTAGGTTGTCTCTTACTGTTCAAAGCTCCAGCAGATGCACGTTTATCTTGTCCAATACTTATTCACAGGACAAGTCGCCCATGGTATGGATTAGTTGAGTGAATCCCTAAACTGTAACAATGCTGTATACCATACTCTGCATGTAGTTGCACCTGTATAATTGAAATATAACCTCCCTTCAATTCACCTCTCAATAAATACTTTCCTAATTACTTGTTATATTTGCATGCTAGCTTTTGGTGATTCATACACTAGATCCCTCTGTAGCTCAAAGCTCTATAAACTGTCACCATTTAGATAATATACTTTCTTTAATTCTTCCTGCCAAAGTGGACAATTTTACATTTTTCCAAACCCTATGTCCTGGATCTTTACCCACTCACTTAATCTATTTGCATCCCTTTATAACCACCTTATTTTCTCTTCACAACTTACTTTTCTATCTGTTCTTGTATAATGACACCATTTGTTCTTTTGCTAATCACCTCAGACAATGACCTTTCTAAAGTCATGCACTAATGGGAACAGTTCCTCTCTTAATATTCTATCTAAAACTGTCATGATTTTCAGCACTTTTATGATATGGCCTCTTAAACTTCTCTAAGGGAAGATCCCCAGTCTCTTCAATCTATCCAGTTAATAGAAGTCTGTCATACCTTCAATCATTCCTGTAATAGTCTGGAACCTTTGCATCCTCCTTAAAATACAGTGCTCCGAACCAATGACCAACTGCACTGTTGAAGCTGATGCAGTGTTTTAAAACAGTTCATCATAACTTCCTTGCTGTTGTACTCTGTCTCCCTTTATACAGTCTAGGACTCAGTATGCCTTTCTCAGTCTACCTTCCTACCTTCAATGATCGTCACAGTCATAGATTGGTGCATATATACCTCCAGTCTCTCTGTTCTTGCACATCTTTAAAATCATTCCCTCTGTTTTCTACTGCCTCTCTTTGTCCTTTATATGAAAACGTGTCACTTCCCACATTGCATTAAATTTTATTTCCCACTTGTCCAACAGTTTAACTGCCTATCTGTGACCTCTGAAGACTGTTACCAGCCTCACTGTTTAAGGTAGTTCCTAGTTTTGCCATGTGCAATTTTTTAAACTGTGTGCACATCCTTAACATTTGGTAATTCATTTATACTAGAAAAGCAGTGTTCCAAATGCTGATTCCAGGGAACTCCAATTTGTACCTCCCTCCAATCCAATAAAAATCATACAACACTGCTCTGCTTCCTGTAGCTCGCCCAAGTCTCTTTCCATGTTGTCACTGTCTACTTTTATTTCATCAGATTAGCCTGCAAAGTTGAAGTTTATGGGTCACTTTATCAAAACTTGTTTGGCATTACCTTTATTAACCATCTCTGTTACGTCATGAAAATATCAAACATGTTTTCCTTTAACAAATCTGTGCTGACTTTGCCAAATAATCTATACTTGTCCACTGACCATTGATTTTGTCCCAGATTATTATCTTCAGTATATTGATTAGATTCCCTACAGTGTGGAAACAGGCCCTTTGGCCCAACCAGTCCACACCGACCCTCCGAAGAGTAACCCACCCAGACCCATTTCCCCTCTGACTAATGGGCAATGACACTACAGGCAATTTAGCACGGCCAATTCACCTAACCTGCACATCTTTGGACTGTGGGAGGAAACCGGAGTACCCAGAGGAAACCCACACAGATACAGGGAGAATATACAAACTCCACACAGACGGTTACCCAAGGAATCGAACCTGGGACCCTGGTGCTGTGAGCCACCAGATTTCTCACCTCCAGGGTTTAACTCTGGGCTAGAGTGGTTAGGTGTACCCTTGGGCATTTTTCGATGAATGTAACATTCACAATTCTTCAGTCCTCGGCTACAATTCCTTATCCAGGAAGGATGGGAAATTTATGGAACAAAATTAGAAATTTCTAGAGAAGTTTAGAAGGTCTAGCAGCATTTGTGCAGAGAAAGCAAAGTTAACATTTTGAGTTGAATGACCCTTCAGAGCTAATAGTAGCCAGGAAATGTAGGTATATAGCTGAAGGAGGAGTGAGCAGTAAGTGGACATGGAGCCCAAAGAGAGAGAGAGTGAGTAACAGGCAAACAAAGTGACAGATGATAGTATGCCAGCGAGAAAGAAAAGCTGATTATAGGAATCTTTTTTAAATAAATGGCTCTGCTGAAAGCAATCCCTGTCATGACAGGGTCTGGTTTGTGGGGGTGGATAAAGAACATGGCAGAAGCTGTTGAAGTTCTAAAACAATTGAACTTGATATTGTAGGTTGCAGGGTTGCCAGGGGAAGCTCAGGGTTATTTTCGTGGACAGGAGGTTTCTATAAATTAGTCGACAAGTCTGCATTTTGTCTCCACAGTGCAGAGGAGACCATCTCATGAGCAGTGAATACACTAGACTAGATAAAGTAGAAGATTATGGCTTGTGCCACCTCAATTTCCACCCCAGCAACCTTGCATTTCATTTGGTCAAGGTGACTTATCAACTTATAAGTACCGCCAGTCTTTCTAAAGCCTTATCATTACTTCCCATCTAACATCTAACTACATTTTCTTTCAGTTTGATTTTGGCAGCATCTTTATCCTAGGTAAAGACAGATTCAAACACTAATTTTGGTACCTCAGCTTTGCCCTCTGCCATTGTGTGTATCTGCTTTTTTTTTCTTCATTGGTTCCACCACAAAGACCTATTAATTTAAGTGCTTACAGAAAATGTTTGGATTCCATTTTATATTAGTTATGCCATTGTTATTGGGTAATTCACATTGTTCACATTGCCTGGCACAAAACTTCCAAAACAATTTATCTGCTTCCTGAAAATGTATAAATCCCTGTAAACTTGTGGGAATCTAGCTCAGCACTGCCTAAACTGGAGAAGAAGCATTCGCTCAGGTGCTGGTCATCTTAAGCATCTCTGACAGGTCCAAATAGCGGTTAAGCACAAAAAATGGAAGCAATGTGCAAAAATCCAAGCCACCTGCCTCTTCATGCACTATCTGCCCCACTTCCGACAAGGTATGAAGATCTAGGAATGGACTATTTAGTCACCTTGGGACCCAAACTCTGGAGTGCAAGGAAATCATACTCTGTCTCGAGGGACTGCCTAAGAAGAAGAAGTTATGTCAATCTCTTTTTGTACTCACTCTCTGCCTCACATATTTGCTTTTTTGCTTTCCCTCTGAACTTTCCATATTCAGCCTGGACATCTTTATATTTTGTCTGTCTGGTACCTATCATATGCCTCCTTTGTCCCTCTCATCAATCATGAAGCCCTGGCTTTAGTTGCATTACATTACCTATCTCCATAGTGGGAATGTACCTTATATGTACTCAGACCTTTAAAGGCAGCCTGTTCTTACAGTGTTGCTTTGACTGCCAATCTTTGATTGTAATTACCTTGGGCAGATTTATTCTCATTCTAATTAAAGTGGATGTCTTCTGTTTTAGTACTTTTTTCTACTTTAGTTTGCTCTTTGTCTTTTTCTGTGCCTAACCTATACTTTCCACTATGTTCACAGTTGTCTACAAGTTCCTCACTGATGTTTGACTTCTCGCTCATTCTCCAGAACCAGATCCAGCAAGACCCTTTTCCTCACTCGGCTAGAAAATTCTCTTTCAGGTTCAAAACTCTTTCCCCCTTTGTGTTCTTTTAACTATTCCTACCCCAGACTATAATAGGTTATTTGATGCCTCACAGTATGATTACTCTATTTTCTGTATTTCTCTACAATATTCTTGCAAAGCTCCTCTTCTATATTTTTCCCACTAGTTGGTGACCGATAGAAAATAATCAGCAGTGTATGATACCTTTATTGTTTGTCTAACCAAAAAGATTCTATCCTTGATCTCTTCAGGGTATCTCTTCTGTACAGCACTAAATTTCTCCATAATCATTGTAACTATGTAATTTCCTTCCTTTATTTCTTTGTGTTTCCTGAACACAGTGCATTCTGACATATTTAATATGCAATTCTGACTTCTTTCAAGCGAGGTCTTCATTATCACTTCATTTTTGCCTACAACTCACCAATCCTATTTGCCACACTTAGAGTCATACATCTGTACAACATGGAAACAGAAGCTTCAGTCGAACTCATCCATGCCAACCAGGTATCCTAAATTAATCCAGCCCCATTTGCCAGCATTTGGTCCATATCCCTCTAAACCCTTCCTATTCATGTATCCATCCATCTGTCTTTTAAATGTTGTAATTGTACCAGCCTCCACTACTTCCTCTTGTAGCTCATTCCATACATGCACCACTCTCTACCTGAAACATTTTCCCCTTAGGTCCCTTTAAATCTTTCCTCTCTCAATTTAAACCTATGCCCTTTAGTTTTGGACTCTCCCACCCCAGGAAAACCTAACTTAAACCCTTTGCCAATACCTGTTAGTTTGACACAACCTAATGCCTAAGTCTTAAATTTCTCCTGGTGATCACACTGCTTGCACTTTTAGTTGTTAAAAACGTGAAAGTTTCCTGGAATTCCCATATTGAACTAGATGTGCGCTCCATGGCACTGTGGTCACCCTGCTATGCCCCTATTTAATAGGATATCTAAACTTAACAGAAATTATGAATGACTTTCCAGAAATGGGTTTATGTATTATTATCTATATTTTTTAAAGCTGTGCTATCTTCAAACAAATATTGTTGGTTGAAGAAGTACATGGTGGCTTTTGTTTCATGCATTGACTTAATTATCCTACAGCAATGATAATCCCTGGGCTGCAGAAGTGTATTGCATCTGATGTGGACAACATTCTTGTACTAAATTCTAAAGCTTTTATTTTTCATTCTGTTCAGGGCTTGCATTAGCATTCCATGATGGAACTATTCACATTGTTCACAGACTTTCACTACAAACAATGGGAGTTTTCTACAGCACTCCTTCTCAGCGACCAACAGATGACCAAACTATTAAACGACAACGTACAACTGCTTCTTCTGTACACTTCAAAGCATTACAGTTGTCCTGGACTTCATTGGCATTGGTAGGAATAGACAACCATGGAAAGGTGAGAACAAAATTTGAGTTAATTAGAAAGTACATGCAACATTTATAAAACATTATAGCATTTTTCTGCTAGGATGCATTTTCAAAATTTAAAATGACTGCTTCATTTTTGTTAATTTAAAAAATAAAGTAGCCATTTCAAATTTTAAAAAAATGCATCCCATTTTTTAAAAAATGCTATACATTGCAGAAATATTTTCCCACTCACCACATCTTTCCTATTTGTGGGCTACTCAAGTGAGTTTACGTTTATTCCCCAATGACTTGTGATTTGGAGCTGGACTGATTTGATTAATCTTGAATCAGAGCAGGTCAGGCAGTGTCTGAGGAGCAAGAGAATCGACATTTTTGTCCTGATGAAGGGTTATGCCCAAAGCCTCCTCGGATGCTGCCTGACCTGCTGTGCCTCACCTTAACGACTCTGACTCTTCAACATCTGCAGTCTGGGGCGGCACGGTGACTTATTGCTTAGCACTGCTGCCTCACAGTGCCAGGGACCCGGGTTCGTTTCCCACGTCGGGTGACTGTTTGTGTGGAGTTTGCACCTTCTCCCCATGTCTGCGTGTATTTCCTCCTGGTGCTCCGGTTTCCCCCCACAATCCAAAGGTGTGCAGGTCAGGTGAATTGGCCATGCTAAATTGCCTGTAGTGTTAGGTGTATTAGTTGGGGTAAATATAGGGAGTAGGGGAATAGGTCTGGGTGTGTTACTCTTCGAAGGGTCGGTGTGGACTTGTTGATCTGAAGGGCCTGTTTCCATACTGTAGGGAATCTCATCTAATCCTCACTACCTCCTTGATCTTGAATCAGTGGTACTCAATGTCAGTATGTGCCCCAGCTCTCTCAACTCTCTTTTAGTGGCAGTAGTAGAAGAAAACTATAAATATATGAAAAAAATTACTTAACCAGCTTTTAGAAGGTTCTTCATGGTTTGAAAGTTGATTTACTTTTGAAAAAACACAGAAATAAATTATAAAAGAGTCAGTTCTGCTCTTGTCTGAATTTTTAAAGGAATTAATACGGTGTTCATAATGAAAATTTGCATTGTCCTTTTTTGTTGAAATTTTGAAGTCTGGCTTTCTATCTTGTTTTCAAACAGTTAAGTATGCTGAGGATCTCACCTTCGATGGGTCACACGTTAGATATGAACACATCGCTACGTCACCTGCTTTTCCTACTGGAGTACTGCATGGTGACTGGTTACGATTGGTGGGACATTCTTTTGCATGTGCAGCCTAACATGGTGCAAAACCTAGTGGAGAAATTACATGAGGAATACACACGCCAGAATCAGGCTTTGCAACAGGTAAGGGATTAATAGAATGTCATGTTGTGTCGGTTACATAATATGTCTGTCCGTAATGCTCACTTGTTTTTAGATTAACCACTTTTGCTGATTATTAAACCTGCATATATAAACAAAAGCCTAGCTAAACTCTATCTTACTAATGAAATGTGAGCTTAGGGAACACAGCCCTCAACTTGGAGAGTGGTGAAGGCATGGAATTGAGGTTGAGTTTGACAGTTCTGCAAATTTCTGTAGCAGTGATGAATCAGTTTATTTCATCAGTTTGGTATCTTCAAAATGGTGTTAGTTAAAATGCAATTGCTAAATCAGAAGACTATAGATAAGAGACTGCTAGGAAAATACTATTTAAGGCTTCAGATATGTGAAGCTGTGCTTGTACAGTTGGTAGTTATATTTTCACAGCTGAGTACTTAACCTAATCCTTAGTTATGTAATCACAGCTTTTTACAACAGACAAAAGAGATCGTAGCAGATTACTGAAACTTGAATTCACATTGAGAAAGGAAAAAAAATATATTTATCCACTTCCCTTTTCTCATTAGTGTGATGGGGACATTGCAGACTTGATGGGACAAATGGCCTCTTTCCACACTGTTGGGATTCTATGATTCTACAGAGTCTAAGCTGGGCACTTCTGTTCCGTGCTAAGGCTATGCTACTTTGTTGAAGTTATGCCTTGGAGTTAATGAGTGAAACTGGTCATCATTACCACCACCACCACCAGGAAAAACAAATGTCATCATCTGCTTTCTTAAATGAACAAATGTAAACACATATACAATTTTATATAACACTATATTCAGTAAGGAGCAGGGGAGTACTTCTGATATCCAGGTTGACATATGTTTCACAACTTGCATCTAAAAAAATTTCAAAAACAAGATGCAAACTCTGAAATATGACCAGGAAAGTCTAGAAATACTCAGACCTAGCAATATCTGCAGGGAGGGAAAGAGTTAATATTTCAAGTCAATGATTTTCTTCAGAATGGGATTTTTAAAAAATAAGTAAATTGTCGGGACGTAGGAAAAGATAAGATGGTAGAAGAGCTTAAATGACAAAAGGATCATGGTCTAAGAAAGATAGTGGCAATGAAATAAATTAAGAAACATTCTTCCTCAGAAAAAAAAATCACAGTTGAACAAAACAAAAGGAAACAAAATCAGGCAGAGGTTATGCTGTAAACCTGCCACACGTGATATTGAATTTGGCAGACTTTCAAATGCCAGTGGCAGACACAGTTCAAGTATTGTTCCTTGAGCTTGCATTGAACTTCGCTGGAACATCGCAGGACACTTAAGACAACAAAGTCAGAAGGGGAGCAAGGTGGAGAACTAAATTGCGGGAGATCAGAAACTGAGAACAACTGCAGGTGGAACAGAGATGTTGGGCAAAGCAATCACTCTTGTATTTTGGTGACCCCAAGGTAGTGGAGACTGCATTGTTTTCAATGAATACTATATATTAAAATGAATGTAGAGGTAAATCATTGTTTCCACATTGGGAAGCCACCTGTAACATCCCATTATAGACCAGTGTTGTCCAGCCTTCCTTGAGTAATACCTTGGGATAGCAGTGATCTTTGCTCAGTTTGTTAAAATATTACTTCCTTGGAAACTTGGGAGCTCTCTTTCTGTGCACGTACTTAAATTGCTTTATTTGCTTTGATTAAGGTTCTATCTACTCGAATTGTTGCCATGAAAGCATCTTTGTGTAAGTTGTCAACGAACACATTGGCAAGAGCCTGTGACTTCCATGCAAAGCTGTTGTTGATTGCGATTGGTTCCACACTGAAATCACTCCTTCGACCACATCTGCTTAACACGCCAGACAAGAGCCCTGGAGAGCGCCTGACTGAAATCTGCTGTAAAAATACTGACATTGGTATGTGCCAAGTGATGGAAATGCAAGCTTTCTGATTTCTTCAGTTTAGATACTGCTACTAGTGTTTTCAGATTGAACTTGCATTTAAAAACACCTGTAATTTGTAACAAAAGTTGGAGTCATATCCTGACTTTCATGATGCTAGTTATTTATTTTTAATTACAGTTGCCTTTTTTTTGCCAAACCCGAGGCAAATAAGCATAGAGCTGGGATCATTGGTTTAAATTCTGTTCTTTCTTTAAGTCATTGAATAAGTTAACTGATTTCTACATTTTAAGATAAAATTGGACAGTTTTTAGGCAAAGTAGAGCAGCATTGTCACAGCCCCAGGACATCACTGCTGCTGATCATCAGGGTAATGTCGTAGGTCCAACAATGTTCAACGATACTTCAGTAATGACCTTTCTGCCATCAAAAGGTCATAGATAGGAATATTTGATGACGATTGCATGATATTCAAAACCATTCATAATTCTTCATGCTGAAATAGTCCATATCCATATACAGTAAAGCCTGGACAACATTCAGGCTTGGGCTGAAAATTAGTAAGTGATACTAATCTGGCCAATTACCATCTTCACCAAAAGAGAACCTAACTGCTTCCCATTGACATTCTAGCATTATCACTGTTGAATTGTGTGGTTTACCATTGACCAGAAATTGAAATGGAGCAGTTTTATAAATGCTGCAGTTACAAAGCAGGTTAGACCTAAGGAATTCTGTAAAGAGTAACTTGCCTCCTGTCTCCCCACTAAAAGGCACAATTTGTGAGTGTGATGGAATATTCTTCACTTGTCACATTGGCTCAACAACACTCAAGAAGCTTGACACCATCCAGGATAAAGCAGCCTTCTTAACTCCATTCACCATAAATATTTCCTGCACCACTGGTACACAGGATTGCGTTGTGTACTAGAAACAAGATACACTGCAACAGCTCACCAAGCCTGTTTAACATCTTCCAAACTCCTGAAGCCCTCCTACTTAGAAGGACAAGGGCAGTGAACTCCGAGTCATACAGCACAGAAGCAGACCCTTTAGTCCAACTCATCAGTGCAGACCAAGTGTCCCAAACTAAACTAATCCCACTTGTCTGCATTTGGCCCATGTACCCCTCAAACTTTCCTGTTTGTGTATCTGTCAATGCCTTTTAAATGTTGTAATTTTACTTGCATGTACCACTTCCTCTGGCAGTTCATACCAAACCACTCTCTGTGTGGAAAAACTTGGCCTTCAGGTTCCTTTTAAATTTTTCCCAACTCACCTTAAAAATATGCCTCCTACTTTGAACTCCCCCACCATAGGGAAAAGATGTTTTGCTGTTCACCTTATATATTCCCTTCATGATTTTATAAACCTCAATAAGGTCCCCCCTCAAACTCTTACAATCGAGTGAAAAGTGTCCCAGACTATCAAGCCTCTCCCTTTAACTCAAACCCTCCAGCACTGGTGACAGACTAGTAAATTTTATCTGAACCCTCTCCATCTCAATAGTCTCCTTCCTATAGCAGGGCAACCAGAATTGTACATATGGGAATACCACCACTAGCAAGTTCCCTCCCAAGGAACATTATTCTAACTAATCATTCTCTGTCACTAGATTGAAGTCCTGGGTCTCCTGATATTGCTGTTGGTGTAGTCACAGCATGTGGACTGCAGGAGCTCATGAAAGAGGCTGGAAATCACCTTTTACAATGGCACTGGATAGGCCCAGGTTGTTTTCTTTAGAACAGGGAAAGCCGATATAAAGGGTTCCTGATTGAAGTGTATAAGATTATGAGGAGCACAGATAAGGTGGATAGGAGGCAGCTGCTTTCCTTAGTTGAAGGGTCAGTGCGAGGAACATTATGGATAAGGTGAAGGGCAGGAAGTTTAGAGAGTATTTAAGGAAGAATCTTTTCACTTGGAGTGCAGTGTGAATGTGGAATGTACTAGCCCAGAGGCTACTGAATAGCAGGAAACCTCACAACTTTTTAAAAAAAAATGTATGGCTGTCCATTTGAAATGTGATAAGGCTGTGGGCCAAGTGCTGGAAAATGGGACTAGTATTGATTGGTGATGGGTTTTTTTGTCATTGCAGACTTGATGGTGGGCCAAAGGGATCCTCCTGATCTGTATGACTCTGTGACTCGAGAATTAGGATGGGCAACAAATGCTTTCCTTAGTAGTGACTGCAATGTCCACAGAAAATTTTTAGTACTAATCTTCTTTCTTTTTTATTTACTCATGCAACTTGTGCATCACTGGCTAGGCCAGCAGTTTATTGCCCACGCCTGGGTTCAGGTCCCATACTGGGTGAGGTTACTGTGAAGGAATCATTTTCTCAACTTCTCCTCTTACCTGAGTCTTCCATCTTTCTATTGTCCTGTGGGACTGGGGCGACTTTGCCTTTTGCAACAAGATTTTGTTTTTAAGCTAAGGCAAAGTTTACTGCTTATTAAAAATAATTAAACAAAATAAGCACATTAACTTAATTTACATAGTTTCAAACTACACTATTATGAGCTGAAAATGTGTTGCTTTTCCAGCTCTGATCTCCAGCATTTGCAGTCCTCACTTTCTCCTACACTATTATGAGCTCCGTTTCACTTTTCTATTTCTCTAGCCCCTCACACCCAGGGATTTTCTTATACATTACAATAATCTTGAGGGTGTATTGACTTTGGTATAAATCAATCCAAAAGTATACCACACCACTCTGGAATTCACTTTAATTTTCCTCAATGTTCCAAACATTCTCCAGAGTAGGATTCTGTTGTAATCCTTCCATTTGTTTATTATTTGGCTACCTGGATCTGTCAACTCTGGATGCTTCAGCTCCCTGCTCAGATATCCATTATTTTTCCACAGTTTTTCAAGTTAACTGACTGTGTATTCTGTTACAAGGCTTTTGAAGGACCACTGTAGATCTTTTCCACTACTGCACGCTAGAGTAAATCTTCTAACTACTTTTCCAAAATGAAATTGTAACAATCTCAGTAGAGACCAGTAACTTGCTTTTTAAAACACAAAGATACCTGAAATCCCAGTTATTTACAAAAACCCATGAAGACACAAAATTCCACAGTTTAAAACCAAAGAATTTTTATTATAAAATAGTTGAGCAAAACAGAATAAATATACTTAGCTAACCACCCATACTTTTAAATCCAGAATCAATGTAAGTTAAATCTGTATTCACACACAAATTGAAAAGATAAATTTTGTATTAACTGGCAGATATAACGAATATCAATATCATTAGTTGACCTAGTCTACCTAAAAAACAAAGCAACAACTGCCTCTGTTTGTTCCCAAATTTAGCTACGATAACCCATATGTATAATGGTATGGCGTGTTTTCAGATTTTCTCAAACAAAAATATGACTGAATTACCTTATGTTCAATGTTGCTCTTCTGTAACATATGAAGAATTCATTTTTCTAATGGAGTTTTACAACTCTTTCTCTAGACTCCTTTGGTCAACTACAAAACTGCTGCCTCACAGCGCCAGGGACCTGGGTTCAATTCCCGCCTCAGGCGACTGACTGTGTGGAGTTTGCACGTTCTCCCTGTGTCTGCGTGGGTTTCCTCCGGGTGCTCCGGTTTCCTCCCACAGTCCAAAGATGTGCGGGTCAGGTGAATTGGTCATGCTAAATTGCCCGTAGTGTTAGGTAAGGGGTAAATGTAGGGGTATGGGTGGGTTGCGCTTCGGCGGGTCGGTGTGGACTAGTTGGGCCGAAGGGCCTGTTTCCACACTGTAAGTCTAGTCTAAAAAAAACCCTGTGTTTACCAAGCTGCTTTCAGATTTCCTTTGTTTGTAGACTATAGATATATATGGCAGAGTTTTAGGAGATGTAGAGTCACATGATGAGTAGCAATCTGGATAGAAAACTAGTTGCAAAAGAAAAGCAGAGTAAGAGTTAATCAATTTGTCAGATGGTGGGGATTAGTAATCAAGGATTATTGGCTTTTTGATCACTGTTCATCTTTTGCAATGATGTTTGGACTTGAATTGAAGTACAAGTTCAACATAGATGACGCAAAATTGTTGGTTTTAGTAAATGTACAGGAAAATTGTGACAAATCTGATGCAAGGTAATACATTTTGGTGGGAAGAATGAGGAGGGCACATACTGTTTGGAGCGCTATGTCTAACTGGAGTCAAACAATCCTCTTAAAGGAGAAACTGATGGACATGTTACTAATTACTTAATGTTATCCTCTACATTGGAAGAAGAGGTCAACATGCCAGACATTGCAAAAGGACCAATATTGATTCAGGGTCAGGAACTTTCTAAATTTGCTTAAGGAAAACCACAAAAATGAAGAGAAAAATGACAACAGAGTGACAGAGCCCCCACATCAAATGATTTCCGTAGAAAGTCATATATCCAAATTTGCTAGAGACAGTATTATAAACAGAAGTGTATTGATGAATTAGGTAGACAAAGTTGTGGGAAATGAACTTTGATGTCGGCAAATGTGATGTCACCCATTTTGGACCTAAAAAGGTTAGAGCAGAACGGTTTCTAAATAGAGAACAGCCAGACACCATGGAGTCCAAAGAGACATGATGGAAGTAGTTAGGTGGGACAGTCCAGAGATCATTAAAATATTATGAAATACAGAAAATAATTAAAAATACAAGTGGAATGCTGGCCTTTATATTTGAGGATGGAGTACTAATGCTTACTATATGTATTATTGAAGGTGTGACATAATCTGCCATACAAAGCGCAGGTTATGTCACACCTTCAATAATACATATAGTCTGGGCGTCACATCTTAGGAAGTATCCATAGGCCGTGGATGTAACTCCAATTTGCTTTTTCAGATGGCATCTGGAATTGAAGAGTTAATTTACAAGGAGAGATTACATAAATAAGGATTCTATTCCTTGGAATTTCAATGGTTAAGAAACAAAACAACTTGATTAACTGCTCATTTACCACCTCAAGCATTCACTCCCTCTGTACTGTAACTGCTGCAAATGGATTTATTCAGTAGATTAATGAGGTTTCTTCAGCACCTTCCAGCCCTAAGCCTGGAAACAACTGCAACAGCCATATAGGAACAGCACCACCTGCAAGTCAAAATTCTGGAGGACCCCACCTAACTTGTTTGTATCTACATAGCAATGAACTGTAATGGTTTAAGAAAGCAGCCCATCCATCCTCTTCAACAGCAATTGGGAATGAGAAGTCAGTGCTGAACTTGCCAGCAACTTCCATTTTGCATGAACGTTTAAAGAAACAAAAAGTATCTTTGATGTTTCTATTCTTTAAGTGACTAGTCGTTTAAAGGGTCTAACTGACATGTTTGCTTCAGATATCGATAAAGTTATGATAAATCTGAAAACTGAAGAGTTTGTCCTGGATGCATGGGTGTTACAGTCACTTCAGCAGCTCATACAGTGGGTTGGAGACTTTGTGCTATACCTTCTGGCTAGTTTGCCAAATCAAGTGAGTATAGTCCTAATATAGAGTGGTATACTTAAATATTTTTTATCAAAATAGAATTTATGCCAAGAAAGAGATCAAAATTTTTCTGAATCTTTCCCAAAGATTAAAGGCTGCATTGTTCAGTCCATCACCAACAATTTTGCATTAGTATTTCAGTTCTTTGAACAGGATGTTCGGAGTATCAATTTGATTCTCTTTCTAAGTGTTTGAGAAATTTCTGTCCTAAACAGACAATCCCAGAGTATAGGCATCAATGAACAAGTGTGCCTTAGTCCAAAAGTGAAACTGTTTCTCTGATTAGGAAATGTGACAGAGGCTAACCGATAATGTTATTTTGCTACTTACATTGAAAATTACTCTGTAATGGGTGCTGCATTGTTTTACTCATTTAATGCCAACTGATTCCAAATTTTGTCCCCATTTTGTTTTTAAAAATATTCTATTCTTTGCTATAGCAAGTCCATTGAAGAAGATATCAATTGCCTTTTTTAAAATTTAGTTTGATCCATCCATTAGATGAATATTGGATCAAAGCTACATGAAAGTGATTGAGGAGCACTTATGTCCTGTTAAATTAGGCAACTTCTGTTGCTTACCTTTTGTACTTCCTTTTTGCTTCCTATGATTATTTAATGGTGTTTTGGATAAGAATTCAATATTTGAGTGCTGAAACAGAATACAAAATATGCCCACAAAAAACATCTGGGGTTTGCACAAAATGTTTATAATCAGGCTACCTCGAACCGTTATGTCCTCGGCATGAAACTTGAGGAATGCTGATCAGTGTGCAAATATTTCTTGAGCATTTAGAAATGTGAGATTTCAGTTCCATTATTATGGCATAATGTACAATAATATTCATGGAGAAGGCAAGAGAATGGAGAGCAAGTAGTAAGATATTTGTGGTAGTTAGATTGAACAGTTTATGTTGACCTGCTGCAGCTTGACTATATTTACTTAGTCAGAAAGAAATGTCAGTTTTTCCTCATTTTCCCCCACACCTTTATTCCAGCAATTATATGACTAAGGAGAATGAGTTTGCATAGAACATACATCACATACATATATTCAGCACAATTAACCTTGCTAGTAATTATACTAAACGTGATCGTCTTCCTAACATTATTTGTGCACCTTTCTGTAACTACATCTATGGCATTTGTCTCAACTACATTTTGTAAATGTAAATTAGGCTGATCATGCCTGAATGTGATGGATTTGATGCACCAATTAGTATATTTCTGTTCTTCTTTTCAAATGTATGTATATCTTTATTCAAACCACTTGATCTACAAGAACGATATACATTCATGTCATATTAACTGCTTTTTCGTTCATCAGTTATCAGATTAAAAAAAGCCAAAAGAACTGCAGATGCTGCAAGTCAGAAACAAAAACAATTTTGCTGGAAATCTCAGCAGGTCTGGCAGCATCTGTGGAGAGAAATCAGAGTCAATGTTTTGGGTCAGTGACACTTCTTCAGAACCGTTCCAAAGAAGGCTCACTGAACTCAAAACGTTGACTCTGATTTCTCTCCACAGATGCTGCCAGACCTGCTGAGTTTTTCCAGCAACTTCTGTTGTTGCCATTTAATCAGATCTCTCTTTTTGAGCTATTCAAGTGACTTCAAAACAATGAAGGACAAATGCAATCTTTCAGAAACTCTGCTGCTAATTGTGAATGAATATTTCCCAGATGGTAGCATCCTGAGGGTCAGGAGGTTCTGCAGCTGTTGCTGAGCTTGTCTGAAATCACAGTTCACTGTGATAGAATAGGATAGAATCTGAAATGGAGGTAGTTATTTCCCATACAGCGATGTTTGCACTGCACAGCAGGGAAGGGAATGATACACAAAGATTACTAAGGCAGAATTAACTCTACACCACAAAAATACTAACAAAATAATTGGCAAGAATATATTTTGATCAAACAGTCCTTCTTCCGTACTTTGCTTCTTCCGCGTGTGGGTTAGTGTCATACTGGTGTTACAATCTGTATTTTCAGGGTTCTCCAGTTCGGCCAGGATTTAGTTTCCTCAGAGATGGCACCTCGCTTGGAATGCTCAGAGAGTTAATGGTGGTGATCCGAATATGGGGTCTCCTTAAGCCTGGTTGTCTGCCGATATACACCGCGACATCCGACACCCAAGATAGCATGTCACTGCTCTTCCGACTGCTCACCAAACTCTGGCTCTGCTGTAAGTTCAAATTGTACACCTGGCATTTTCAAAAGCATGGTGCTGGAAAAGCACAGTCAGTCAGGCTGCACCTGAGGAGCAGGAGAGTCAACGTTTTGAGTATGAACTCTTCATCAGGAATGAGGGGGTGGCCGAAGGGAGCTGAGATATAAGTGGGCGTGGGGCTGGGGGGGGTGAAGGTAACTGGGAATGCAATAGGTAGATGAAGATATGAGGTGATGGCAGTAGGTTGGAGAGGAGGGTGGAGCGGATAGGTGGGAAGAAAGACGGACAGGTAAGACAGTTTAAGAGGGCTGAGCTGAATTGGAAGGTTGGATCTGAGACTTTGGGTGGGGGGAGGAGGTGTGAACATGAGGAAACTGGTGAAATCGACATTGATTCCGTGCAATTGGAGGGTCCAAAGGTGGAAGATGAGGAGTTCTTCCTCCAGGCATTGGGTGGCTGGAGTTTTGAGGTGTAGGAGGCCCAGGATTCACATGTCCTTGGCGAAGTGGGGGGTGGGGGTGGAGTTGAAGTGTTCGGTCGAAGTGTGTTGGGATTGTTTAGTGCTTGTATCCCAGAGATGTTCTCTAAAACATTCCGCAAGTTGGCATCCTGTTTCCCCAGTGTAGGGGAGACCACATCAAGAGCAACAGAGACAGTAGATAACGTTTGTGGATGTACAAGTAAATCTCTGTTGGATGTGAGAGGATCCCTTGCGGCCTTGGACAGAGGTGAGGGGAGTGGTGTGGGTGCAGGTTTTGCACTTCTTGCTGTGGCTTGGGAGGTGCTGGGAGTGGAGGATGGATTGTTGGGCGCAGACCTAACAAGGGAGTTGCAGAGCGAATGGTCTCTGCAGAACGCAGAGGGGTGGGGAGGGAAATATATCCCTGGTGGAGGGTTCTGTTTGTAGGTGGCGGAAATGGCAGAGGTTGATGGGGTGGAAGGTGAGGACCAGGGGTGTTCTGTGCTTTTTGCGATTGGAGGGGTTGGGGTCAAGGTCGGAAGTGTGGGAAGTGGAGAAGATGCACTGGAGAGCATCGTTAACCATGTGGGAGTGGAAATAGCCTCCTGCTTCAAGGATTGAAATTTGGGATTTTCAATGATGGAATTAGTCCTTCTGGAATTGCAACATCGAACTTTTCGTCCACTGCCTCTGCCTCCTTTTTCAATGCTTACCTTTTCCATTGGGACTCTCACCCCCATCCACCTGGACACCCTGTACTGGTCTATTACCCGCCCTCGATCTCTTCATCTCCAAATGCCACCATCACATTGTCTGCCTCAACCTGTCCACACCCCTCACCACTCTGACCTCTCACCTTTGCAATGCACAGCCCTCCGCTCCAACCCCAACCTCATCATCAAGCCAGCAGACAAGAGGGGCGCAGTGGCAGTTTGGCACATCGACCTCTACACCACTGAAGCTAGGTGCCAACTCACTGACACCTCCTCCTACTGCCCCCTCAACCACGACCTCACCTCCCACCACCAAACAATCATTTTCCCGACCATCCACAACCTCCTCATCTCAGGGGATCTCTCACCAACAACCTCCAACCTCATGTTCTGGGAACCCCACAGTGCCTGGTTTTACCTCCTACCCAAAATTTACAAACCTGATTGCACCGATCAACCCATCATCTCCACTTGCTCCTATCCCACCAAACGTATCTCTGCATACCTTGACACCATCCTGTTCCCCTTGGTCCAGGATCTCCCCACGTATGTTTGGGACGCCACTCACGCCCTCCACCTGCTCCATGACTTTAATTTCCTTGGCCCCCAATGCCTCATCTTCACTTTGGACATCCAGTCCTTATACACATCCATCCGCCATGATGAAGGCCTCCAAGCCCTCCTCTCCTGCCAGCCCAACCAGTACCCTTCCACTGGCACACTCATTCAATTGACTGAACTGGTCCTCACCCTCAACATTTTCTCCTTCAAATCCTCCCATTTCCTCCAAAGAAAAGGGGTAGCCATGGGCACCCCATGGGGCCCAGCAATACCTGCCTGTTTGTTGGGTACGTGGAACAGTCCATCTTTTGCAGCTAACCCAACACCATTCCCCACCTTTTTCCTCTGTTACATCGATGACTGTATCAGTGCCACCTCATGCTCCCATGATGAGGTTGAACGGTTCATAAACTTCACAAACACCTTCCACCCAGACCTCAAGTTCACCTGGACCATCACTGACACCTCCCTCCCCTTCCTGGACCTCTTCAGCTCCATTTCTGGCGACCGGCTCAACATTGACATCTACTTCAAACCCACTGACACCCACAGCTACCTGGACTACACCACCTCCCAACATGTCTCCTGTAAAAACGCAATCCCCTACTCCCAATTCCTCTGGCTCCACCACATCTGCTCCCAGGAAGACCAATTCCACCATAGAACATACAACATCCCAGATGGCTTCCTTCCTTAATGACTGCAATTTCCTCTCCCACGTGGTCAGTGATGCCCTTCAGTACATCTCCTCCACTTCCCACACCTCCGCCCTTGAGCCCCACCCCTCTGATCGTACCAAGGACAGAACACCTCTAGTCCTCACTTTCCTTCCCACCAACCTCTGGATACAAAGCATCATCCTACACCATTCCCACCACCAGGGATATATTTCCCTCCCCACCCTATCTGCATTCTGCAGCGATCATTCCCTCTGTGACTCTCTTGTTAGGTCCATGCCTCCCACACCAGCCCACCCTCCCCTGCCACTGCAAGAAATGCAAAACGTGCACCCACACCTCCCCCTCACCTCCATCCAAGGCCATAAAGTATCCTTCCACATCTAACAAAGATTTACCTGTACTTCCACACACCGTCATCTATTGTGTGCATTGTTCTCAATGTGGTTTCCTCTACATTGGGGAGACAGGATGCCAACTTGCAGAATGTTTCACAGAACATCTCTGGAACACACTGACTAAACAGCCCCAGTGCCCTGTGGCCGAACACGAACTGCCCCTCCCACTCCGCCAAACTGTAGCCACCCAATGTATCACCTTTAGCCTTTGGACCCTCCAACCGCACGGGATCAATGTGGATTTCACCAGTTTTTTCATTTCTCTCTCTCCCACAGCCACCCCCACCTTATCCCAGATCCAATCTTCTAACTTGGCACCGACCTCTTTAACTGTTCTATCTGTCCATCTCCCTTCCTATCTATCCACTCCACCCACCTTCCCAACCTATTGCCATCAACCGCCACTTTTATCTACCTTTTGCAACCCCAACCACCACCACCATCCCCCCCACCTCCCTCCCTCCACTCCCATATATCTCTCAGCCCCCTTGGGCCACCCTGCCATTTCTGATGAAGAGCTCATGCTCAAAACATCAATTCTCCTGCTCCTCAGATGCTGCCTCACTGGCTGTGCTCTTCCAGCACCACGTGTTTCGACTCTGATCTCCACCTTCTGCAGTCCTCGCTTTCTTCCAGCTGGCATTTTCATCCAGGTTTAGTCAGTTTGTTTCTAAAGGGGGTAGAGGCAAATTGCATATATTATTTAGATAAGATTGTGTTGAGGTTGGTGGTGATCATCTGTAAATATTAGATCAAAGTCACCCTTTATGTTCCAATCAAATTAGTATTTGAAAGTAAAGGAGGCAGAAAACATGAAGCAATTTGCTGGACGTGTTATGTGGGTGATGTTTGAATTGATCATTAAGGAGGTTTGGGCACTTGGGGAAACTGAAGGTAATAAAGAGAAGTCAGGATGGATTTGTGAAAATGAAATGGTGTTTAACCAATTAATTGGAATTCTTCGAGGCATAGCATAGTGTAGTTGTGGAGAAAGGAGAGACATTGATGTACTATACTTTGATGTCCAGAAGGCATTGACAAGGTTCCACATGTGAGATTATTGTGCAAATCAGGAGCTCATGATGTAGGGGATTATATAGTAGCATGAATAGAAGATTGACTAGCTGGTGGAAAACAGAGTATGTTTAAACTGTTCATTATCAGTTTAGCAGGGTGTGACAGATCCCTGCAGGTATCTGTGCTGCCCTCGGTTTTTCACAATATATGTCAATGATTTAGATGAACACATTAACGACATGGTAGCTAAATTTGCTGATGACAGAAGGTACAGAGAAAAGCATCTTGTGAAGTTGTTATAACAAGGATGCAAACCATTACAACCAGATTAAAGTGAGTGGGCAAAAATCTGGCAAATGGGATATAGTGTGGTATAATGTGAAGTTGCTCGCTTTGACAAGAAGATTAAAAAGCAATATTATTTAAATGGAGAATGACAGCAGCATTCCAAGTTGCAGGAGCTAGATGATCTAATTCACATCACTAAGTTAATGTAGAGGTACAGTAAATGATTAAGAAACATAATAGGATGTTATACTTTATACTTTATCAAAAGACGAATTGAACTTTTAAAATTAGGGGTGTTATGCTTCAGTTATACAGGGTATTGATGAGACCATATATCAAATGCTATGTGTAGTTTCCATCTCCTTATTTAGGAAGGACATAAATAGGTGGTGGTTTAGAGAAGTTTTATTAGTTTGATACCTGGAATAAGTAGGTTGTCTAATGAGGCAATATTGAACTGCCTGAGTTTGATTTCTTTGGAGTTTAAAAGAGGAAGGGAGGGATTATTTGATTTAGGTTTATAACATCCTAAACTATCTTGATAAGATGTATGTGGAAAGGCTGTTTATTCTTGCAGAACAGGATTGATAAGATCCTGACTGATCAGGATTCCACTTTCCCTTAAATCCCAGTAACCCTAGATTTGTTTTCCTAACAAGGATCTACCCACCTCTCTCTTTAAAAATTCCATGACCCTATCTCCTCCACCTTCTGAGTTGAGGTTACATTAGTGATTATTTTTAAAATGGAAGTAGGTTGATTCCCTTGTCTAAAACGAATCTAATGTCATCAGGCATGGATGGGAATCTGGATTTCAGAAACAAACTGATCAGCCATGACCTTATTGCAAGATGGAGGGGCCTTGAAGGGTTGAGTGGTAACCTTCTGTTCAGTTCATACATTAGTCCGTAAAGTGAGACAATCCAATTCAGAAAATTTCTCCCTGCCATTTTAATCCAGAAAGCTGTTGAATAATTTTGATCAGCTACTTAAGTAATGGACTGGCTCAGTGTATTCAGTTGTGTTGTGTCCTGTAGTACTACAGTTTCAGAATGTGTTTTACTGGATTTATTTCAAGTTTTACTATTAAAAATTACTCCCTTTCGGTGTATTTTTTCCAATGAGTAAACTGGAACCTTTTTGTTAAACTTATGGATGCGCATACCTCCTTATATGTTCGAAAATGGCAAACTAATTGTGGCATATTGTGTTTCCCCAAGAGAATATTAATTTGCAGTCCTGACTGTAGAAATAACTGAGTCTGTAATACAATACTGAAATAAATTCTAGCATTCAAGAATAAGGTATTATGTCAGGATTAGGTCTTGGGTTAGCTTTATCTTTATTGATTAATTTGTGAAATATTCATTGCCGTTTACTTAAAACAAAAGTTCTGAAGTTTGAGTGATAGTGATTTGATATGATACTTTAGCATTGCATGTCCTTAGCTTGATTCCCACTCAGACTAATATAATAGGTTTGTAATGGTGCTACTATGTGAGCTGGATCCATGTACCTCCTAAAAAATGGCTTTCAGCACAAGAGACAGCACACAGGAAATTTCATATGAGTCAAAGAAAAATTGTTATATGGAAAATGGTCTTCTGAAGTTGAACTGAAGTCGCATTATTGGGGTATAGTTAGAGTATCTAGCCATGAATCTAAGTCTGAAACTTTTAAAACCACAATTAATTTGCTTCACCACATTTTAAAATTTTAAGACTAGAACTCAGCAAGTTTAAATTGAACATAAGAAATAGAAGCAGAAGGAGAACATTAATCTCTTCAACCCTATCCTACTATTCTATAACAGCTGATGTTACCCTAGGTCTCAACTCCTCTATTTCAATACTTTGTGATCTAGCATCTACAACTCTGGGTTAGAAATTCCAGACATTCAGTATCCTCTGAGCAAATAAATTCTTCTGCATCTCATTTACAAAAATAAAGAGTCATTCGTTTAAACTATGTCCCCTAGTTTGAGATTTCCTCTACTAAAGGAAACAAAAGTCTGAAATAGTTTTGTGCAGAGGACACATACAATCGCTGACCTAACACATGAAGGATTAGAAATAGTGATCAATAATATAAATTCTTGCTAACTTTGTTTATTACTGAGCTTTGTATTTTTCATATTCAAAAAGGAAGATTCTCATATCTACGAGCTTTCGTTATCTTGCTAGTTGGCTATTACTTTGGATCTGAGGGATGCTTTTCAATGGGTGCATTAATTAATGTCCAGTCTTTTACAAAGGACAGAATATGGTTAAGTTGAAACATTATTGGGACTGCAGTAGCTAAGATTAAAGTATGCCACCTGATGGAGGGTGTATAGCTACTCGAAGGAAAAAATAATATTTCCTTCGTTTGCCGTTCATAAAGTTTTCTTTTTAATGGTGACTCTCTGTACTTACGATATTAAATAATATTGAATGCTAAATGTTGAATGCCCAAGAAACCAAACTTGCAGCTTAATAAATAATATAAAGTTGCTTTTTGTAAAGTCTAATGCTTCTCGCAATGCTTTTTTCAGGTAGAGATGAAAATCATATAACTGAACCTGATGACAATCTGATTGATGAATGTTGTCTGCTTCCCAGCCAACTGCTTGTTCCCAGCATGGACTGGTTGCCAGTGAATGATGGAATTATTGGCAAATTACAGAGTAAACAGCTGTTAAAACTGCAGTTTGGAAAGCCGATCAGTGTACCCAGTCACTTTGCAACCTCTCAGCTA
Source organism: Hemiscyllium ocellatum (assembly GCF_020745735.1). Classification (NCBI taxonomy): domain Eukaryota; kingdom Metazoa; phylum Chordata; class Chondrichthyes; order Orectolobiformes; family Hemiscylliidae; genus Hemiscyllium; species Hemiscyllium ocellatum. The sequence continues at coordinate 30,937,414 of NC_083428.1, read as the reverse complement.
GATATTTTTGCAAGGTAATTTCCTATTTTGCTTTTTAATGCTCACCTAGTTGTTCTTACCATGCTGAGTTTGCTTTAATGCCATTATGAATAGTTTTACAAGCTCCTGTATTAATGTGTATAAATAATGTGTATAATAAGACTCTGCAAAGTCTTAGAGAGAATTGTAAGGGATAGGATTTATGAACATCTGGATAGGAATAATGTGATCAAGGATAGTCAGCATGGTTTTGTGAAGGGCAGGTCGTGCCTCACAAACCTTACTGAATTCTTTGAGAAGGTGACTAAGGAGGTGGACAAGGGTAAAGCGGTAGATGTGGTGTATATGGATTTTAGTAAGGCGTTTGATAAGGTTCCCCATGGTAGGCTCCTGCAAAAAAATACAGAGGTATGGCATTGAGGGTGTGTTAGAGGTTTGGATTAGGAATTGGCTGGCTGGAAGAAGACAGAGCATAGTAGTTGATGGTAAAGGTTCATCTTGGAGTGCAGTTACCTGCGGTGTTCCACAAGGATCTGTTTTGGGATCGTTGCTGTTTGTCATTTTTATAAAAGACCCGGAGGAGGGGCTAGAAGGTTGGGTGAGCAAGTTTGCGGATGGTACGAAAGTCGGTGGAGTTGTTGACAGTGAGGAAGGACGTGGCAGGTTACAGTGGGATATAGATAAGCTGCAGAGCTGGGCAGAAAGGTGGCAAATGGAGTTCAATGTAGGTAATTGTGAAGTGATTCACTTTGGTAAGAGTAACAAGAAAATGGAGTACTGGGCTAATGGTCAGATACTTGGTAGTGTGGATGAGCAGGGGGATCTTGGTGTCCATGTACACAGATCTCTGAAAGTTGCCACCCAGGTAAATAGTGCTGTGAAGAAGGAAAATGGTGTACTGGCTTTTATTGGTAGAGGAATTGAGTTCCGGAGTCCTGAGGTCATGTTGCAGTTGTATAAGACTCTGGTGCTACCGCATCTGGAGTATTATGTGCAGTTTTGGTCGCCATACTATAGGAAGGATGTGGAGGCACTGGAATGGGTGCAGAGGAGGTTTACCAGGATGTTGCCTGGTATGGTAGGAAGATCGTATGAGGAAAGGCTGAGGCACTTGGGGCTGTTTTCATTGGAGGAAAGAAGGTTTGGGGGTGACTTAATAGAGGTGTACAAGATGATTAGGGGTTTAGATAGAGTTGACAATGAGATCCTTTTTCCACGTATGTAGTCAGCTGTTATGAGGGGGCATAGTTTTAAATTAAGGGGAGGTAGGTATAGGACAGATGTTAGGGGTAGATTCTTTACTTAGCGAGTCGTGAGTTCATGGAATGCCCTGCCAGTAGCAGTGGTGGACTCTCCCTCTTTATGGGCATTTAAACGGGCATTGGATAGGCATATGGAGGATAGTGGGCTAGTGTAGGTTAGGTGGGCTTGGGTCGGCGCAACATCGAGGGCCGAAGGGCCTGTACTGCGCTGTATTTTTCTATGTTCTATGTTCTAAATGCACTAACACTGAAGACATGTATTTGAGAACAAACTTTTGACTTTCTGTTGAAAAATGTTTTCTTATTTGTCTGTTGTACTGCATGTCAATTTAAGAACTATCATAGCTAAATATTGGGCTGCCTTCAGGAAAGACTCCGAAATAGCACTGATAGTCAACAAGCCTTAGTATTGTAAACATTTTCCTTGATTTAATATTGTTACTGAAGTTTGGAAATGAGCTTCCTCTAGGATGCTTGGTTGAGATTCCAGAATGAAATCTTGCATTCCTTACATGTGCTCAGTCCAAATTCTCAGCATGGTGTCAAGGATGGAGAGTACTAAATGAGCTTAATAACTGAATGATTCTTTGCTGCAGTCATAGACCTGTGTCCCGGATATTGGGCAGCCAGCTTCAGTAAGCTCCATGTGAATAAATACAATCCTGTTCAGAATAAATACTGAATCATTTCTGCTGGTCAGCCCAAGCAAAAAGCTGAAGTACCATAACAGATTGAAACCTTGTTTTTCCACTAATTGGATGCATGTAAATAAACCCCACTGTATTACTCTGTCATAATAATTCCTTGTCATTATACCTGATATGCTTTCAAATTCATGTTACTTGCAGATCACCAGGGTATCAGAAAATGGACAACTTAAGGAGACTTAGTTTAGGAGTCTGTCCAACTGAAGAAACCAAATCTTGTACTAGGTAAGCAGCAAAAAAAATGAAAAGGCAATTTATGTAAGAGTTTACCTGTACAGCTGAGCACCAGTGATGGGTTTTCATAGGTCCAGCTGCTTCATTTGTCAGAATTCTTTTTTTGTGATGGTAAGTATAAGTATTAAGTTGACCACAAGATCTCCCCACATTGCTCTAACTGTGAATCTGTCTACAGAGGAACCTCGATTATCTGAATACCAATTATCCGAAAATCGGATTATCCGAAGGAGATGTCGAGGTCCCGACAGAAATGTAACATCAAAGACATGTGTCCAACACTGATCGTGTCTTTTGTTTAGTGATTAAAAGTGCTGCCAAGAACAGTCCTGGACTGATGGGAGCACAGGCACCTTCTCTAAATGACTGTCTGTCTCTCTCTCTCTCTGTCTCTCTCTCTCGTAGCCTAAACCCCCCTTCCCTAGATAATCTCTCCAACATTGTCCTGTACAGGGCAAAGGTGGAACCTGTCAAAGAACTTGTGTGTTTATGCTATTTGGAGACTCACCCTCCAAAAGGCAGCAGCAGTCTTGTTGTTGGTGTCCAATCTGACTGCCCCGGTGAGTGGATGGGGTTGGGGAGCAAGGTTATACAGGGCGTGGCGGCTCACACGCGCGCACTGTGATACTACCTTATCTCCTGAACAGGGAGCAGACTTTACAGAAAACTCCGAGCCCCAGGGAAAGGCATTGAATCAATTAATCGAATAATCAATTATCCGAACGAAATAGTGCCTACCCATCTCATTTGGATAATCAAGGTTCCTCTGTATTTAACGATACATGCTGTTCGTTTTATAACTTCTCTTAGCTTAACAACAATATCTGGAGGTAATGCCTATTCAGCAAAAGTACTGCCATTTGTATGAAATATGTTTAATCTGGAGTTTGATGTCTAAGGGTAAGATTGGGATGACTGAATTCTTTTTTTTCTTTCAAACAGATGTGGGTGTAACACCATGTTGAAATCACCAAACAAGTCGACTGCAGTTAAACAATGGGAGCAACGGTGGATTAAGAACTGTTTGTGCGGAGGGCTATGGCGCAAAGTGTCCATTAGTCTGTCCTAAATAATCTTTGTTACGAGGATAAGACAAAATATGCATTCGAAGATATCAGTTGGAAAGTATATATTGCCTCTAATTCTCACCAAAAAACTTGAGTTTTGATAGAATTTTTATTGTAATAAATGAACTTGTTTCATAGAACGCTTAGTTTTCTTGGCTATTTTTCTGATTTTTACTTCATTAGTCCAAATATAAACAAATGAGCTGACCTCCAGGAGGAAGTGAGGATTACTGCCTTGGACAAACCTCTCCACTGGTTGGAGTCATACTTGAAGTAAAGGAAGATAGTTGTGATTGTTGGTAATCATTCATCTCAACTCCAGGACAGCATTGCAGAAGTTCCATAAGGTAGTACCCTAAGCCAAACCATCTTTAGTTAGTTAATTCAACAGTTAATTTCTCTTCATCATAAGGTCAGAAGTGGGGATGTTTGCTGATGTTATGAGTTTTGAACATTGTATAATTTCTTGAGATGCTGAAGCAATCTCTGTCAATTGCAGAGGTTCTGGATAATATCCAGGCTTGGATTGAAAAGTGGCAAGCAATGCCAACACCAGGGCCAGACAATGAGCAGCTCCAGCAAGAAAGAATTCAAACTACACCCCTTGACATTCAATAGCATTTGAATCACCCACCCATTACTCTGACCAGAAACTAAACAGGAGCAGCCGATTATAAATACAGTGTCTCCGACTCACCACCAGTTTGTGCAATTCAAATACTCATGAAGCTCAACATTATCCAGGACAATGCAACCCACTTGTTAGCAGCTCATCCTTCTTCAGCATTCACTCTCTCCACCACAGAGGTACAGTGGTAGCAGTGTGTACCAGCTACAAGATTCACTGCAACAACTCAGCAAGGCTGCTTAGACCTTGCTTTCCAAACCTGTGATCTCAATAACTTAGAAAAATGGATTTCTTACTCTTCTAATCAAACTACTCCGATGTTATAACAAACTTCTGGAGCAAGTGGGACTTGAACCTGGGCCTCTTGGTCCAGGGGTAGGGACATGGCCAATGCACCATAGGAGGGCCATCATAACAATTAATAATAAGTAAATATTAAAATTAAACTCTCCGGATGAAGTTTTATTTGACTGGGTTTCATTTAGTGGCAGAAGTTGGTCAGTGTTAGCAGAATTATATTGATCTACCTCTAACACTGGTGTAGCCCAGAGCACCTATATAGGTTCTGAACAACCAGAATAAAGTGGACACTAGAGACTTTAAAGGTAAGGCAGAGGGTGGGAACAGGAGCTGGAAAAATTATGGTTGGAAATGTGATGAAAGAAGACTGATGGCAGGAAATAGAGAAAGATCTGGGGAACTGGATGTAAATGTGTAAACATGAGTGAAAGGTTTTAAGAGCAGGAAGGCCATTTGGCACATCTGTATTAAACTGAAATTCACAATAGTGACTTATACTATCACTATTTATTAGTTAAGCAAAACAACAGTAACTGAGCCAGCTTTAAATAGGCCCTTCTTGTACTTGGTACTTAATTTTTCAGCTACTTTGGGGCAAATATTTGTCCTTTGTCTTCATAGCGATATGGCTTTATATGATGCTGATTATTTATTTTGTTATGAAGATGTGGGTATACTCTACCTTTTTAAGAGTGTTAAAAGCAACAGAATTACCTGACAGGACCAAGTGTTCTGAAAAGAAATATAATGTAACATTTGGTTGAACAACTCGATTAGCTGGTTGCCTGGAAATGACAAAACAGATTTGAATTAGGCCAATCAGTTTAAATTATACCCGGAAAATACCAAATTCCAATCCAGTTTGAATTTAGTATATTGACATTCTTACAAGCCAATGACACTGTCCGATGTTTTGGGGGGGGTATAAGACCAGGGGAAATTGAACAGTTGAGAGGAGAACTACCAAGCCCCAGTATGTAAAAAGACTGCCTGAAAAATAGTGCTCTTAAAAGGTACCTTTATCGATCAGTAACCGGTGAAGCAGAAACCCGTAAGAAGAAAAGAAAGACCAGAATTCAGAGAAAACAAAAGTTGCCTGATTTTAAGATAAGTTTTGTTTTGTAAATCATAATCAGGAGTTTTATCAGACTATTACAGAAGGGAAGGTAACAGGTTAGAGTAAGGAATTGTAAGTAGTTGTCAGTTAATTATTCCCTGTTACATTTTTTTTCTTAAAGTTGTTAGTTTTTACTTTAACTAGTTCTTGCTCTATGGAATTTTCATAGATCACTGCACAGGATAAATCTTTTCTGTGTTGCTTGTTTTAAATTAAGCAGGAGAGTTTACCCATGTCGTAACAGTTTGGTGGCTCATCCGGGACTTAAATAAAACGTAGGTGAGTCGATTTGTTTAATTTTGGTGACTTGCGGTTGACTAAAATGAGAGAAATGGCTCTTAAAATTGCTAAAGAGGTTCTAGGATTTTAAGATTATTCTCAACTTTGCCAAGAAAGTTTAGAAGGAAACAAAAAGGACATTACTTTTAGAATTAACAAATAAGTTAGATTTGGTTTTAACTGAGGACAAAAGTAAAGCTGAAATTGTAAACTAATTATGCAAACACTTAGGTGTATCAGAGAAACAGACAAGTGCAGCAGAGGCAGAAAAACGTAAATTACAATTGAGGAAAATGGAGTTAGATAAACAAAGGGAAAAAGAATGAGACACAACTGAGAGGAAAGAGAGAGACAGAAGGTTCAAACCAGTCACTGATAGTAAGAGATGTGCGAATATGCACTCTTTCTGAACTGTTACCTGACAGTGTGGTAATTTATGGGATAAATGGACAGAAATCTAGCATTCACTGAGTGTAAGATCAGGTTGGAGTGCCACCTCAAGACTAGGGAAGTTACAGTGGGTGTGATTGACCGTGTGTCAGTTCCAGGAATTCAGTTTGTTCTTAGGAATGATTTCACATAATCCAAGGTGGGAGTGACACCCCTTGTTGTGGAGAAGCCCAAGGAAGACTGAGAAACTGAGGAATCAAAATAGAAATATCCTGGTATTTTCCCAGATTGCGTAGTAACCAGATCCTACTATCATAAAAGTCACAGCACAAAGTGAAAGTTAAAAAGTAGGATGAAGGAGTTGAGGTTCAGTTAGAAGATACCCTGTTTGATGTAAAGACAGAGGGTCAGACAGAAGTGTTTATTCTTGAATGGCTAAGAGACTTGCAACAGCAAGACAAGGTGATAAAAGATCTATACGTGGACGCGTACTCTGAAAATGAGGCAGATAATATTCTGGAAGGTTGTTACCTAAAAGGTAAGATCCTAAGGTGGAAATGGAAACCACAGCAGGTTAGTGCAGAGGAGAATGGGCCAAAGTGCACTGGCTTGTGTTGCCGGTAGCATACAGACAGTAAGTGTTATGGGTAGCGCATGAACTACCTGGAGGAAGTCACCTAGGCGTAACAAAGACTCAGGCTAAGGTGCAAAAACATTTTTTTGACCTGGAATGCACAAGGATGTGGTTAACTTTTGCTGTACATGTCATACTTGCCAAATAGTAGGTAAGCCACAGCTGGTAAGAAAACCAACACCTTTGTTGCCAATTCACGCACTTGAAGGACCTTTCAGGCGGGTTATAATTGATATGTGTGGGTCTTCTCCTGAGAACTAAAAGTGGTAACCAGTACTTGTTAACTATAATAGATGTGTCAACCAGATTTCCGGAGGCAATTCCCTCACTGGGTATCAAGGATAAAAGAGTAGTAGAGGAATTAGTAGCTTTCTTCATACGTTATGGGCTACCCAGAGGGATTCAGTTGGTGCAAGGGTCAAATTTTGCTGCTAAGCTGTTTAAGAAGGTTATGGATAGCTTAGGTATACAGCACTTTAAATCCAGTGTGTATCATCCTGAATCCCAGGGAGCTTTAGAAAGGTAGCATCAGACCTTGAAGACCATGTTGAGACCATACATCAGGACTACCCGAATGATAGTGATAAAGGTATCCCATTTGTATTGTTTGCCATTAGAGATGCCCCAAATGGATCTACTCGGTTCACTCCCTTTGAAATTAATGAAAGAAAAATTGACTGGACCAAAGTCGGACATCATGTATCGGAAGTGAGGGAGAGACTAAATAGAGTAGGTGAGTTAGCTCAACAGTACCTAAAGAGAGCACCGTGTAGAATGAAGCAGGTGGCAGATAAAAGCTCTGAGACTCAGACATTTTCCCAACAGGATAACGTGTTAGTACTCTTACCAGTGATAAACGATCCCTTCAAAGTCAGGTTTAGTGGTCCCTGTCAAATTGAGAAAAAGTTGAGTCAGGTGAACTATCTAGTAAAGATGCCAGATGGGGGGGGAGAAAAGGTTTCGGTTATGTCACATGAACATGTTAAAACCATGTTATACTGGAGAAAAAGGTGTTAGTTACTGCCCCACAGAGTGAGGAATCAAATCCAGATGACGTGGAATTTGAGGTGCCTCGAAATAGATTAAAAAATGAAGTCCTTGAGGAGCGGGATAGGTTAGTAAGTGATCTGTCTCAGGAGCAAAGAAAACAGTTGAAAGATTTGTTACTGCAGTGTAAGAACACATGTAAGAATCAGATGGGGAGGACTGATGCTATTGTACATGAAGTAGATGGAGGCAATACTGCTCCTATAAAATAACATCCCTATTGGCTTAATTCTTTTAAAGCAAGACAGATCCAGGTGGAGGTGGAGGCAATGCTTGATGAGGACAACATTGAACCAAGCCAGAGCAAATGGAGTTTGCTGATCGTCTTAGTTCCCAAACCAGACTGGATTCAATGATTGTGTGGATTATCAGAACGTTAACGCCGTTACAAAATCTGACTCCTATCCAATCTAACAAGCAAGTCAGACAAGCCAGTTACATCACCAAGTTGGACTTAATATGTGTTACTGGCAGGTACCTTTATCAGAGTCGGCAAAAGAAATTTCTGCGTTTGAAACCCCAAATGGGCTATATCAGTTTAAAGTGATGTCCTTTGGATGAAGAATGAACCCGCCACGTTCCAAAGACTCATGAACAGATCTGTGGTTGGGTTAACAAAATGTGCAGTCTATTTGGACGATGTAGTGATCTTTAGAAAGTCCTGGAAAGATCATATAGAACAGTTGGCAAAGCTCTTTAAACAACTACAAGAAGCAAAACTGGTGATAAATTTAAGTAAAATAGAATTTGCAAAAGCAGAGGTGATGTTCTTGGGACATCAGTCATGGAAGGTTAACCCCACAGAATGCAAAGATGAAGGTCATTGAGGAATTTCCATGACCAACCACGAGGAAGTGCATCGATTCTTAGGACTCAGCGGATTCTACCAGAAGTTTGTTCCAAACTTGGTGAAAAAGAACACAGTTTTGGTTGACGGAACAATATCAGGAAGCATTCGACCATTTGAAAGCTATATTAACCAATAAACCAGTTTTAGCTACACCAGAATTTTCAAAACCTTTTAACGTCACCATCGATGCTAGTGACATAGGAGTTGGGGATGTATTCCTACAGGAAGATGTATGTTAGGGTAATGTGTTTAAAAAGTAGAGAAAAAAATGAAGCCATCTTTTCATGATGATGGTTCTTTTTTTCTTCTAAAGGGGGGAGGTGTTATGAAGATGTGGGTACCTTTTAATTTAGTATATTGACATTCATAAAAGCCAATGACACAATCTGATGCTTTGATTGGGGGGGTGGGGTGGTATAAGACTAGGGAAAATTGAACAGTTGAGAGGAGAACTGCCAAGCCCCAATATGTAAAAAGACTGCCTGAACAATCACCCTCTTAAAAGGTACCTTTATCGATCAGTAGCCTGTGAAGCAGAAATCACTAAGAAGAAAAAGAAGACCAGAATTCAGAGAAAACGAAAGCTGCCTGCTTTTGAAATAAGAAGATTTGTTTTGTAAATCGTAATCAGGAGTTTTATCAGACTAGTATTATAGAAGGTAAGGTAACAGGTTAGAGTAAGAAATTGTAAATAGTTGTTAGTTAATTATTCCCTGTTATGCTTTATTTCTTAAAGTATTGTTCATTTTTAATTTAACTTGTTCTTGGTCATAGAGTCAGACCCTTCAGTCCAACCTGTCCACGGCGACCAGATATCCCAACCCAATCTAGTCCAACCTGCCAGCACCCGGCCCGTATCCCTCCAAACCCTTCCTATTCATATACCCATCCAAATGCCTCTTAAATGTTGCAATTATACCAGCCTCCACCACATCCTCTGGCAGCTCATTCCATACACGCAACACCCTCTGTGTGAAAAAGTTGCCCCTTAGGTCTTTTTTATATCTTTCCCCTCTCACCCTAAACCTATGCCCTCTAGTTCTGGACTCCCCGATCCCAAGGAAAAGACTTTGTCTATTTATCCTATCCATGCCCCTCATAATTTTGTAAACCTCTATAAGGTCATCCCTCAGCCTCTGATGCACCAGGGAAAACAGCCCCCAGCCTGTTCAGCCTCTCCCAATAGCTCAAATCCTTCAACCCTAACAACATCCTTGTAAATCTTTTCTGAACTCTTTCAAGTTGCACAACATCTTTCTGATAGGAAGGAGATCAGAATTGCACGCAATATTCCAACAGTGGCCTAACCAATGTCCTGTACAGTCGCAATATGACCTCCCAACTCCTATACTCAATACTCTGACAATTAAAGGAAAGCATACCAAACGCCTTCTTCACTATACTATCCACCTACGACTCCACTTTCAAGGAGCTATGAACCAACACTCCAAGGTCTCTTTGTTCAGCAACACTCCCCAGGACTTTACCATTAAGTGTATAAGTCCTGCTAAGATTTGCTTTCCCAAACTGTAGCACCTCGCATTTATCTGAATTCAACTCCATCTTGCACTTCTCAGCCCATTGGCCCATTTGGTCCAGATCCTGTTGTAATCTGAGGTAATCCTCTTCGCTGTCCACTACACTTCCAATTTTGGTGTCCTCTGCAAACTTACTAACTGTACCTCTTATGTTCACATCCAAATCATTTATGTAAATGACAAAACGTAGAGGACCCAGCACCGATCCTCATGACACTCCACTGGTCACAGGCCTCCAGCCTGAAAAGCAACCCTCCACCACCACCCTGTGTCTTCTACCTTTGAGCCAGTTCTGTATCCAAATGGCTAGTTCTCCCTGTATTCCATGAGATCTAACCTTGCTAATCAGTCTCCCATTGGGAACCTTGTTGAACGCCTTACTGAAATCCATATAGATCACATCTACTGCTCTGTCCTCATCAATCTTCTTTGTTACTTCTTCAAAAAACTCAATCAAGTTTGTGTGACATGATTTCCCATGCACATAGCCATGTTGACTTTCCTTAATCAGTCCTTGCCTTTCCAAATGCATGTACATCCTGTCCCTCAGGATTCCCTCCAACACTGATAGTTCCCTGGCTTGTCTTTACCGCCCTTCTTAAACAGTGGCACCACGTTTGCCAACCTCCAGTCTTCTGGCACCTCACCTGTGACTATCGATGATACAAATATCTCAGCAAGAGGCCCAGCAATCACTTCTGTAGCTTCCCACAGAGTTCTCAGGTACACCTGATCAGGTCCTGGGGATTTATCCACCTTTAACCATTTCAAGACATCCAGCACTTCCTCCTCTGTAATCTGGACATTTTGCAAGATGTCACCATCTATTTCACTACAGTCTATATCTTCCATATCCTTTTCCACAGTAAATACTGATGCAAAATATACATTTAGTATCTCCCCCATTTTCTGTGGCTTCACACAAAGGCCACCTTGCTGATCTCTGAGGGGCCCTATTCTCTCCCTAGTTACCCTTTTGTCCTTAATATATTTATAAAAACCCTTTGCCAATGCTATCTCATGTCCCCTTTTTGCCCTCCTGATTTCCCTCTTAAGTATACTCCTACTTCCTTTATACTCTACTAAGGATTAACTTGATTTATCCTTCTTTTTCTTAACCAAACCCTCAATTTCTTTAGTCATCCAGCATTCCCTATACCTACCAGCCTTCCCTTTCACCCTAACAGGAATATACTTTCTCTGGATTCTTGTTATCTCATTTCTGAAGGCTTCCCATTTTCCAGCCGTCCCTTTACCTGTGAACCATCTGTACCATCACATCTAGGAATGGGAGTTGGTTGTCCTTTTCTTCCACTCTAGTGAATCGGATTCCTGTGAGTGTGGCGTTGATGATCTGGTGCGTGTTTTCTATTTCTGTATTTTTAATGATTACAAAGGTGTCATCCACATATCTGATCCAGAGTTTGGGTTGAATTTGCGGTAAGACTGTTTATTCTAGTCTTTGCATTACCGCTTCTGCTATAAGTCCAGAGATGGGTGAGCCCATGGGTGTGCCGTTGATTTGTACACGGTCTCATTCGATGTAACGGCACTGTTCACCTCTATCAACAAAACCGTAGCCAGAGAAACAATAGCCAACCTGCTGGACATACAGAACAGACAACAGGACATTGAACCTATCAACAAAGACGGCATACTCAAACTACTGGACCTGTGCCCTTTGACTTCACATTCAACAGCCAAATATATGAACAAATCAACGGCACAATCACAGGAATCCGATTCACTAGAGAGGAAGAAAAGGACAACCAACTCCCATTCCTAGATGTGATGGTACAAAGAACACCTAATGAAGAATTCACCACAAAGGTATACTGGAAAACCACACACACAGACCAAGTCCTGAACTACGAAAGCAACCACCCCAACACACCCAAAAGAAGTTGCATCAAGACACTATTCAAAAGGGCCACAACACACTGCAGTACACCAGAACTGGAAACCAGTACACTATAAAGAGGAAGAAGAACACCTATACAATGTATTCGCCAAAAACGGATACCCGCGCAATTTCATCAACAGATGCCTAAGGGAAAGACAACGGAACGAGGACATGCCACAACCCAAAGGACTAGCCACACTACCATACATCAAGAGCATTTCCAAACTGACAGCCAGACTATACGACCACTAGGACTCATAACAGCACACAGACCAACAGCCACTCTCAGACAACTCACCAGAACAAAGGACCCGATACCCAGCAAAACCAGTGTAGTGTACAAAATCACATGCAAGGACTGCACAAAACACTACATAGGACAAACAGGAAGACAGCTAACGATCCGTGTCCATGAACACCAACTAGTCACAAAACGACACGACCAGCTATCCTTAGTAGCCACACATGCAGATGACAAGCAACATGAATTTGACTGGGACAACAGTACTATTATAGGACAAGCCAAACAGAGAACAGCCAGGGAATTCCTAGAGGCATGGCACTCACAGATTCAATCAATAAGCACATCGACCTGGACCCAATATACCGGCCACTGCAACGGACAGCTGGAACTGACAACCAGAAGCGGCAGATTCAAACCACTACAAACACCGGAGGAAAGATCACACAAGTGCTTCACAGGAGGCTCCCAAACACTGAGGATGTCACCTAGACAGGGGACGAAACGTCTGCAACACGAATTCCCAGCTCGGCAAACAGAACCACAACATGTCAGTAATGTACACAACATTTCCGAAAATTAAATGGTCATTGCGCCACCTAGTCAGACTCTTATATATTTATTAATGAAACACCATGCAAACTATTCATTAAAGGACAAATAAGTGAGAACAATTGTTTCCTGACAGTATTAAAAAATGTTGTTTTAGGTAGCAACTATTATTATCTATTGTACATATTAGAAAATGTATACATTGCTCAGTTTTATTATTTGGTAGTTACACAGGAAAGAGTTTTATTTTCAAAATAAGTAACCCCCTTTCCACAAAAACATTATACATAAATCACAAATTTTATATGTTTTCAACTTACATTCAGAATTGTATGAAAGGTTTAAATGAGGTATTCACTGACCTGATATTTGAGGACTCTGTAGATACAAGTCTAAAAACAAAGAAACTGCTGCAGAACAGCTGTAAATAAATTTTAAAATTTTCTGTGTCATGGGACCTTACCTCCATAGTTTTACATTCCAAGTATATGTGAGGAGGTTTCAATATAAGCTCTTGTGGTCTTAGGGATATATTTTTGGTAGAAACAAAATTGATTGTGTCTCATTTTTATTGTAGAGATGTAAAAGAATGGAACATTGAATTAAGCATTGCTGAGATTGAAAACTTAGCAGTAGTCTGGCTAGACAGCAGCAACATTTTAGGGATTGAGGGTTAAGTTTGTTGAGATGCCGGGTGCTGGCAGGTGGAACTAGATTGGGTTGGTTGCTGGTTGGCGTGGACAGGTTGGACTGAAGGATCTGTTTCCATGCTGTACCTCTCTATGACTCTATGTTGCTAATGAAATTTACTTAAGGAACAGAGTAAAATGATATATGGTCAGACTTAGTTGTCAAATTAGTCTCAGCCAATGATCTCTTATCAAATACATACCATATCTGTTCACCAAACACTGCTGCTGCCCATGCCCACTCTAACAAATAGCAATGACCTCACCCCATTGTACCCCACTGTTTCTGTGATGATTAAGTAGTGAAAGAGCAATGGTTTATAACAAATAGTCATAGTTTTTGATCTGCCTTTACTCTGTTAATGATTGATCTCTTCATTTGGATTTCAGGAAATGTTCCTTTCTTGCTAAATTAGCTTCCTGTACAAAACAGTGGTTCCAAATTCTTCAAAGTCTTGGCGGGATACACACATCTGGTGGAAATTGGAAAGACCAGACAAAATGGCTGCTCCTTTCCATGAAAGGTAATTCCGGTTGGGAGGTGCATGAACCCTCACCTGTTGAAGGAGAGAAAAGAGCTTCAGATAAAGAAATGTGTTGGAATCTAGTTAGACCAGAAAGGAATTTGACTGAGTCATAGTTGGTTAATAATTAAAAATTAATTTGCAATTTATTCCTTTCTGTCATAATTTAATTTGATCTATGCAAATCTTGCTAAACCGATCCCATCGGTCTCCCTGGTAACCAATGGGCTCTCAAGGTTACATCTGTCAAATATGTAGAATTATTCTGCTGTAAGATGCTTCTAAAGTGAACTTAAGCAGCTTGGAACCACTAAAATACAAGTTTGCAGAAACAGTAACTTTGCTTTCTTATTGGTTCGAAATTTCAAGGGCGGCACGGTGGCACAGTTACGGGCGGCACGGTGGCACAGTGGTTAGCACTGCTGCCTCACAGCGCCAGGGACCTGGGTTCAATTCCTGCCTCAGGCGACTGACTGTGTGGAGTTTGCACGTTCTCCCCGTGTCTGCGTGGGTTTCCACCGGGTGCTCCGGTTTCCTCCCACAGTCCAAAGATGTGCGGGTCAGGTGAATTGGCCATGCTAAATTGCCCGTACTGTTAGGCAAGGGGTATATGTAGGGGTATGGGTGGGTTGCGCTTCTGCGGGTCGGTGTGGACTTGTTGGGCCGAAGGGCCTGTTTCCACACTGTATCTAATCTAAATATGAAATAAATTGCTGGCAAAAGCAGTTATTTCTGAACGAACTGAATAGCTTTCATTTGTTTTGGCAAATATATTTTGATGTGAAATAGAATTGGCAATAGAGATAGCCAAATGTTGTGTGGAGCTAGATTTATTAAGCAAGAAGGAGCTAAAATAATTGCTAAAAACAGATATGACAGAAGTATAAGCATGAATATAAATTAGAAGAAAGTGAGGTTTGCAGATGCTGGAGATCAGAGTCTCATTCCTGATGAAGGGCTTTAGCCCGAAATGTCAATTCTTCTGCTCCTCAGATGCTGCCTGACAGACTGTACTTTTTCAGCACCACACTCTCGACTCATGAATATAAGTTGCCTATTCTGAATTGGCAAGTGGAGCAATATCCTGCCGATTGGAGCCAAGTTAACTAAACAAAGTGCAATGGGGTTGTCATAACTTTCTGATCTTTCTACTCTGATGAAAGGTGTTTTACATATGTTATATATTTTAATCATTTATAGAATGTAGACTTTACAATAGTGGGCATATGGAATTAGTTATTTTTATAGAGTTTAAAAAAAACTAGATTAGACACTCTTTTCATAACAGTGATCTAATCTGGTTTGTCAGCGAGCAGGGAATCCTGTGCTGGTTTATGACAGAGAATGTAAGAGGGCTATTGGATTGTTTTTGGTTCAGGATAACCATGGATTGATTTTGATTTGAAAATCTGGAGATAAAATGATTTTTGGGTGCTTAAGAGAAGATCTGATTGGGGTCAGAACTAAATATTGTTTATCTCAAAGGGAAAACAGCAACCTCAATAGAAAGGTTTAGTTTGTGCAAATTCTGGCCTGGAACTGTTTATTTAGACATCTATAGGTTACTAAAACACTGAGAAAATCCACTCTCTCAATTTATGAATATTCATATAAGATGACTTAACAGTTCACAGGAAGAAACTGGAGAGAATTGGCTACATCAAACTTAACGATAGGATATTGAGGGATACTTTCTCTGTAACATGGTTGTGTTGGGGTATAGACTGAAACTGTGTTTTGTTGGGTGTTTTCAATTTTTTCTGTGTTCTAGATCTAGATAGCTTGTTTTTGTCCTTTGCAATAATAACCTTCTGTTGTTAAAAACCATCCGCAGCCATGTATGACTAAGTTACAGTAAATGACCATGATGTTAACTAACAAAAATATATTTAGATTACTTACAGTGTGGAAACAGGTCCTTCAGCCCAACAAGTCCACACTGACCTGCTGAAGCATAACCCACCCAGACCCATTCCCCTACATTTACCACTCCACCTAACACCACGGGCAATTTAGCATGGCCAATTCACCTAATCTGCACATTTTTGGATTGTGGGAGGAAATCGGAGCACCCAGAGGAAACCCACACAGACTCTGGGAGAATGTGCAAACTCCACACAGAGATTTGACTGAGGTGGGAATTGAACCTGGATCTCTGGCGCTGTGAGGCAGCAGTGCTAACCACTGTGCCATCGTGCCACCCATGATCTATCATGGGCCAGATTGGGATCTGAACTGTTCAGTTGGACCATCAGCTGGGACTTTACAATTAGATTAAAAAAGATACCAGAATTTAAGAGACAATCAAATACCAACACCCATATCTAGGAAAGGGTGAGGGCAATCCTACTATCTGTTGGACAGTCAGTTTAACATCAGTGGTGGGTAAGGTTTTGCAAAACAAAACCGAGATAAAGAGGAGACCCAGCGTAGGTGTGTAAAAAGCAGACTGTGTCCAAATAAATGTTTGATGTATAACCAGAAAATCAGTTTGATAAAATATTTGACAAAGTACCGCATAAAGCTGGTTGACAGAATTAAGACTCAAGAAAAGGCAATGTCAGTGCCAGGATCAACTTGAATCAATAAAACACTTAAGAACTAAAGACGGTGTCAGGCAAAATGGTTGCTTATCAGATTGGAGGATGGTAAATAGTAGGGTTCTTCAAGGGTCTTCTAGGGCTATGGTTGTTAATTTATTTATCATTTATTTTTCATTTAAATAAATTGCTTGGATATTTGAATTGAGTAAAATTCCAAAATTTGCCAATGACATCAAATTTAGAGTGAGGATGATATACCAATCAACTATAAATGGACGTAACCTAAAAGAATGGGCAATTAGCAGGTGGTAATTTAATTTATATACGTGAGGAAATATATTTTGGTAGAAGAGATGCATAAAGGCAGTATAAACGTAATGGCAGAGGATAGTGATAATGCAATGAAAGGGAGTTTTGTAGATAGATCTTGGAAGGTCAAAAGACATAGTATGAGAGTATCTAGCAAAGCAGATGGGATTCTGAGCTTCATGAATGGAATTTTGAGTATGAAACCAGGGAGGGTCTGGTTCAGAAAGGGCAGAGGAGAATTACTCAAGTAATTCTGGGGTTCTAGGGTTGAGAACTTTTAGCCACAAAGTTAGGTTTGACATGCTGTT
This sequence comes from Hemiscyllium ocellatum, assembly GCF_020745735.1. NCBI lineage: Eukaryota > Metazoa > Chordata > Chondrichthyes > Orectolobiformes > Hemiscylliidae > Hemiscyllium > Hemiscyllium ocellatum. The sequence continues at coordinate 30,920,313 of NC_083428.1, read as the reverse complement.
TTGCCTAAGAAGAAAGCAATAGGAAGGAGGTTTGATAAAAATATACACATTATAATGGATTTAGTAAGGTTGACTAAAAAAATAACTATTCCCTTTTGGCAATATATAAGGACTAAGCAATACAGTTTTAAGCATTTTAGATAATAAGCATAGGAAGTTGGACTGGCATTCAAATTAACTAAACATGCAGGGAATAGAGCAGGTCAGTGGGGCTGTATGGGTTGGTGTACGGAAGGATAATATGCACTCGAAGCATCAAACAACTTTCTTTTATGCCATAAAGAACATTTCAAAAGATATTTTAAGAATGATCAAGGAATGGACTGTGCCTACACCATGAAAGACACTAGTTCAATTATGTGAATGGATCTTTTTGTGCTGTGCTCGAAGCTCCAATGGACCAGCGGTAGTGCCTAACCCAAGATTGGTTCGAATTTTCAGAGCAAGCAATGGGAGTTCTGACTTACCCAAAAACACTAACTTGTAATATTTGGCCCACACTATTAATACTGAGCTAAGAAGTCAGGAGACTACTAAATGCATAGCTGGAGAGAGAAAAATTGAGGACCATGTGGAAACTTCAGTTTATGAGACTGCTATTTAGCCATTTCAGCAAGTGCTTGCTGTACAACAAAGAAATTATTAGGTTGATCTGATTAAGAAAAAGGGTTGTTCGAGTCACATAGGCTGTTTCAATATTAACATTTTATTTGACTTTATATGCAGTTTAAACTTTTACAAACAAGTGACCTCCACTGGAACTTGTGTAAATGACTGGTATCTACAGGAGATGATTCAGAGGTGATCAAATAGCCTTAAGTCACTTTATATCTAGGCACATCCTGGGCAAATGAAAATGTAACTGGGAATGTAGGAGTGCTACAGTCAAAGAATCATATCCCATTAAGACTCTATACCCTCTGGAGAAGATAGTAGAAAATATGGAAAATACCTTTATTCCTGTTTTTACAAGGTTTGACATCTCCTGTTGTAGTCGTTCTTCCAAATTTCTAAACATATTGTTACCACCAGCTAGTACAATGTTGGTGTACAAGTCATTGCGGATCTCCTCACTGCATCTCTCAATCACTGAATGTGTCAATGCAGGCAGGTTCTGGATATCTTTGCCTGAAACAATGTGAGGTTTTTCAATGACATACATTGTGCCAAAGCAAAACTTTTCTTTTTAAAAACTGCTACTTCACCCCATGCCATCTGTGCTATTTCCAGCATCCATTTTTGAAGACTGCTGTAATTAAGTAATTCTGAAGGACCATGTTTAGAGATGAAATAAAAACAGAAATGAAAAGAAGTAATGAGCCATTTGTATTACAACTAAGTTAATTACCAGTTGAGCAGTGGAAAGTCAGGAGACAGATGTCACAAAGGAGATATTTTTCACCGAAACATTGTTCTACTGTCAATAATCTATGAACAGTGAAAAATTATCAAGAGTCCGGTCAAGTGCCTCAAGTTACCTATTAAAAATGGCTTATAGATGACTTCAGGGCAGATGAATTTTTGACTTGTGATAATCATATTTTGTCCATCTGGAAGCACATACTCTTCCTTTATTTCTCCTGGATTATTCTTGAAGTTCTCAAGTTCTGCTTCAAAATCACTGGCAACGTAACAAAATTTCTCCTTGATGTTTCTGATGATATCTAACCCAGCTGGAAATTGACACAAAATACAATTCGATATGTACAGAGTGGATCATTTAAATTATTGCTAGTGCATTTAAAGATTTCCCAGATCAATAAAACACTTTTGGAGTCAGGTTGTTGGATTGTATTTTAACATTAACTTGTTATTACTTAGAGCAAGTAGGAGCCTATCAATACCTTGTTGGTCTGCCTTGTTCTGCACTATGTTGTATGTTGCATCTTTACCATGAGCCATCAGAAGTTGAGTTTTAACTGGTATACTTTCCATGTTAATAATTGAGATCCTATTATTTAATATTAGATCAAACCATATCTGATAAAGTCAGGTGGGAAGAGGATTGTCAGGGGAAAAAAAAATCAAAGGCACTAACAGATTATACCAGATGGCTTGTTTCTGCATGCAAAATACTATGTAATATAAGAGACTTTAATGGAACATAGTGAGTTAACATGTTCACTTATGCCTCTGTGCTTCTCCTCCAGTCTGTTGGTGTTTTATTTAGGAGGCAGATAACAAACGAACGTCAGAAGAAAGAAATCCTGTACTTCTGTATCAGTGATTTTTTTTTACACAATGCAGTAGAGCTGTTATTCCTCAGCTTCACATTTGGTCAGACTGTGAATGATGTCTGATACACATCATTCAATGCAGGTGGGTGATGTTTGATGTTAACTAGTGAGCAATTATATATTAAAATATCATGGCAATTGGCACAATAGGCAATTAAAGTGAACAAAGAGGGACAATGAAACTTTTAGCTAGGTTGACCTTGCATTTTTTAAACTATACAGGTCGTTGTGCTATAACTCACATTTTGTTAAATGCGAATTTGCTATAACATGAGCAGAAACAGTGTTGCCAATGTGTCAAAGCACAAACTTTTAAAGTATGTATTGGTTACAACATGATTCTGGCCCCATTAGTTTAAATGGTGCTCCTATTACACAATTTTTCTGAATACGGGACTGAAGGAGAACAGACGTACCGGGTTGTAGCAGAACTGACTGTCGTTATATTAATTTTTCTATGAGCTGGATTTTTGGAGGAGTAATGATAGCCAGATTTTCACCTGCTTCTATAATTTATAGAGTCATAAAAGTCACATAGCCCAGAAACAGACCCTTCAGTGCCGATCTGATTTCCCAAAATGAACTAGATCCATTTATATGTGTTTGGTTCATATCCCTCTAAACCTTTCCTAATTATGCACCTATCCAAATGTAACTGCATCTACTACTTCCTCTGGAAGTTCATTCCATATCTACACCACCCTCAGAAAAAGTTGCCCCTCAGTTCCCTTTTAAATCTTTCCCCTCTCACCTTTAACCCATGGGCCTCTGGTTTTGTACTCCCCTTCCCTAGGGAAAAGATATTTGCTATTCACCTTATGTATGTCTTTCATGATTTTAATAAACCTCTGTAAAGTCACCATTCAACCTCCTATGCTCTAGGGAAAAAAGTCCCAGCCTATTCAGCATCTCTTTGTAACTCAAAGCCTCAAGATGTGGTAACATCCTTGTAAATCTTTTCTGTACTCCTTACAATTTATTAACAACCTTCCTGTAGCAGGGTGACCAGAACTGTCCATATGTAGCACTCCAAATGTGGCCTTACCAATGTCCTGTATAATTGTAATATGATATCCCAACTTCTTTACTCAAGGTTCTCACCAATGAAGACAAGTGCGCCAAATGCCTTCTTCACCACCCCATCTCCCTGTGATGCCACTTTCAAAGAATCGTGTACCTGCACCCCTAGGCCTCCCTGCTTGACAATACTCCCTCAGGCCTTACCATTTACTGTGTAAGTCCTACCCTGGTTTGTCTTACCAAAATGCAACACCTCACGTTAATTTAAATAATTCTGCAGCTGCCACTCTGGCCAATTGGCCCAGCTGATCAAGATCCTGTTATGCCCTTAGATAATCTTCTTGAGCTCTGACAAGAGATTTCAATTATGTTTCCTTCAGAAACACAGGAAACTTGTCATTGAAGATTCTGATGAACAATTACCCAACACTTGGGACCTTCCAAAAGTGTCCATTTAAATTGTAGAATTCAGAAAGGTCATTTGCAGTTGAGTAAATAATCACACAGGAAAAGTCAGACAATTAAATACCTAATCTAAAGCCTGAGTAGCTATTAAAGTGATTTCCACACTAATTTAACAGTATGGCAGTCCCAGTTGATGTTTGGAAAGTTAAAATCCCCTACCATAACGAAACATATTATTCTTACAGATAACTGAGATCTCCTTACAAGTTTGTTTCTCAATTTCCCTCTGACTATTAGGGGGTCTGTAATACAATCCCAATAAGGTGATCATCCCTTTCTTATCATCTCTTCCCAAATAACTTCCCTGGATGTATTTCTGGGAATATCCTCCCTCAACACAGCTGTAATGCTTTTCCTTATCAAAAATGCCACTCCCCCTCCTCTCTTGCCTCCCTTTCTATCCTTCCTGTAGCATATGTATCCTGGAACATTAGAGAACTAGCCATTTGGATACAGAGCTGGTTCAAAGATAGAAGACAGAGGGTGGTGTGGAGGGTTGTTTTTCAGACTGGATGCCTGTGACCAGTGGAGTGCCACAAGGATCGGTGCTGGGTCCTCTACTTTTTGTCATTTACATAAATGATTTGGATGCGAGCATAAGAGGTACAGTTAGTAAGTTTGCAGATGACACCAAAATTTGAGGTGTCGTAGAGAGCGAAGAGGGTTCCCTCCGATTACAACTGGATCTTGACCAGATGGGCCAATGGGTCGAGAAGTGGCAGATGGAGTTTAATTCAGATAAATGCGAGGTACTGCATTTTGGGAAAGCTAATCTTAGTAGGACTTATTCACTTTATGGTAAGGTCCTGGGGAGTGTTGCTGAACAAAGAGACCTTGGAGTGCAGGTTCATACTCCTTGAAAGTGGAGTCGCAGGTAGATAGGATAGTGAAGAAGGCGTTTGGTATGCTTTCTTTCATTGGTCAGAGTATTGAGTACAGGAGTTGGGAGGTCATGTTGTGGCTGTACAGGACATTGGTTAGGCCACTGTTGGGAATATTGCGTGCAATTCTGGTCTCCTTCCTATCGGAAAGACGTTGTGAAACTTGAAAGGGTTCAGAAAAGATTTACAAGGATGTTGCCAGGGTTGGAGGATTTGAGCTATAGGGAAAGGCTGAACAGACTGGAGCTGTTTTCTCTAGAGTGACCTTATAGAGGTTTACAAAATTATGAGAGGCATTAATAGGATAAATAGACAAAGTCTTTTCCCTGGGGTCGGGGAGTCCAGAACTAGAGGGCATAGGTTTAGGGTGAGAGGGAAAAGATATAAAAGAGTCCTAAGGGGCAACTTTTTCACGCAGAGGTGGATAAGATGGTGTTATTTTCTGGGTCTGTAGATTGTGAAAGAGCAAAAATGGCCTTTGCAGTGATATGTACTTTGTGTCAGATGTGGGAGTTTAAAGAGAGTTTAAGGGTTACTGCGCATTATATCCGCCACAAATGCCGTTGGATGCGAATCTTTTCAGATCGGGTGGATCGGTTGGAGAGACAGATAGAAGCGATGAAGAATTTGCAACTGCAACAGTATGTGATGGATGGCAGTTATAGGAAGGAGGGAAAGTCTCAGATACAGCCACACAGATGGGTTAACTCCAGGAAGGATAAGAGAGGTAGGCACCTAGGGCAGGAGTCTTTTGTGGATATACCCATTTCAAACATGTATGCTGTTTTGGAAAACGTAGGGGGTGATGGATTCTCAGGGGAATGTAGCACAAACAGCCAAGTTTCTGGTATTGAGACTGACTGTAATGCAACAAAGGGTATGTCAGCTTCCAAGAGATCGATTGTGTTAGGGGAAAGGGGATTCTGTAGTCTGAGGTACAGACAGACATTTCTGTGGCCAGCAGACAAACAGCAGAATGGTGTGTTGTTTCCCTGGTGCCAGGATCAAGGATGTCTCAGAGAGGGTGCAGAATGTTCTCACGGGGGAGAGGGGCCAGCTGAGTTCATCTGCCTTCCCCATTAGGCCCCTTGCATTGAAATAAATGCAGTTTAATTTATTAGTCCTACCTTGTCCCTGCCTGCCCTGACTGTTTGACTCACTTCTGTTCCCAACTTTGCCAGTCTCATTTGATCTCTTTTCTCACTATCTCCCTGGAGCCGACCCCCACCTTACTAGTTTAAATCCTCCCAAGCAGTTCTAGCAAATTTCCCTGCCAGTATATTAGTCCCCTTCCAATTTAGGTGCAATCTGTCCTTCTTGTATAGGTCACTTTTACCCCAAAAGAGATTCCAGTGATCCAAAAATGTGAATCCTTCTCCCATACACCAGCTCCTCAGCCATGCGTTCATCTGCTCTATCCTCCTATTTCTGCCCTCACTAGTTCATAGCACTGGGGATAATCCAGACATTACTACCCTTGAGGACCTCCTTTTTAAATTTCTGCCTAACTCTCTCTAATCTCCCTTCAGAATCTCAACCTTTTCCATTCTTATATCGTATGGATTGAGCTGCCAGAGGATATGGTGGAGACTGGTACAATTCCAATATTTAAGAGGCATTTGGATGGGTATATGAAGAGGAAGGGTTTGGAGGGATATGGGCCGGGTGCTGGCAGGTGGGACTAGATTGGGTTGCAACATCTGGTTGGTATGGACAAGTTGGACCGAAGGGTTATTTCCATGCTGTACATCTCTATGACTCTGTGACTACAGATCTCCAGCTACATCTCCACAGAGCCATTAAACTTCCCCATCTCTACCCCTGAGTCCCAAAAGCCTGCCAACACACCCAACGTCCCTCCATTGTTCTGAACTTGACTCACCATGACCCCACCCTCAACACCAGGAAATTGACCCCATTGTTCAACCACTAGACCAAACTCTCTACTCTGCCTCAGGACCAATGTTATCTCTAAACAGCAAGGCCTTTGGTCATGCCAATTTTGCTGCTGACACATTGGGTTCCACATGGACCCCTGTGGAACAGCATAAAAGCTGGGGGAAACTAACACCCTGAGACCTGACACTCCACATCCAGTGGGATCCAAAGCCCACTCCATCCTGCTCACAACCACCAAACCCAAATGTTGTGCAATTTAACTGCTGACCATGTGCCTAGCATCATACGTACCAGGCACTCAACCCCCTGAAACCCTACCCCAACCTATTTGGAAACCTACCTACCTGGCATCCTACTTACCTGACACCTTAACCTCACACTTCCCTTACACACTTACCTTTTCAAAGGTGCTGGACCTTTAAATCACAGATTATGCAATGGACTGCTATGAAAAAGGTGTGGTTTGTCTTCCTTCGATATTTTTTTTGTGCATTACCTGTCAGAAACTAAATACAGTCTTGGATTTCCTAAGGAATCCTGATTGGAATCTTTCGTTGTGCAAAAAAGGGATGGAGTGGCATGTCACATGTGATTTCCATGCCTCAGATTATATGACTCAATCTCCCTATACTGAGTGATACCAGAGGTGGATGTTGGTAAGTTGTGAACATTACCTTTGGAAGTGAAGGACCAGCTATTATTTTCAGCCAGAGATCTCATCATGTACTCTGTCAGGTCCTCTCCTCCCAGGTGTACACTCTGAGTAATGTTCTCTAAAGCATCTCCTTCAATAATGGGAACTACATGCGTCACAGTTGATCCTGCAAGTAGTAACATTTGGAAATAAATTCATTTTATGAAACAATTGATAATTTGGTATGGGAACAGGATACCAGCATCGACTACAAATGCTAACAGTTTACTGACCTGCTGCATTGTTTTAACAAAATCCTCTCTCAAAATATAAAGTTTCTTTACTTTTTGTGGAGTGGTTTATGATGGACTAACTATGCAAAGTTTGAAATCTAGATGCAAATCATCAATAGGAGAGTTAAATACATTGATGAAATGTGATCTTTTTCAGCCATCCTACTTTCCGATCAGCTTAAATCCACTCTACGAAAGATTGAGAGACTGTCACCTGCAGTATGAGATCACCCGCCCTGGAATATAATGAATAGTTATTGAAATAATTCCAAGATCAATTAAGAAGACGTTACCTGAATCAATAACAGTTCCTGTAACTTTGCCAGTGGAGTGTAGTGCCAACACTGCCTGAACACCCAGAAATAAAGAAGGAACTTGAAATGCTTCAAAAAGAATCTATATTGAACAAAACAAATGCAACAGAATGTTAGTCGCAAAATTTAGATGAAATACTCTCAACATTTTTACAATGCTTCTAACTTTCACTTTTCATGTGGAATATTATCATATGTGCCTAAGAAATGGGAGTCAGGTTCATTTATGAACTAATTATGGAGAGGGTAGACAATCATTTCTGTGACTTTTAAAAAGAGTCATAAATATTTACCGACAAAGGATAAGAACAGAAAGGCAGTCTTTATGTTGCTGTCCTTTGTTTGGTATGCATTCATTCATATTGTATGTAGGAACAGAAACTGATATATCAAGCTTACAGGTACAGCACTGTAGCATATTGATTGAGTAACTGGACTAGTGATCTGGAGGCATGAATTAAAATCCTGGAACAGTAGCTTGGAAATTTAAATTTGGTCGATTAAATAAACCTGGAGTAAGAAGTTGGTATTGTCATTGTATAACTGCAAGATTGATGTAAAAACTCATCTAGATCACTTTTTCACTTTTATGGAATGGATTGTGCCTTCCTTATATGGTTTGACCCAAATGAATTCCAGGTCCACAGAAAATATGGGTTGACTTCTGAAATGGTATATCAAGTCACTTATTTTTCAAGATCTCACCATTACCTCAAGGTCAATTATGGGTATTAAATGATAGCTTTGCCTGAATGGATAAAACATGACATGAAGGAGGCACAACAGATTATGAGGATCAAACCAATTCACACAAAGGAACATAAATAAGGAGGAAAAACATAGCACATAAAATTTGAAGCAGGGAAATGTGAGATAATCAACTTTGAATATTTTCTTAATAGTGAGGAAACCAGGACTTGTAAAGGAGCAAGAAATTTAGGCATTCTTGCATAGAGGTCACTGATAGCTAATGCTCAGGTGCAAACAGTAATCAAAAAGGCTAATGGAATGTTAATCTTTGTCTCAAGGCATTTGGAAATAAGAAGCGAGAAAATGATGCTTCGGCCAGAATCTAGCTGAATTATATTGAGTTTCGTGTATCAACCTTCAGAAGGGGTACACTGCCGATTCACTGGAATGAGATTAGTACTTAAATTGTGGAGTAATTTAAATAAATGAAGAGTGACCTAATTAAAGTGCTTAAAATTACAAAAAGGACTTGAAAGTGTAGTCAAAGGAACAGGTCCTCTGGTGGAGCTTCTTACTAATTTATTACCTCAGTTGTTCTCTCTCTGTTTTGCTGGGGGTTATTTGGTGGTTCTGTCATAACAATTGGGTGCTCCTGAATGTCAACACGCAACTCATTTTCAAACGCATGCCTCCAGAGCACTTCCATTTCTGTCCAGTTTGCAATCAGTCCATGTTGAATTGGATACTGTAATCAAACACAACTTAATCAAATATCTGAATAAGCACCTACTAATCAGCCCAGGAATAAGATTCTCCAAAGCTGCTATTCACCCCTTGTACTGATTGTATTTTCTGATGTACAGATTTCAGCATTTTGGTTGAACCTTTGGTGGATAAATATCAGGTTTGGGAAATTAAGCCTTCATTATTTTCATCCAGTAGCAAACATGGTGATCGTGAATGAAATACGGCTATTTCTATTCTTTCTCAACCTAAGCTATCCCAAGCCAAACGTCTGCACTTACCTTAACCTTATATTGCAGTCAATGCATCCTCATTGAGTAAAACTAACAACATGCCAAATTAAGTGGGTAAATTATAAGAAGTTATCCCAATATTGGCACATAAGCATTTTACTTACAACCAAATGAAGAATGGTACGTTTTCTTTGGGCTTCTTCTCCAACATAAGTGCACCTTTCTGATAATCCAAAAACGTTCAATGTTGTGTTCTTTGGTCTTCCTACCACACTTGGAAAAACGTGCGTTGGTGAATGATTTCCTGAGAGTCCGGCTTTTATCAGCCCACTGCCATTATCAATTACAACTGGAGGATACAGCTCACTAGCTAAGCTGGAGGAAGAGCTAGTCAGCCTAAAAACTGAACAATCTGGAAAGAATTTGAACGAATGAAACAATAAGTATAGCAAAACATAGTTATGATTGCTGAAAACTGACATGAGTCTGCATGACAACACCTAAGTAAAATCTATCTAAAGCTTAAAACTTAATGACAGTGAGTCGATTGTGCCTCAATACAGTAAGTTAGATGCAAGTAGGAATGGACAATATGTAAAAGAGATTGCCTTGGCCTAAAGAGGAGATAAACAATTAGTGATTTTCAGGTTATCACATTGGTAAGTATTATGATCTCCATGTCACAGAGTCATAGAGATGTGCAGCAAGGAAACAGACCCTTTGGTCTAACTCATTCATGCCAACCAGATATCCCAACCCAATCTGGTCCCACCTGCTAGCATCCGTCCCATATCCCTCCAAACCCTTCCTATTCATATACCCATCCAAATGCCTTTTAAATATTGCAATTGTACCAGTCTCCACCACTTCCTCTGGCAGCTCATTCCATACATGTACCACCCTCTGTGTGAAAAAGTTGCCCCATAGGTCCCTTTTATATCTTTTCCCTCTCACTCTAAACTTATGCCCTCTAGTTCTGGACTCCCCCACGCCAGGGAAAAGACTTTGTCTATTTATCTTATCCATGCCCCTCATAATTTTATAAACCTCTATAAGGTCACCCCTCAGCCTCCGACGCTCCAGGGAAAACAGCCCCAGCTTGTTCAGCCTCTCCCAATAGCTCAAATCCTCCAACCCTGGAAACATTCTTGTAAATCTTTTCTGAATCCTTTCAAGTTTCACAACATCTTTCCGATAGAAAGGAGACCAGAATTGCATGCAATATTCCAACAGTGGCCTAACCAATGTCCTGTACAGCTACTCTGACTAATGAAAGAAAGCATACCAAACACCTTCTTCACTATCCTATCTACCTGTGACTCCACTTTCAAGGAGTTATGAACCAGCACTCCAAGGTCTCTTTGTTCAGTAACACTCCCTAGGACCTTACCATTAAGTGTAAAAGTCCTGTTAAGATTTGCTTTCCCAAAATGCAGCATCTCGCATTTATCTGAATTAAACTCCATCTGCCACTTCTTGACCCATTGGCCCACTTGATCAAGATCCTGTTTGAATCTGAGGTAACCCTCTTCGCTGTCTACTACACCTCCAATTTTGGTGTCATCTGCACACTTACTAACTGTACATCTTATGCTTGCATCCAAATCATTTATGTAAATGACAAAAGTAGAGGACCCAGCACTGATCCTTGTGGCACTCCACTGGTCACAGGCCTCCAGTCTGAAAAACAACCCTCCAACAGCACCCTCTGTCTTCTATCTTTGAGCCAGTTCTGTATCCAAATGGCTAGTTCTCCCCTTATTCCGTGAGATCTAACCTTGCTAACCAGCTTCTAATGGGGAACCTTGTCGAACACCTTACTGAAGTCCATATAGATCACATCTACCACCCAGCCCTCATCAATCGTCTTTGTTACTTCTTCAAAAAACTCAATCAAGTTTGTGAGACATGATTTCCCACGCACAAAGCCATGTTGACTATCCCTAATCAGTCCTTGCCTTTCCACATGCATGTACATCCCGTCTCTCAGGATTCCCTCCAACAACTTGCCCACCACCATCAGGCTCACTGGTCTATAGTTCTCTGGCTTGTCTCTACTACCCTTCTTAAACAGTGGCACCACGTTAGCCAACCTCCAATCTTCCGGCACATCACCTGTGACTATTGATGATACAAATATCTCAGCAAGAGGCCCAGCAATCATTTCTCTAGCTTCCCACAGAGTTCTAGGGTACACCTAATCGGGTCCTGGGGATTTATTCTCCTAATGCATTTCAAGACATCCAGCACTACCTCCTCTGTAGTATGGACATTTTGCAAGATGTCACCATCTATTTCCCTACAGTCTATATCTTCCATATCCTTTCCATAGTAAATACTGATGCAAAATATTCGTTTAGTATCTCCCCCCATCTCCTGCTGCTCCACACAAAGGCCACCTTGCTGATCTTTGATGGGCCCTATTCTCTCCCTAGTTACCCTTTTGTCCTTAATGTATTTGTAAAAACCCTTTCGATTCTCCTTAACTCTATTTGCCAAAACTATCTCATGTCCCCTTTTTGCCCTCCTGATTTCCCTCTTAAATATACTCCTACTGTCTTTATACTCTTCTAAGGATTCACTCAATCTATCCTGTCTATAACTGACATATGCTTCCTTCTTTTTCTTAACTAAACCCACAATTTCTTTAGTCATCCAGCAGTCCCTATACCTACCAGCCTTTCCTTTCACCCTAACAGGAATATAATTTCTCTGGATTCTCGTTATCTCATTTCTGAAGGCTTCCCATTTTCCAGCAGTCCCTTTACCTGTGAATATCTGTCTCCAATCAGCTATCGAAGGTTCTTGCCAAATACCGTCAAAATTGGCCTTTCTCCAATTTAGAACTTCAACTTTTAGATCTGGTCTATCCTTTTCCATCACGATTTTAAAACGAATAGAATTATGGTCGCTGGCCCCAAAGTGCTCCCCTACTGACAACTCAGTCACCTGCCCTGCCTTATTTCCCAAGAGTAGGTCAAGTTTTGCACCCTCTCCAGTAGGTACATCCACATACTGAATCAGAAAATTTTCTTGTACACACTTAACAAATTCCTCCCCATCTAAACCCTTAACATTATGGCAGTTCCAGTCTATGTTCAGAAAGTTAAAATCCCTTACCATAACCACCCTACTATTTTTACAGATAGCTGAGATCTTCTTACAAGGATTGGAGAAATTTGAACTTATATTAATAGCTTGAAGAGTGCCACATTAAAATGTCATGTTTTAAAAGTTTTGCTGTGACAAATGACTAAAGTAAAACATAATTGATTAAACACATTTTTAGGCCTCCTATGCTTTAAACTAATGAAAAGCGTACTTTCAAGTATCATCAAAAATATAAAGTTAAAAATCACACAACACCAGGTTATAGTCCAACAGGTTTAATTAGAAGCACGCTAGCTTTCGGAGCGTCGCTCCTTCATCAGGCATTAGTGGAGGGCTCAATCCTAACACACAGAATTTATAGCAAAAATTTACAGTGTGATGTAAATGCAATTATACATTGAAAAATTGATTGTCTGTTAAGCCTTTCATCTGTTAGAATACAGAGATAGTTTCACTTCTTTCATGTGTAAATCACAAATTTTTTATATATAAAAAATTGCATTCTTGGGTTAGCTGTTAACTATGGTGATATCTAGACAACATGTTGAAGGTGTTGGCACCCTGTGTTCTCTGTCTTTGCCATGATGTTTAGATTGATTCTAATCTAAAAAGTGAGATAATGGAGTTTTACATAATTTATGCAGCTCAGAGTCTACATGAATGCATGCAGTTTTTGAACAAAGTACAATGTAACCCTGCAAGTACAAATTCACCCCACAAAATATGTGTGTATGTGTGTGTGTGTGTGTGTGTGTGTGTGTGTAGTGCAGTGGTGGTCACCTGTAAGGTGACATGAACCCAAGGTCCCGGTTGAGACCCTCCCTATAGGCACCGAACTTAGCTATCAACCTCTGCTCGGCCACTTTTCTCTGCTGCCTGTCCCGAAGTCCACCTTGGCGGATGGTCACCCGAAAGTCCGAGGCTGAATGTCCTGGACCACTGAACTGTTTCCCCAACTGGGGGGGATCCCTCCTGTCTGCTGATTGTTGTGCGGTGCGGACCTCGAGGTGGTCGGAAAGTGTGTAGGGATGGACCAAGAACTGGAAGGGGCATAGGGCGGACCGAGAGCCTGAAGGTGTGTAGGGATGGGCTGCCTTAGAGTGGCCGGAGGGTGGGAGGGACGGGGGGGCGCTTGCTGGGTTTCTGAGGTCTGTATTGTATGCACTGTTTTTTATGTAATTGGACTCTCTTGTATGTACAAATGTCATTGTTACTGTTTTGAAATGATTGAAACTGGAATTTGAGGTTTGTCCTCATTTCCCTGAAAACAGGTTGAACGGTAGGGGTTGGGACCTGACTTTGCTGCTCCTCTCCCATGTAAAATTGCTGTATCTCTGTATTACAGCTGTTAATGTTAATTGTTTTGTAAACTGTGAATTGTTTAATAAAATTAAAGAAGTAACAGGAGTGGCTGAAGTTCTATTCCATATGAGAGCTGGCACTGAGGAGGCTGAACCAGTGTCAAGTACTGAGCATGTGTAGATAAATGGGGACTTGGTGATGGGATATCATCCTCTGTGGAGCTATTTCAAGAATAAGCAGCTACAGTAGACGATGGGGGAATAAAGAAAACTACAGGCAATAGCATTTGATGTGAAGTTAAATAAGTAAACGTATTTCTTACCATCATGTCTCATAAGCAGGTCTCTCTCACAATGTAGCATTTGGTTATGGAAATTAGCATTTTGTGTCTTGGTTGCTTCTGGCTGTGTTGGGTCATTTACATCATCCTGAACATTCACACTGACCTTGCTGATAGTCTGGCCCTGATCCTCAGGAACCAATTCTAGATTGTCTTTCAAAACACACTGCTGCTCTCCCAAATTCCTTTCATTATTCCTTTTGTTTCTCTCCACAGTAATTGAGCTGTTTGAATCTAAAATTAAAGAATTTGATGAGACTTAACAAGAGACTTCTTAAAATTAATTCCCAGGATCGATATCCCATTTTTAGGTGTGCCTGGTTTTACTCCTGGTATTACTATATGCCCTCCTGGCCTTGTAGTGCCAGAGTTAATCCCAGCCCCACCCGTCATCTCCCCTCCCCAGCTTCATGGTAATGGTGGAATGGGGGAGATATTACATCATGTCTTTCCAGAAGATGGTTGATTCTGTTGCTGCCCAATAGCATGTCTTTGACGCCCAGTTCTGAGTTGCTGTATCTGCTTTAAAACTATTCAATTTAGCACAATGGTAGTGCATTTCACACTAAAGGAGGATATGCTCAATCGAAGATGGATACTTTGCCTCTTCAATTACTATGTAGTGGTCACTCCAACTAGAAATGCTATGGACAGATATATCTATAACACATTAACAGATGAGGTCAAGTAGGCTTTTCCATTTTGTTAGATCATTCATCACCAGGACAAATCCAATCCTTTAAGATTTTAAAACAAAAACAGAATTTTTTGGAAAAGCTCTGGCAGCATCTGTGGAGTGAAATCAAAGTTAACGTTTCGGGTAGAGTGACCCTTCCTCAGATACTAACCATTTGGTCAGTGATGTGCTACTGAGTTAATGAGGTGATAGATATTGAAGTCCCCACCCAAAGAACATTTTATGTCCTTTCAGGTGCTTCTTTCAAGTAGGATTCAACATGGGGGCATAATGCTTTATCACTTGGGGTGCTGGTATATGGTAGTAGGTGATCATCTCCAAGCTGCCCATGTTTGACCTGTTGGCATGAGAATTCATAATGTGTGCAGTCAATAATAAGTACTACAAGGGTAACTCCAAAATGACTATATATTGCTAGTGGGTCTGTCAACGTACCAGCGGGGATTGTAGTGTCTGGCACATAGTCATATTCATGGATTCATATCTGGCAATGTGAGGTTGTTGCTTGACCAGCCTGTGGGGCAGCTCTTCCGATTTTGATAAAAGTCCCCAGATGTTGGTAAAGAGGACTTTGCAGTGCTGACAGGGTTTGCCATTGTCATTTCCAGTGTTAGGTCCATCCACGTTCATTCCTTTTAGACATTTTTCTGGCGTTTTTTGATACAACTGATTGGTTTAGTAAGCTCTTTCAAGGGGTATTTAACAGTCAACCACATGATGCATCAAAAATGCCAGCTGTAAATTCCTTGATTCAGACTCTTCGTGATCCAGTGCTGAATAAATGGATCAAAAACTCAATCTTTTCCAACTGAACACTTGTCTTCAGCATTTTATCATTGAAGCTGCCAACCACAACTCAATTGCTGAACTGATAAACCATTGTTTGTTCATTACTTTTTTTTAAATGATAGCAAGTCTTTAAAATAAGATGTCTAATTTGGATAATCTTTCAATGGTCCTTGTGATGCTGAGTAAACAGATTGGTGTAATATGATCCATGCTCATGGTCCTAATTATACTTGGTTTATTCTTAATCATTCTCCTCCTGACTGTTGAAGAAATCTCTCTAGATTACGTATTTAGATTAATACTAAACAGTGACACTGAATTGTTTGCACAATTGGGGTTACTTTGGGTCTATGCATAAAAAGGGGAGAGGGAAAAAATAGTTAATATCACTTCTGTCACATTATTTCTTTCACCTACAACATTTTACAAATCGTCTATTAAATTTGCTACCATAAATTTTAATTTTGGACAGACTATCCAATTGGTTACCAGCTGTATCTAGGCTTTTTCTCTAAATCACCATCTGTTAAGCCCCTTCTGAAATTTATATGTGAACACTAGGTGTGGACAGGCTGAGACTCAACTTCTTCTGATTAAATATCATGGCACATGTATTCTACAGTTTGCTTGCCAATTTGTAGGGTTGATCTATACTCCAGAAAGAGGAGGCAGGACAAATAAAAACCGTATATTTTAATATAAAATTGTACCATTTCCTGTACATTTAAATTTACACATCTACATATAGTCATATACAATGCTTTGCACCACTTCTCATTTTGTGACTGGAAAGTAATGTATGAGGCTTGAATCTATATTCATAGTATTAAATCCAGCTTCCTTTACATTAATAGAAAAAACTGCACCTGTAATTTTGCTACAGGACAAGCTAGCTGGATTTAGAAGATAAATACTTTACCACATTGAAAACAAAAGACATGGGATGCAGATTAAATCATATGTTTTAATTCTGCAGGTGATGAATATTCATTGAAACATCATTAAGTAATGGGTCAACATCTTTAAAAAAATGGGGAAAATGACTATCCTATTTGCCTTCTAGATATTTTTGGGTAGTAGAAATCTCGAGTCCACAATTATGGGGGTAGCAACTATAATGTGTAATCTCCAAATCATTCAAAAGACTTATGTTCTGCTATTTAGTAAAAATTTATGAGTAAGGTGAATCCTCCTATGAGCAAGGTCACAACATCTTTAACTTTGATAATCCTAATGCATTTCTTTCTACGTGGTTCTAACTCCTAGCCTTTAGTTGTCATTTAATTCTGACACTTGTTACAGATTTAACTTCTGACTCGTGGAATCATGGATGCAGAGTACTTTGAAAATTAACTTTTTTGTTGTTAATTTTCACTAACAATATAAATTAAAAGAAAATGGAATCAATTCATTCAGATACTCGGAATTACAGGCTATGTAATAATGTTGGAGGTGTGACACTTTCAAGAGTTTTAAACCTTATCCTTCATTCAGACTATGAAAATAATATGATTTGTTGCTGAACTGATTGTGATTAAAACAGCCCTAAACAGGAGGAATGGACTGCAAACATGAAGTTTTTATTCAGTGGACTTAAAGTGAATATTATAGAAAACCATATTTTTTCCTGATTATCCAAGGACATAGATCCACAACTGCAATGTTTCTGTGCTTTAAAAATTGTTTCATTCCAACAATACTTGTAGGAATTTTCATTTCCTTTTACCACTGTGCTTCCATAAAGCAGTCTCCACATGTCCAAACAAAACATATCTTTTGAAACACTAAAATATTTGAGGTATGAAAGCAATATATAAATGCACTGTTTTTTGTATATGCATTTCTGCATTATTTCCCTCAGATTCCGTTCTGAAAATAATTCTGTCTAGTAATTTGATCAACAGCATGAACAAATATATTTCACTTTACTGAAAACAAAAACCTGCTGGAAATCCCAGCCGTTTAGGCAGTCTCCTCGGAGAGACAGCAAGCTAGACCCGGGTTCAATTCCCGACTCAGGCGACTGTCTGTGTGGAGTTTGCACGTTCTCCCCGTGTCTGCGTGGGTTTCCTCCGGGTGCTCCGGTTTCCTCCCACAGTCCAATGATGTGCAGGTCAGGTGAATTGGCCATGCTAAATTGCCCGTAACGTTAGGTAAGGGGTAATGTAGGGGTTTGGATGGGTTGCGCTTTGGCGGGTTGGTGTGGACTTGTTGGACCGAAGGGCCTGTTTCCACACTGTAAGTAATCTAATCTAATCTAACATTTTGAGTCTAAATGACTTGAAACAGTAACTTGCTCTCGCTCCATGGATGCTGCCTGACCCGCTGGGATTTCCAGCATTTTTTGTTTTCAGTACAGATTCAAGCATCTGCAGTAATTTGATCCTATATTTTACTTTACCTCCGCTTTCACCAAATTTCCTATTTTGTTGGTCATTAACAATCTGCTTCATAAAATTGAAAACTCCAATTACTTCATCGACACATGTTCTTCCCAGAGACAGTAGATACATTTAAAATGGTGTCTTATCATCACCTTAAAACATTCCAAAGTTTTACAACCAATCCAAAATACAGTCATAGATGTTAAACAAGCAACTGTAGCAGAAACTGTTGCATTCAACTAGGACCCACAACAACAGTTGAAAAATGAGCTGAGAACCAATTTTGGGTGATATGGATTGAAGGAGTGATGCTGGCCAAGATATCAACTCTTTGAATAGTGTCTTTTGAAAGCATACATAACACCTTTATTTGTTGTTTTATCAAAAAGATAGCACTTTGAATACTGCAACATTTCCATAGTAGTGCAATGAAACAAGTTCTTAGAATTAATTAATTCAGTACAATTATAACTCCTATCACATATCACAGAACATACATAGCTCAGCACTTCAATGCATTAGGAAACAGCTCCCCTGAATGTTATGGGTGAATAGCCATTTACTATGGGACTGGATAAAACAGAATAGGAAGATTCTGTTACATCCCAAAGCTTTATTGGCAGCCAAAGGTAAAATGGCAAAGTTGACCCATAAACTGTTAAGTCAGAGAGAAGAAACTAGCTGAGGTGTCGCTCCTGAAAGATTATTGCCCAAGAATCCTTGAAGGCACAGGGCATGTAGATAAGGTGGCAAAGGGGGCATATGGGATACTTTTTCATCAAGGCACTGAATACAAGGACAATGAGGTTATGATGGAGCTGAATACAATGTTAGTTAGGCCATTGCTGCAGTACTGTCTGCTGTTCTGGTCTCTTCAACATAGGTAGGATGTGATTGCACTAGAGGGTCCACAAGAGATTCACTCAGATATTACCTGGGTGATTCAGCTATGCAGAGAAACTACATAGGCTGGGTTATTTACCCTACAGCAGAGAAGGACACTCTGATTGAGGTATACAAAGTTCTGAAGGGAATAAGCAGGGGAGACAGGGATATTTGTTCCCTTTGTCTAGGGGTGGGGGTCAATAATTAGCAGTAAGAAGCAGGCTTAGTGAGATTTGAAGATTTATTTTCACTCCAGGGTTGTGGGTATTTAGAACTCTGCCTAAGAGGCAAGAATCCTCAAGGCAGTTAAGAAGTATGTGTATGAACACTTGAAATAGCATACAAGGCCAAGTGCCAGAAAATGGAATTTGGATAAATAGATCTTTGGCGGCTATGATAGACCCGATGGGCCGAAGAGCCTCTTTCCCCGAATCGTTAAAAACTCTGACTCGTAATTTTTACTAGGTTCCCTGCTAAAATCGATGTTCAACATCTAGGAAACCGATTGTATGATTATGTTAGTCCGCAGGAGACCAAATACTCTCAGTTTATTGATTACTATTAACAGGGAGCATATTGTGTTCACTGTGACATAATCACTTCGGCAGGTTGATTGTAACTAATTGTTTAAGGAACTGATGAACTTTTTAGGAGCAACCTCAGATCTAAATTATGTAGTATTTTTGACATTACTGTAGGAACTTGCCTTTAGGACTGGAATCTGCGATTCTCTGGTCTCCGGGTGACCGGGATTGGCACACGATCTCCCCGGTCTCCTGGTCTGCTGTCCCGCAGCCTGATATCAAACTCGGGAGGTCTTCAGGGGGCCGGTTGTGATCACCAGGATCCAAGCGGTCAGCGTCAGTGAGCGGGCTGCGGCTGGGTGGCTGTGGCCGGGGATCTCCGGCTGATGTTGTCTTTACGCTCGGGGCACAGCCCATGGCGAGTGACCCTGTCCACTCTGCCCGGGGTTTACGACTAAACGATCGAACGTTTTTGTTTCCTCCACCCGGGGCCCTTCAGCTGAAGCATCAATGCGCTGCCAATTGTCCCAACTGCACATCTCCGCCAAGGAGGGAGGAAGCTTCAGTTTACATGGCAGAGGCTTGGCGTTGCTAAGCTACACCCTGTATTAACATTGGCAATGGCGGAGCATTGTATTCCAGCCCAAAACCATTTAAAGGGACAGTGCTTATTAGTAATAGTTTGTATCACTGGCTTTTGCATACACACACAAAAAAATCCATGAAGGAATATGTTTGCAACGAAATAATTTTATAGAACAATGGCTTATATAAATTTATTCTGAAAACTGATTTTAAAACTCTAAATATAAACAGTTGCACAAAAAAAGGAAAGAAAATCAAGCGACATCTCATCCCACATAACACAAATCCTTTTATATCGGACAGTAACATTGCAATACCAATACATTTAAACAGGTGCCTCAACTTTTCTTCAAATCTGCTGAGGAAAGCCATCTGTCTACAGGAATCACTCGTTCATGACCCGGCAAGTCTCATGTTTGTAAACATCGTCTCATTCTAGGTAAACGACTCAGGTTAGATCAAGGAAGGAAGGTGGTTGGTGGTTTGTTGGAAAGGCAGAATGTCAGGTTTGGCCATTTGTCACCGACTGTTCACTCAGCGCAGGAACAGAGGCAGATTCCCAGACAACTGCTGTCACCGCACCGACACCTGGTGGAAAGGACATGATGGTCCCAAATACTTTCATAAATTGTGGAGAGAAGCGTGTAAGGAAAGTGAGTGAGGGGGCACTGCACCAGGTGGGGAGGCGGTAGGTTGGTTTGTAGGGGCTCGTCAGGTCAGAGGGGAATAGGGTCAGACTGGGAGGGTAATCAGCCCGGGGGGGGGGGGGGGTGGTAGGAGGGGAGGGTCAGACTGGGAGGGTAATCAAGTCAGATCGCTTTGAAGAATGTCAGGGACAGAAACTGGATCGTTTTGAGGTTACATAAGAATTACAACAGGTTTTCAAATTACTCTGATTTTCTAGAATAACTATCCAAAGTCAAAAAGTGTGGTGCTGGAAAAGCACAGCCGCTCAGACAGCATCCGGGGAGCACGAAAATCGACCACTTTCCTGATGAAGGGCTTTTGCCCGAAACGGTGACTCTCCTGCTCCCCGGATGCTGTCTGACCGGCTGTGCTTTTCCAGCACCACGCTTTTTGAGTCTGACTCTCCAATCCTTACTTTCTCATCGGGAAACTATCCAGGTAAGGAGCTACCCGAAGTTTCCAACTCCTGGAACTTTTACAGAGAGTCCTGGCTTATACAGTCGGAGTTCACTAGCCCCCTGACCCCACTGACCTCCCGCAAACCAGCTTGGCACTGTGCCCACCTTCCCTACACACTTCTCTTCACAATTTATTAAAGTGTATTTGGGCCCATTAAACTCTTTCAACAGATCTCGTGCCGTGATTAAGATATCTTGGCCTCTAGCACGGATTCTGCGTTGAGTGAATTGCGAGCCTGGAACTTATTCAAACATTTGAGAATGCTGGATAGTTGTCCATCGGAAGTTTAAACTTCCCACCTATTTTCCCCCAAAGTTGGCTGTGTTAGATGTCTGGTTCCGACCGCAACTTCTTTCCACGCTTCAGCAAGGACAATCTTCCAATCATAATTCACATCTTTAAATAAACGCGCATAAAGCTTTCATGCTGTGAACTTTTGACGTTTGATTAAGAATACAATCTGCAAATTGCTGCAACATAAGCCATGAAATACGTATAAGAAAGGTCGAAAATACCCAACAGATCAGATAGTAGCTGTGAAAGAGAAAGGCAGCTGTGAGATTTAGATTTGCTTTATTATGCAACAAGAAGCTATTAAGATGTGCATGGTACCCTAGACATTTAATATACAACCAAACTAAATATGTGGTATGTCTTGCTACTTTATTTTATATATACTGGCTGTTTTATTTTAAGGAAATGTTAACGTTTGGGCTAATTTACGTAAAGATTGATCTTCTAACGATCAGTATTGCAATGTAAGCAGTTAGTAAGAAAAACAAGCTAGCTGGGGGCAAGGGGTCAGCTTTGAAAAATAACGAAACCTTGAGCGAGACAATACTTCTGCTAATATGGTGCAAAAACAACCAGATAAGAGTACAAGGTGCGAGACGGTTGCTAAGTTCAAGGGCTGAAAATATTATTAGACAGGGAAGTGGGTTATGCGGCTGGAGTTCGAGACAATGAGGACATGATCATATGCTTTCTCTGTAAGAAATGAGATCATTGTAAAGCAATGACCCTCGTGACCTCTAGGGGCCATAGGGGAGGCTCTAAATTGCTATATAAGAAAGATCCCTGTAATGCTTGGGTACGCTTTTCTTTGGGAAGGCGTCCAATTCTGCAGAATTTGTTAATAAAATCTTTGTTCTCTTGAATTTGTCCAGAGCGATTATTTAGAAGTGAATTTTCATTTCTAACAACTTGGGGGCTCGTCCGGCTCCACACTCCGGCTGCGGTGGGCTCAAGGAAGGACATCGGAGACGGTGCACCCTACCGAGTTCGGTAGTCCCCGATTCCTTCCTCGCCGTCCCGCTTCGCGGCTTGAGCGAGTGGTATCCGGGAGGCTCAGGAGAACAAAGAGGGAGGAGACTGGCCAGTCATAAAGGGAAAAACGGGCAGGGGATCGAGTAATTTTGGTGCACCGAAGCCAGGTAGGCACAGATTTCTTCTGTTGCGTTCGGACAGGTTTGGTCTCTGATTGATGCGCGAAACTCAAGGACACCTTGTCTTGTCAGGTGTTGTTTACGTACCGGAGTCTCTGCGCTCAATCGGTTACCAGGGTTTGGTCTCTGCTTGATGCACAGGACTCAAGGACACCTTGTCTTGTCAGGTGTTGTTTACGTACCGGAGTCTCTGCGCTCAATCAGTTACCAGGGTTTGGTCTCTGACTGATGCGAAACTCAAGGACACCTTGCCTTGTTTGGTGTTGTTTACGTACCGGAGACTCTGCGTTCAGTCAGTTACCAAGGGTTGATTACCTGTTGCCGCTACCTGGTCGATCATAAGGAAATCCGGTGAGTGTGGGATATTCTTGTTTCTCGCACGGGCGGTTTATTTGCTTGTATTTATCTTCGGCATGGGAAACGGGGGCGCAAGAGTGCCTGAACCGTTGCCTGATGAAGAATACAAGGGGGTGCCGGATGATAGCCCGTTAGGACGAATGTTACGTAACTGGGGTCATGGGAAAAGAAAGGGGAAGTCTAGACGAAAAATGGTTAAATTTTGCGAAAAATGGTCACAACAACCTATTCAAGGGGGTTCTGTTTGGTGGCCCAAATTTGGATCGGACGAGGATTGGGTTTGTCAAATTTTAAATGATCATTTAAAGAATAAATATAATCCAAGACTAAAACAGAGAGAAACAGAGAGAGAGAGAGAGAGACATGAGGAGAAAAGGGGATAAAGAAGTAGTGAGACTGTCCCCACACGGGAGGTCCCGGTTGGGGAACGGACAAAGTTTTTTTTTTAACCAGCAGTTTGCAGTAAGACCGACAGAGAGAGAGAGAGATAGAGAGAACTGCTTGCAAAACATTTAACTCTCTGTGATTCGGGTTGAATGCACATTTGTTTGTTGGTGATTGAATGAGGAAGTTTTATTCACTGGAACTTGAGTTCCAGGATTGTTTTAAATGTGATTTTTATGAAAACTTAACATGATTTATTTTCACTATGTGAAGGACAGTTGTAGTTAGGACTTCCATAGTTATTATCTGAGACCTTGGATTCGGCTATTAGAATTTTTTAAAACTTGAAATGACAAATTATTGTAAGACAGTTATGATTATTTTATGACCTAAAGTATTGTAATTGAGAAATAGTTAGGAGTACACAAGAAAACTAATTTTGGATCTAAATTAGGATACTAAATTTGGGTGATTACAGTGGGTTTTAAAATTTGGGAACTGTATGTATTTTATATTTTAAATATTAAATACTAAATAAATGGATATATATATATGTTTACAGTTTAGGAACAGGCTTTAAAGTTAGTCAAGCATGAATTATTAAATTGGTGTTTGAGGATATGAGAAGTTTGGAACATTACAATATTTCTTAAAAAGTGCCGATAGGGGACAAGGAAATTGGGTTTGTGTGTGACCCCCTCACCAGTGGGGAGGTCGGAACATTTAAAAGGAAATGACGGTCCTGGATGAGAATCCGATAGGATTGTCAGAACAAATTAATTAATGTTTGAGGCCCAGTCTATATATGTGGGCTGAGATAATGTCTATTTTTGAATATACTATTTACTGGGGGAGAAAGGAGACTTATATGGGGATACTGAATAGGGAAAGTGTTAATTGAGATTTTTTTTAAAAAACTAGTAACAGCGCCGGTATTAAGCTTGCCGGACAATTTGGCATGGGAGGGGGATGGTTAGGGGTGAGGACAAATATCCCCTTCAGAACCCTAACTGAGACAACCATAATATAGAAAAGTGAAATAATATACTAGACATGCAAAATTTGATAATCCGAGGGATACAAACTTGCATCCCCAAACAGCGAAAGTTAGCCAAGGTTTTCGACCTGAGGCAGGGAAAGGACGAGTCTCCCTGTCCATTCTTACACAGATTAAGGGAGCGGTAGAAATGAGTACAAAGGCATGGCCTGATATCCAGAAGAAGTTACAGAAGATAGAGGACGGGAGCGGTAGAAATGAGTCGGAGTTGTTACAGGAGGTTCAGAAGGTATTTGTATAGAGAGGCATAATGGCGGAGGAACGGAAGGCTAAGATACTGGTAGCAGTAGTATGGGAGGACTGTATGAAAGACAAAAGGAGTTGGATAAATACGGTGTTTATCTAAACCTGAATATTTATGTCTGTGTGGGCCGCCCCCCTCTGTAGGAATTTTGTGTTGGTGAAGATTTATGTGTGTCTTTGTGTGTGCAAATTTGATTGTAAAAAAAAATAGTCTCTGTGGATGTGAGAATTTGTGTTTGTGTATGGATTTTTTTTATAAAAAAAAGGGCTTCTCAGCTAACAAGCAGTTTAACACTTTGTGGTCTGGCTTGAATTCATCTGTTTGTTAGTGCATGAATGTTTGAGTGTTTGTCACCTAGAGCGTGAGTCATGAGATATGTGGCTTCGCTGTTTCTCGTTTACTCCACCAGGGATTCCTGACTCAGACCCCTCCACTCGATATCCACCTCCACAAAGTGGAACCGGGAGACTGGGTTTTGATAAAATCCTGGAAACCGAAGAAACTCCAATCACTCTGGGAGGGACCGTTTCAGGTGTTACTCACCACCGAAGTTGCCATACGAACAAAAGAAAAAGGGTGGACTCACGCCGCCAGACTAAAAGGCCCGGTGTCACCGCCCAAAGAGGACTCTTGGTCGTGTGAGGCCGGTGATGAACCGTTGGTGGTGAAGTTAAAGAAACATCAAAAATGAACTCTCTTGGGACTCTTTTGCTACATACTGTATTATTATTTGCCTTCCTTTTAGTGGGGAAATTGACTGGTAACTGTGATAAATGCCGCTCTAGGGTTCGGGTGTGGGACACTGAGTTAGACTTACGCGGATCTTTTGTATCCTACTCTTCTTATGCTAATAATACTCGCTGTTATGATATAAACTCACACCAAAAGTGCTGGGAAAAGGGGAAACTATATTATCAAGTAAAAAACAGGGGATATATCGGTCTATCTAATACTAGGGTCTATCATTGCCCCTTTATAAA
This sequence comes from Hemiscyllium ocellatum, assembly GCF_020745735.1. Classification (NCBI taxonomy): domain Eukaryota; kingdom Metazoa; phylum Chordata; class Chondrichthyes; order Orectolobiformes; family Hemiscylliidae; genus Hemiscyllium; species Hemiscyllium ocellatum. The sequence goes on along the minus strand of NC_083428.1, from coordinate 30,894,673 downwards.
TTACGAATGGTTGTGTATGTCAGCAGACAGTTTACAGGGACATGCTGAATTGCTGGAAACAGATAAAAGAAGACCTAAAGGGGAATGTGCCAAATGCGGCGCCATAGTTCAACTGGGAGATCCTAACTTCTTCTCCCTTTGCCATGATGAGGAATCACGGGAGGAATGTTGGGAGGATGGGAAAATTGTATTATCAAATGTTAAATAAGGGATATATTGGATGGCCTGAGGGGAGGGTCCATGAATGTATTTGGGAAGAACACGAATGGGTCTGCACTAAAAAAAAAGACAGTTGGGATAAGGCTAACAGGCCGTGCGACAAATGCCGCCAAACTGTGAAATGGGGAGACCATGTCTTTCCGGGGTCTTTTGTGTTTCACACTAAAATAAGTGATGCCTGTTACAACCGGGAGAAAATGATACCATGTTGGGAGGATGGGGAACATTACTACCAGGTATTCAGCCTGGGATATTACACGAGTGGAAATATAGACTGTCCACTTATGGAATAATGGCTCTGTATCAGTTTTACTGGCTCGGCAGTGGACCACTTTGACCGGGTTAAGGAAATATATCCCGGGTTAGAGAAATCTATTCCAAATTACGATGCCAGAATAGCCGCCTCAGCCAAGGTTTCCTCCCTCTATGAGGACATTGAGAAACGGCTTACTCTTCCTGATGTTGTGAAAAATCTCTTTATTGACTTCACGTCTCAAATTGCCAAAATTTTAAATGTGACGAGCTGTTGGGTTTGTGGGGGTCCGCATATGACCGAGCAGTGGCCATGGACGGGGGAGAGTTTGGATGTTCAGGAAATCCTCGAATACAATTGGACTTACTCCAAGAACAGAATTTATCAAGTCTGGAAATTGCAGAATACCCCAACGGGCCACTTCTGCATTGGGAAACAAGGGTCCCGCCCAGTTGGTGACAGCCCCTGTCAGCGGGTCTTGAATCTCACCACAGACACTTGGTGGCCCTGACCCTTGGTTGGTTTCTCACCAAACAACCCCTTGGGTTGTCTTTCACCCAACAAGGGGATCTTAACTGTAGGCGGTTGCATCCCACCTCTGATTCCTGGAATTGCAGTGGTTCTGGCCCTTATGCGTGAATGCCGGGAATTAGAGAGGCATGGGACGGTGTTGCCAGGGACAGTGGAGGGGGTCCGGCTCCCGATGGTTTATTTTGGATTTGTGGGGATCTGGCGTATTCCAGGTTGCCCGAGAAATGGGGTGGTTTATGCTTCCTCGGTATAGTCAGACCGGAGTTCTTTCTCCTCTCACGTGATCAAGGGGCTGACCTGGGGGTTAAGTTGTTTGACTCCCTGCAACGGAGGTCCGGAAAGCTAGCACGGAAGCGTAGGAGTGCTAGTCAGTGGAATGTCCACCAGTACGGAGACATCCACTTGGCCAAGTGGGGCGCAGATTGGCCACCGTCCCGTATCATTGAGTATTATGGGCCGGCAAGTTGGGCTCAGGATGGCTCTTGGGGTTACAGAACTCCAATTTATATGCTTAATCGCATCATTCGCTTGCAGGCGGTGATGGAAATAATCACCAACAAAACCGCCTTCGCATTGGAATTCCTGGCTAGACAGCAGTCTCAAATGAGGGCTGCAATATATCAGAATCGTCTTGCTTTAGACTACCTGCTTGCCTCTGAAGGGGGTGTCTGCGGGAAGTTTAACACGACAAATTGTTGTCTGGAGATAGACGATAACTACGAGGCTGTCCTAAAAATCACCCGGGACATCCGTAAAATAGCCCATGTACCTGTCCAGACGTGGCGACCTATAGGGGACGCTAGTTGGTGGAACACCCTTTTTGGGGGTGGCTGGTGGCGCATGGCATTAATAATGGTGGGTGTCGGGGCCCTGTTCCTCGTTATTCCCTGTCTGGTTCCTTGTGTTAGGGTATTGATCCAACGCCATATCGCCCAGATGCAAGCCATTGCCATACCCCAACATGGTACTCATGAACTTAAAGTTTTACTATTGAAAAGACAGAAGGACCTCCCTGAGCCGTAATTCAGCCTATTCTGTTACGCATGCACATCTTAAAAAGAAAAAGGGTGGAGTTGTGAGATTTAGATTTGCTTTATTATGCAACAAGAAGCTATTAAGATGTGCATGGTACCCTAGACATTTAATATACAACCAAACTAAATATGTGGTATGTCTTGCTACTTTATTTTATATATACTGGCTGTTTTATTTTAAGGAAATGTTAACGTTTGGGCTAATTTACGTAAAGATTGATCTTCTAACGATCAGTATTGCAATGTAAGCAGTTAGTAAGAAAAACAAGCTAGCTGGGGGCAAGGGGTCAGCTTTGAAAAATAACGAAACCTTGAGCGAGACAATACTTCTGCTAATATGGTGCAAAAACAACCAGATAAGAGTACAAGGTGCGAGACGGTTGCTAAGTTCAAGGGCTGAAAATATCATTAGACAGGGAAGTGGGTTATGCGGCTGGAGTTCGAGACAATGAGGACATGATCATATGCTTTCTCTGTAAGAAATGAGATCATTGTAAAGCAATGACCCTCGTGACCTCTAGGGGCCATAGGGGAGGCTCTAAATTGCTATATAAGAAAGATCGCTGTAATGCTTGGGTACGCTTTTCTTTGGGAAGGCGTCCAATTCTGCAGAATTTGTTAATAAAATCTTTGTTCTCTTGAATTTGTCCAGAGCGATTATTTAGAAGTGAATTTTCATTTCTAACAGCAGCGTAGATGGATGAGGCATGGGAGCAGAAATTAGGCCATTCAGTCTCCGCCGCCATTCTAAGTTCCTCAACCCCATTCTCCCAGTAACCCTTGATCCTCAAAACCCTATCTATCTCAGTCTGAAGTATACTCAATGACCTGGCCTCCACAGCCTTTATACAATTGTAGCAGAACGTCCCTGCTCTTAAATTCAGTCCCTTTAGCAATGAAGGCAAATATTCCGTTTGACCTCCTGTTTATCACTTGCATCTACAAATCAATTTTTACCCTCTACACAACAGCATGATGCAACCTTTCACCACTTAAATAATACTCAGACCTACTATATTTACTTCCAACATTTACCAACATTGTACTCCATCTGCCAGACCCTTGTCCACTCACTTAACCTATCAATCTCCCTGCAGACCCTCCACATCCTCTGTACTCCATCTTTCCACTCAGTTTAGTTTTATCAGCATTACACGGTCTCCTCTTCCAAATCATTTATATAAATCATGAACAATTGTGAATGACACCTCGCGGCACCCCACTCACCACTGATCTCTAACCAGAGAAACATCTGTTATTTCCAACTCTCTGCTTTCTATTGGTTAACCAGTCCTCCACCCATGCTAGTACATTCCCTGCAACTCTATGCATATCTAATGAATGAGTCTTTTGTGTAGCACCTTATTGAATGCCTTCTGGAAATCTAAGTACACAACATCCACTGTACTTATGACATCCTCAAAAGAACTCCAGTAAGTTTGTCAAACACAACCTTCTCTTCCTGAATCCATGCTGAGTCTGTCTGATGGAACCCTTTCCATCCAGACGTCCCACTATTTCTTCATTAATGATAGCCTCCAGCATTTTCCCAACTGCAGGTGTTAAGCTAACTGACCTACAGTTGCCTGCATTTTGCCTACACCTTTTAAACAGCAGTATGACATTTGCTGTCTTCCAGTCTGCTGGGACCTGCTCAGAGTCCAATGAATTTTGGTGAATTACCACTAACACATCTACTATAACTTCCACCATTTCTTTCAGCACTCTGGGATGCATTCCATCAGGACCAGGGGACTTACCTACCCTCAGACCCTCAAGTTGCTCAACACTACCCCTTTAGTGATAACAACTGAATTGAGGTCCTCATCTCCTATCATACCCTTAACATCATGCTTTGGCATATTAGACACATCTTCCACTGTGAAGACTGACAAAATAGTTATTCAAGACCTAGGCCGTTTCAGCCTTACCCAGTACTAATTCCCCTTTCTCATCCTGCGAAGGAACTATGTGCATTTTAGCCACTCTTTTTTGTTTTATATATTTATAAAAATGTTTCCAATCTGTTTTTATATTCTGTGTTAGGTTGCATTCATAATCTATCTTTTCTTTCTTTATTGATTGCTTTATGGTTCTTTGTTGCTTTTAAAAGTTTTCCCAATCTTCCTGTTTCTCTACTACTCTTGACTACTTTGTAAGCCTGAACTTTTAGTTGATGCTTTCCTTTATATTCTTGGTTATCCAAGGCTGGCTCTTCCTATCCTTGCTATGGTCGTTTTTGACAGGAATATACTTTCCTTGAGCACTGTGAAAAATCTCTTTGAAAGTTCTCCACTGTTCCACCATAAAATTTATGCTCCCAGTCTAATTTAACCAACTCCTTCCTCATCCCATTATAGTCTCCCTTGTTTAAGCATAACACCCTGGTTTTAGATGACACTATTTCACCCTCCATTTGCATCCAAAATTCAAATCATACTGTAATCACTCTTTCCAAAAGGATCCTTAACCAAAAAATCACTCATTTTACCTGTGGCATTACACAGGACCAGATTGAAGATTGCACCCTCCCTTGTAGGTTTGGTAACATTCTGTTCAAGAAAGTTATCACAGAAGAGTTCTATGAACTCCTCTCCAAGACTGCCTCTACCAATTCATTCGGCCAATGTGCATGTTAAAGTTCCGCATGACTACTGCCACCAGATATTTCTTGATTGATCACCTATGCCATTGTAGCATTATTATTGGGTGGCCTATAGACTACCCCACCAGTGACTCCTTCCCCTTATTATTTCTGATCTCCACCCAAATGGATTCAATATTTTGCTTCTTGGATCCTACGTAACCACTCCCTATCACCCTAATTTCATCCTTAATTAAGAGCATGACCCCACCTCCCTTACCTTCATGCCTATCCTTCCTAAATTACCTGATATCCTTGGATATTTAATTCCCTGTCATCATTGCCCTGCAAGCATGTTTCTGTAATGGCAACTAAATCATACCCCTTTGTACTGATTTTGATGAACTTACTATGCATTTTTTTGAATGTTTGTATATTCAAAACAAAGTGCCCTTATACTCGGTGTCCCTTTAGAATTTAGCAATCTCATCTTTTGCATATGATTCTATTGCCCAATTTTACTTTTCTCTTTTCCAACTTTTGATCAGGTCTCTGCACTGCTTCTTTCTGCCTGGACTCCCATCCTCTTGCCATTTAGCCAACCCTTCCTCAGTCTCTGCTCATTGCATCTACCTTTACACCCAGTTGCTGCATCTTCTGACCTGACACTCTGGTTCCCACACCCTTACCAACCTAGTTTAAAGTTTCCCCAAAAGCTCTAGCAAACCTGTCCAGAAGGATACCTTGAGTTCAGGTGTAACCCATCCCTTTTCTACAGGTCATATCTTCCCCAGAAGAGAACTCAATGATCCACAGATCTGAAACCCTGCCTCCTGCACCAACTCTTCATCCTTATTTGTCTGCCATACTTTCCTATTCTTGCCCTCACTAACATGTGGCACAGGCAGTAATCCAGAGATTACTACCCTTGAGGTTCTTCTTTTTAACTTCCTTCCTAACTCCCTAAGTTCACTTTTCATGACCTCATCCCTTTTCCTAGCTATGTTATTGGTACCAACATGTACGATGACACCTGGCTGCTCACCCTCCCCTTTAAGAATACCATAGACTCAATTAGAGACATCCCTGACCCTGGCACGTGGGAGGCAACATACAATCCAGCAGTCTCGTTCTAATCCTCAATCTCCTGTCTGTTCCCCATATCACTGAATCCCTATCACTAGCACTCTCCTCTTCCCCCTTCCCTTCTGAGCCACAAGGCCAGACTCAGTGCTCGAGGCCTGGCCATTGTGGCTTTCCCCGGTAGGTCGTTTTCCCGAATAGTACTCAAAATGGTACACTTGTTATGGAGGGGAACGGCCACAGTGAATCCCCACACTGACTGCCGATACCCTTTCACTCTTGTGATGGTTATCCAACTACCTTCATCTTGTAACCTGGGCATGATTACCTTCCTGTATCTCCTCTCGATCAACTCCTCAACCTCCCAAATGATCCAGAGTTCATCCAGCTCCAGCTCCAGGTCTCTAATGTGGTCTGTGAGGAGTTGAATCGGGGTGTACTTCTTGCAGGTAAAGTCAGCAGGGACACTGGTAATGACCTTGACCTCCCACATCCTGCAAAGTGGAGGTTGCAACTACTCTAGCCTCCATTCTCACTGCTCCAAAAAAAAACCTTACCTGAGATTCACCTGTAACCCCCTCTCATCAAAATCTCTAACACAAAGTCTCACAGGACGCTACCCCTCAGCACGGTCAGTCCCGAAATGAAGAATTTTTCTTGCCCTCCTTTAAGTGCCCTTTTCTTCATCCCTGGGATAATTCTTGTGAACTTCCTCTGAACGGGCTCCAAGCCAGTACATCTTTCCTGAGATAATGGAGCCCAAAACTGCACACAATACTCCAAATGTGGTTTGACAGAGCCTAAAAGAGCCTCAGAAGTACATCCCTGTTTTTATATTCAAATCCTCTCAAAATAAATGCCAGCATTACATTTGTATTCCTAACTACTGACTCAACCTACAAGTTTACTTTAAGGAGATCCTGGACTAGAACTCCCAAGTTTCTTTGCACTTCAAACTTCTGAATTTTCTCCCCATTTAGAAAATAGTCCATGCCTCCATTCTTCCTACCAAAGTGTATTACCTCGCACTTTCCAACATCGCACTCTATCTGCCACTTTTTTGCCCACTCTCTTAACCTATCCAAATCCTTGTGCAGCCTCCCCACCTCCTCAATGCTATATGTCTCTGCACCTATCTTTGTATCGTCTGAAAAATCTTAGCTAGAATGCCCTCGGTTCCTCTATCTAGATTGTTAATGTATAAAGTGAAAAGTTGTGGTCCCAACACGGAGCCTTGCGGAACACCACTTGCCACCGGCTGTCCTCTGAGACAGACCCTTTTACCTCCACTCTCTGTCAGATAGCCCAGCTTCTATTCACGCTAGCACCTTGCCTCTAAACACCGTGGCCTCTTATCTTACTCAGCAGCCTCCTGTGCGGCACCTTGTCAAAGGCCTGCTTTTTTTTTCTGGATCTTTAATTTTCTTTTTTTTTACTTTTTTTTCCCTGAGACACCATTTTTTTTTTATTTCCCCACACTACCGCCTAACTGCGGTAGTGCTTATTTTTTTCCCCAGCACCCATGGTGTGTGTGTGTGTGCAGGTGTGAGACACAGTGAGAGACACAAAGTGCACGAATCTTTATTCAATTTCCACCACCAGGAAGATAGGAAAACACCCGGGTGGCCAGTGACAAGCAGTGCCCTTCACGTCAAAGGGCAATGCTGTGTGATCAAACAGTGAAGGGGAGGGCAGGGACTAAATCAAAATAGAGTTGGAGGGGGAATCAAAGGCCTTCTTGAAGTCTAGGTAGATAATATCCATTGGCTCACCTTGGTCTAACCTGCACATTACTTCCTCAAAGAATTCCAGCAGATTTGTCAGGCATGACCTCCCTTTGATGAAACCATGCTGACTTTGCCCTATTTTACCATGCACTTCCAAGTATTCAGAAATCTCATCCTTCACAACGGATTCCAGGACCTTACACACGACTGAGGTTATGCTGATCAATCTGCAATTTTCCATCTTTTGCCTTACTCCCTTTTTAAACAGGATGTCACGTTAGTGATTTTCTAGTCCTCTGGGACCTTCCCTGATCCTAGCGATTCCTGCAAGGTCACCACTCACACCTCCACTCTCTCTTCAGCTGACTCCCTTGGAACTCTGGGGTGTGGTCCATCTGGTCCAGGTGATTTAGCCACTTTCAGGCCATTCGGTTTTTCTAGCACTTTCTCCTTAGTAATGGCTACCATATTGACCTCTGCCCTGGGACTCATGAATCTTTGGGATATGATTCATGTCTTCCATGTGAAGACTGATGTAAAGTAATTATTCATTTCCTCAGCCATTTCCTTGTTTCCCACTATTATCTCTCCAGCATCATTTTCCAGTGGTCTAATGTCAATTTTTGCCTCTCTTTTACCCTTTATATATCAAAACAAACTCTTACAGTCTTCCTTTATATTACAGGTTAGCTTACCATTATATTTAATCTTCTCCCTCATTTTTTTTTGTTGCCCTCTGTTGGTCTTTGTAATCTTTCCAAACCTCTGGTTTCCGACTGCCCTTCATTCCATTATATGCTTTTGCTTTTGCTTTTGTGCTGTCCTTGACTTCCTTGTTCAGCCATGGTTACCTCATGGTCCCTGAACGGTGCTTCTTTTTCATCAGAATGAATCACTGCTGTGTTTCCTGAATTACTCCCAGAAACTCCTGCGATTATTGCTCCTCTGACTTTCCCGCAAGGCTCCTCTCCCAGTCAGTTCTGCCTACCTTGTAGTTGCCGTTATTCCGTAGTAATACCGTTACCTTTGATTCAATCTTCTCCCTTTCAAATTGCAGAGTAAATTCAATCATATTATGATCATTACCTCCTAAGAATGTCTCTTCCTTAAGCTCCCTTATCAAGTTTGCCTCATTGCACAACACTAAATCCAATATTGCCTGTTCCCTTGTGGACTCCACCACAAGCTGCTCCAAAAAGCCACCTCACAGACATTCCACAAATTCCTTTTCTTGCAATCCACTACCAACCTTATTTTTTCACCTGCATATTGAAATTCCCCATGATCACCAAATTTGCCTTTCATACACATCTTTTCTACCTCCTGCTGTATTTTGCGCCCCAGCTCCTAACAACTATTTGGAGGCCTGTACATAACTCCAATTATAGTATTTTTACTTTTGCGGTTCCTCAATTCTACCCACACAGATTCTACATCTTCTGACCCTTTGTTTCTTGCTATTGATTTAATTTCATTTCTTACTAAGAAGGCAACCCTACCCTCTTTCCCCACTTGCCTATCTTTTCGATAGGATGTATATCCTTTAATATTCAGCTCCCAGTCCTGATCCCATTGCAGCCATGTCTCCATGATGCCCGCCATGTCATTCCTGCCAAGTTTGATCTGCGCCACAAACTCATTTACCTTAGTCCTTATATTGTGTGCATTCAGATACAATATTCTCTGTCTGGTTAAAAAAAAACCCTCTTCTCATTATCATTAATTTGTCCAGTGTGCTTGAAGTTTGATTGCTAACACTTTTCATACATTTGAACCTATGTATCCATGCTGGAGATTGTAATAACTTCTGCCCTCTTGCCTCCTCCTTTAGTTTGGGTTTTTTAATTTTCCCCATTACTGAAACCCCTTTCTCCCTCCCTGTCCGCCTCCCCAACCCAACCCAAACATAGACTGGGACTCCCATAGTGTTAAGGGTTTAGATGGAGATGACTTTAAGTGTGGAAAAGAAAATTTTCTGATTCAGTATGTGGATGTACCTACTAGAGAAGGTGCAAAACTTGACCTACTCTTGGGAAATAAGGCAGGGCAGGTGACTGAGGTGTCAGTGGGGGAGCACTTTGTAGCCAGCAACCATTGTTCTGTTGGAATTAAATAGTGATAGAAAAAGATAGACTGGAACAAAACGTTGAAGCTCTAACTTGGAGGAAGGCTAATTTTGATGGTATTAGGCAAGAACTTTCAAATGTTGATTTGGAGCATATGTTCACAGGTAAAGAGATGACTGGAAAATGGGAAGCCTTAAAAAAAAGGGCTTAATGAGAGTCCAGCGACAGAATATTCCTGTTAGGGTGAAAAGTAGGGCTGGTAGGTGTAGGAAATAGTGGATGACTACAGAAATTGAGGGTTTAGTTAAGAAAAAGGAGGAAGCACAGGTAAGATATCGGCAGCAGAGATTACTTGAATCCCTGGAAGAGTATAAAGGCAATAGGAGTATACTTAAGAAGAAAAGGAGGGGAAAATGGGGATATGCGATAGCTTTGGCAAATAGGGTTAAGGAGAATCCAAAGGGATTCTATAAATACATTAAGGACAAAAGGGTAACTAGGGAGTGAATAGGCCCCTCAAATATCAGCAAGGCGGCTTTTGTGTGGAGCCGCAGGTGGTCGGTGGCGGGGGGGAAAGATACAAAACAAATATTCTGCATCAGTGTTTACTGTGGAGAAGGGCATGAAAGATATAGATTGTGGGGAAATAGATGGTGACAGCTTGAAAAATGTCCATATTATAGAGGTGGTGGTGCTGGATATCTTAAAAAACGTTAAGGTGGATAAATCCCCAGGATCCGATCAGCTGTACCCTAGAACATTGTGGGACGCTAGGGAAGTGATTGCTGGGCCCCTACTGAGTCATTTGTATCATTGTTAGTCACAAGTGAGGTGCCGGAAGATTGGAGGTTGGCTAATGTGGTGCCACTGTTTAAGAAGAGTGGTCAGGAAAAGCCAGGGAACTATAAACCGGCGAGCCTGACATCAGTCATGGGCAAATTGTTAGAGGGAACCCTGAGGGACAGGACTTTTATTTAGAAAGACAAAGACTAATTAGGGATAGTCAACATGGCATTGTGAGTGGGAAATCATGAACTTGATTGAGTCTTTTTTAAGAAGCAATGAAGAGGATTTATGAGGGCAGAGTGGTGGACGTGATCCATATGGACTTCAGGAAGGCGTTCAACAAGGTTTTCATGATAGACTGGTCAGCAAGTTTAGATCTCATGGAATACAGGGAGAACTATTTGGATTCAGAACCGGCATGAAGGTAGAAGACAGAGGGTGGTGATGAAGGGATACCTTTCAGGCTGGAGGCCTCTGACCAGCGGTGTGCTACAAGGATCGGTGCTGGGTCTGCTACTTTTCATCATTTACATAAATGATTTGGATGTGACCAAAGGAGGTATAGTTAGTAAGTTTGCAGATGACACCAAAATTGGAGGTGCAGTGGACAACAAAGGAGGTTACCTCAGAGTACAATGGGATCTTGGTCAGATGAGCCAATGGGCTGAGAAGTGGCAGATGGAGTTTAATTTAGATAAATGTGAGGTGCTGCATTTTGGAAAAGCAAATCAGTGTAGGACTTATACACTTAATGGTAAGGTCTTGGGGAGTGTTGCTGAATAAAGAGACCTTAAAGTGCAGGCTCAAGATTCCTTGAAAGTGGAGTCATAGGTAGATAGGATAATGAAGGTGGCATTTGGTATGCTTTCCTTTATTGGTCAGAGCATTGAGTAAAGGAGTTGGGAAGTCATGTTGCAGCTGTACAGAATATTGGTTAGGCCACTTTTTAAATATTGCATGCAATTCTGTTCATTGTCCTATCAGAATGAGGTTGTGAATCTTGAAAGGGTTCAGAAAAGATTTACAAGGATGTTGCCAGGGTTGGAGGGTTTGAGCTACAGGGAGGGGCTGAATAGGCTGGGACAGATTTCCCTGGAGCATTGGAGACTGAGGGGCGGTCTTACAGAGGCTTATAAAACCATGAGGGGTATGGATAGGGTAAATAGTCAAGGTAGATCTCAGCAGGTGTGGCAGCATCTGTAAGGAGAGAAAAGAGCTGATGTTTCGAGAGCTTTGACAAAGGGTCAGTTAGACTCGAAACGTCAACTCTTTTCTCTCCTTACAGATGCTGCCAGACCTGCTGAGATTTTCCAGCATTTTCTCTTTCAATTTCAGATTCCAGCATCCGCAGTAATTTGCTTTTATTTAAATAGTCAAGGTGTTTTCCCTGGGGTGGGGGAGTCCAGAACTAGAGGGCATAGGTTTACAGTGAGAGGGGAAAGATTTAAAAGGACCTAAGGGACAACGTTTTCACGCAGAATGTGGTGTGTGTATAGGAATGAGCTGCCAAAGGGGTGAAGGCAAGTACAAGTACAACATTTCAAAGGCATCTGGATGGGTATATGAATAGGAAAGATTTAGAGGAATATGGGCTAAGTGCTAGCAAATGGGGCTAGATTGGGTTGGGATATTTGGTTGGCATGGATAAGTTGTACACCACTATGACTAATTCAAGCCCATTTCTCCCACACCAATCTTGGGGCCACACATTTACCTACTTTATCTTATTGACCTTGTGCCAATGAACTCATGGGTCAGGCAGTAATTCAGAGATTACCACCTTTTTGGTACTATTTCTTAAATTTAGCTCCTAGCTGTTCATACTCCCTTAGCAGAACCCATGCCCTAGTTTTATCTATGCTACCTACGTGTACCATTAGATCTTAACCCTCCCACTCAGAGTTCCTCTGCAGTCTAGCTGAGATATCCCAAACCTGAGCACCAGACAAGCAACACAACCTTCGGGATTCTCGATCCTGGTCATAGTATAGTCTGGGATATAGAGAACAATGTCCATCTCCAATTACAACAACATTTCTCTTCTGCACCACAGTGCTGTGGTCAGTCAGCTCATCCTTCCTGCAGTTTCCATTCCCATCCACACAGGGAGCAAAACTCTGGAACCTGTTGGACAAGGGCAGGGGCTGAAGCTCCTGCAACTCTATCTCCAGGATTTCTCTACCTGCCTCACTCACAATCACACCATCCTGTCCTGACAACTGGCTGAATTCATGTCAGTTAGTGTAAAGGGTGTGACTGTCTCCTGAAACACAGCATCCAGGTGACTCTCCTCCTCCTCGATGTATTGCAATGCTTGAAGCTCATCTAGGACCAGGTGGGTGTGTAAAAGCCCATAAGACCGATAGCTCCAGAAAATCTAGGCATTTTATAAAGTTGGAGAAAATAAATCATAAGTAAAGGAGGGAGGAGAGACAGAGTGGAAAGACAAAAGATAAAACAGATATCATAGAGGGTGAACAACTTAAGAGGCAAACAGAAATCCTGAAAAATAGAATTTCCAGGTTTCCATACTCAAAAGTGATAGCAAATCACAAAGCAAGCTTTTAAGTGCTGGAAATATGAAATCTAAATTGTATTATGGACCAGACAAAACCCCCTACAAAATATATCAAGGATATAGCCTAAAACCTAACCTTCATCTTTTTTAAAGGCAAGTATAAGGTGCTGCGTTCCAGATGCAATTTGATTGATCACTCCTCTCGACTTTAAGCAAAATACACTTTATTCTTACCCCTAGTTAATGAGAAAAAATAAAGATATAAATTTAACTCTATTGGAAAACTTAGAATAACAGAGTATTTAACCACTAAGCAGCAACTGTTCCGATATAGTCACATCCCATAAACATACCCGTGGGCAAAGGTCAAAAGTCACATAACACCAGATTATAGTCCAACAGGTTTATTTGAAATCACAAACTTTCAGAGCACTGCTGCTTTTCACTTCACCTGACAAAAGGGAAGGGGAATATATTAATGCTAGTTTGAAGGTGGATAGGTACAAAACCATAACATTTCTGTGTGGATGAAACATAAGGATGGCAAGATTCTGGAACCCTAGAAGACAAGAGATATTGCAAGTTTAGTCAAAACAAAAGAGGAAGCACCTATAGGGTTTAGGAAACTGAATACAGCCAAGCCCCTTAAGGAATATAAAAGGAAGCTGGAAAGAACTTAAACTAGAAATTAAGAGGGCTAAAAGAGGCCACAAAATGTCCTTGACAAGTAGGATTAAAGAGAATCCCAAGGCATTTTATACATAGGAGGAGCAAGAGGATAGCTAGAGAAAAAGAAAGTTCACTCATGGACAAAGAGAGGAATTTATGCATTGAACCAGCTGAAGTGGGTGAGGTTCTTAAAGAGTACTTTACATTGGTGTTGACTAACAAGAAGGACATGCACAATGGTAAGATTAGGGAGGGTTAAATTGATTTTTGGGGCATACTGATATTGAGGAGGAGGAGGAAAAGATATTGGATCTCTTGAAAAATATTAAGGTAGCAAATCCCCAGGACCTGATGGGAATTGATACCAGGACACTGAAGGAGTCAAGGGAGAAGATTGCTAGAGCCTCAACAGAGCTCTGTGGCCACAGGCACGGTCCCAGAATACTGGAGAAGAGTCAACTTTGTTTCTTTAAGCTGGGTGACAGGAATAATCCAGGAAATTACAATTCAGTGAGCCTTAAATCAGTGGTAGGAAATTATTGGAGAAGATTCTTAGGGACAGGATTTACTCACATTTGGAAAAGAATTGCCTTATTAGAGATCACCAGCATGGCTGTGTTCAGGAGGTCTTGACTCACAAATTTGAATTTTTTAAGGAAGTGACAAAGATGATTGATGAGGATAGGACAATGGATGTTGTCTACACGGACTTTACATAAGCATTTGAGAAGGTCCCTTGTGGTAGGTTGGTCTGGAAGATTAAGTCACATGGGATCCATGTTGAGTTGCTAAGTTGGATATAAAATTGGCTTGGTCTTAAATGATAGAGGCTAGTTGAAAAGGAATGTTTTTCTGACTGGAGATCTGTGACCAGTGTTGTCCCATAAGGATTAATGTTGGGACCTCTGGTATTTTACAATATATAAATGATTTGGATGAAAATGTAGGTGGGTCTGATCAGTAAGCTTGCAGATGACATGAAAATTGGAGTTGTGGATAATGAAAATGTTTGGCAGAAGATACAGCAGGATAAAGAATAGTTAGAAAATAAGATAAAGAAATGGGAGTTTAATCTGAACAAGTATGACATGATACATTTTGGGAGGTCAAATGCAAGCAGAAAGCATACAGCAAATGGCTGGGCTTTTAGGAGCATTGATATACAGAGGGATTGTGGCATGCAAGTTTGTAGATCCCTAAAAGTAGTAACACAAGTGGATAAGATCATAAAGATGAAGAATGATATGTTTGCCTTCATCGGTCAGAGCATTGAGTATAAAAGTTGGCAAGTGGTGTTGCAGCTGCATAAAATTTTACTTAAGGTGCATTTGGAGAAATGTGCACGGTTCTGGTCACCACAGTATAGGAAGGATGTGGAGGCTTTGCAGAGTGTGCAAAAGAGATTTACCAGGATGTTGCTTGGTTGGAGTGTATTGGCTATAAAGGAGAGGTTGACAAAGTTGGATTATTTTCACTCAAGTATCAGAGGTTGTAGGTCTACCTGAGAAATATAAAATTATGAGCAGCATGGATTGGGTGGATAGTGCGAGTTTTTAACCCCAGGGTGAAAATATGAAATACTAGGACCTGGCTCTGCCAGGTACAATAGCAACATTTAAGAGGCATTTAAACAGATATGTGAACAGGCAGGGAATAGAGGGATACAGACCATGTGCAAACAAATGGGATTGGTTTAGAACAATATCATAGTAATATTGCGGAGACTGGAAATCTGAAACAAACATTAAGTGCTAAAAAAAAGTCAGCAGGTCTAGCAACACCAATGGAGAGAGAAACAGAGTAACGTTGTGTCAAATATGATCTTCCTTCAGGTGCTAAAATGACAAGCATTGTTGAACAGCTCAACATTTGGACAAAGGAAAAGAAATATAATCCAGATAGCATACAGGTTGAGTTAGGTAGAATTTTGTTGCAAACTAAACATTTTGGAGTCAGAATGACCAAGTAAAATAAAAGAAAATTTAAATTAGAATTCCAAAGGCAAGGAAAATGTCGGACTTTCAAAAAAGAGGAAAAGAACAGTAAAGCCTTGAATTTCAAAGGGAAACAGAAAATAAACTGCTGTAAGACAAATTAGAATGGAAATTTGAACTTGACAGAGAAGCCCTTAGATTATTTTACAGAATAGCAAGGCAGTTTGAAGAGATGCAGTGTAACATCTGATTCCGTTTTGGCAAGGAATGCTTGCCTAGTGCCTAAATTCTGAGGAAGGAATCTAAATACTTTTTCCTCATAACACAAATACATTTCAAACTTACAAAAGTCCAAGCAAAAGGCATTTATATAGAAAGCATTTCAAGCGTATTTGTTTCTTTCAGATGCACAGTATAGTAGTTATGACAATATAGTTAGTGTCAAGTTCACAGACAAAAGCTAACAAATGAGAAAATAATAGATTTAGTCTTTTGTGGAATTTGCTAAGGAAAAGAGAAGTATATTTGATAGATAGTAGGCGGCTATGAAAATTGGCCTAGATTGACATTAGTTGTCTAAGGTTTTCTCAAAAGGAAGAATTCAAATCAGTTTCGTTTTCAAAATATGGTTCCTCCTCGAAGGTCATTGAGTTTCTCAGTCAAAGGTTGCTGCAAAAATGCTGAGTACAAATAACCTCAAAAAGTGAATGACAGCAGATTATTGTAAAGCCACAGAGGAACTAGAAAGATGAGATCTGATAACGAACAGTATACTGGTCGAGGGAGATAGCAGAAGTAAAAAGGCAAAAGTAGTGAAAAAAAAGCACAGAGGATAAATATGATCCAAGGTAATCATCATGTTATTTTTGTCATAGGACAGGACTTCAGAAGGTAGGTTGTTAAAAAGTAAAAGACAAAACAGTTGTGGTATGCATTTTGTGACTACATAACACAACAGCTCTGAATGCAATTACGATTACAAAAAAATTGGAGCTTAGGGATTTAAAAGATTCTATAAACAGGGAAGTCTCCATAGTGTTGTTTCATAAGCTAAGCAAAAAAAAAATAAGATTAGACATAACGGTCATCGCAGTCACTGATAGAAATAGGGGAGAGAAACCCTTCTATAGAAGAAACACAATTTAAGGCTATTTATCACCAAGACATTAATGGAGGTTGTTTAGTTGCTCCATCACATGAAGTTTACTGCCAACACAACTGCAGGGACTGCATTTAACATGGATGCAGTTGCAGTGTCTGTGATATCACTACATTTCACCAGGAACTCTGCAATAACAACTTGTAGGAGATCACCATAACAGTTCATTCTGAAAATATGTACCACTAAAGACCTAGGTAAAAATGATTTATCTACACTCTTTAAAAAGTATGGATCAATTAATGCAATTATAATGTTTAAGTACAGATTTATCATGATCTCCAAACATTATGCTCTTTAATAAAGTACTTGACCAGCAATGCAATGTGTTCTAATTTGATTACGTAAATGTAACTTTCTGGAGGCAAAATTCCAACTTCTGAACAAGAGCTGCAACAAAGCAGAAAGGTGAACAGAGAAAGGAAGTAAGGGGAATGGCAAGGAGAGTGGTTAGGGAAAGGAAGCAATAATGGGTGCTCAACTCTGAAGCCAGTGTAGCATGGGTGCACAATGACGCCATCAGCCATGTCGACTCATTATTTCAGATGTACAATATAACTCAGATGGGCTTTAATTTTACAGTAATGGTGTTAATTTCATACGATGAAATAACATTGCTGGAGTAACTAGTCCTATGTGAGGCAGGTCCGATAACTGCTGAAATTTAAAATGTACAAACTAAATCAAATGGCTAGAACAAAGAATCTCCGTATCCCTGCTGTAACCAAAAATGTGTCCAAAGAGTCAAACGTTTGGGCTGATGAGGTTGAAGGAACTTTAGAACATTTGACTTAGAGTTAAAAGCAGATATAAATGAATTGAGGCTTGTAACTAAATTAAACATTTAATTAAACCAAAAACATTACCACTTGAAGCTGATGATTGAATAAAGGAAAGCAATAGTTTAAGATCAAATTATTTTGCTGTATCTAATGCTAATACAATGGAGCTAAAAAGAAAGGTACATGTTCTCAAATGGACATTACAACAGCAAAATGAGACAGCAGTTGTAAATGTTAGGGAAAATGTTAAAGCTATTGAGAAATAAGTTATTGAATAAGTTCACAATAAAAGTTTGCCAGGATCAAAAGGGATAAGCCTTTCTGTCTGGTGTTTGTAATGAATTGCCGGAATGATTCTCACAGAGTTACAATATTATTTTTATTTTGTGTAATAAGTATTTTGTTAAATACACATTGACCATATTCATAAAAAGTTGCTAGTGACTGATCTCAATTTAAACAAAAAGAAAAACAAGACTTATAGTCCATTAGGTCAAATTTCATTTTGGGATCTGAAGTTTCTGGTATTACCATCAGCTGGGGTCATAGCAAATGTAACATATTCCACTTTCTCCACTTCATTTTCCAGAGCCAGATCCAGTACAGCTTCATTTTCCATTGAACTGAAATATAGGAAAAACTTTCTTCTGTATATTCAAGGACAAAGACAGTGAATATTTCAGATAGTCATTTTGACTAGCTGAAAATAATGAAGGCAATTGGATTCCCTTATGGCAGACCATTATTTGTTCTCTGCAATGTGCTTACACTTTTGCTCTTGAATCTTTTTCTCACCATTTAGTGGATAGCAGTAAATATCCAGTAACATTAACTCCTTTTCTGTCCATTATACTTCTCTGTGAAATAAGGTCTCCACGTTCATTGTTTCTGACTGAAAACTAAGCTCTCACTGCTTTCACTGACAATATTAGCTTGCACGTATTTTAATCCTAAGGGCTTCCTGTATGCCCACCTTTCCCTCCACCCCCCACACCCCCCCCCCCATTTACTGTCTCTCCCCCAAGCTTTCTGAAGCTGTGAGATTACCATCTGCTGAAATATGCAATCTACAGAATTCTGAGCCTCCTTGAGCACTATCAACTTTGCCAATTCTATTGATGCTGTCAAACTGAGAAATTCTGAAAATGACTAGTTAGAAGCACTTTACCAAGACACACAAATTATGCTTAAGTTCACACTTGGCACAGAAAGTTCTTGTGATGGGACCCAGCTGTCTACCTTATGAGCAAACAGTTCTATAAGAGCTAACCACCACAATGATGGGCTGGTTACCTCTTCAAAGTCACCAAAATATGAAATAAATTCCTGTGATTACTTGAAGTGTATTTCAGTTTTTTCCATAATTATAAAGAAAGACTTGCACTTATAAAGCAATTTTCATGATCAGCAGATGTCTCAAAGTGCTTCATACCCAATTGAATACTTTTTCAAGTGTATTTGTTTTGTGATGTAGACATTTGTGCTGAATAACTATCACAAAAGCAATATGATAATGGCTAAATTCTATTCTCTAGTGTAATGTCTCATTTAAAATAATAGTATCTTTGAAAGTAAATTTCTCCCTCAGGACTGCACTGGAGTGTCAGTCTTGATTTGTTTATTCAAGTCCTGGAGGAGGACTTGAATGCAAAACCTTGTGACTTACAGAGATGAATTTACTGTCACTTGAGTCACAGCTGACACTCCTATTATAGAGGTTCACATATAATTCCTAAATTTGCTTATGAAATTTAAATATTAATTACACTGGGAGAGAATTTTTAAAATCAAATTGAATTTACTGACAGAAATATGCAAAGGTGAAAACCTGCCTTGATCACCAATGAGCCCGACCTCCATCATCCCAGCAGCAATAAATAAAGCCGCCAATGAAATATTTTGACTAGGTTTCCAGACACATGAAATTTATTAAAGCTGGTAACTAGGAGAGTAACCTAAATAGTGTCCTTTGGGGCAGTAGTAGCGTTTCTACCCCTCGGTTCAAGTCCCACCTATTCCAAATAAACCTGTTAGACTATAACCTCATGTTTAGAGAATTTTATTCCTGTTCCAGAGTGTGTGATCACATCTCTGAACCAGTTGATTACAAAAATAGATTAATTTTTGTTTTTAAAAAAAAAGAGGAATGTAACCTACAAAGGGCCCTTTGGCACGCAGTGGTAATACTCCTACCTCTCAGACAAGAGACCAAGTCCCACCTGTTCCAAAGGTGTGAAGTAACATCTCTGAACAGGTTCATTAGAAAATATCCAGGAGAAAATAGCTACAGGCTCTTCTTGGTACTGCGATGTAATTGTGTTTCCAGGAATCCCAGGCAGATACAAACCAATAGCTTCTCTCCTCCTACCTCAAACTGACAATCAAGAGTCCCAACCCAGTTCCATCATTCAAGGCCCCATGATCCTGGCAGCCGACAAACCACAGTATAAGTTTCTTTAAGTATTTTCATAACTTATTCAATCCATTATTTTACTCGGCCACGTGGAGAATTCAAATTTCCTGGCAGCCGCTATTAATGTACTTGAGTATTTTGGTCTAAAGGAAAAAGCGAGGACTGCAGATGCTGGAGTACCAGAGTTGAAAAATGTGGTGCTGGAAAAACACAGCAGGCCAGGCAACATCCGAGGAGCAGGAGAATGGAACGTTATCTCTCTGGAAACGTCGATTCTATCCACACAATATATAAATGCCGAAAGTCACCGCTTACAGTAACATACAAGATGGGCAACTAAATGTAAAAATTGGCCGGTAAAACTGGGATATTTGAACTGAGATCATGCATCACAAGAGGATGGTATTATTAAAGATGCACCTCAATATCACTGTACAAATAATGATATATTTCCTAAATTTGCACTTTTTCAATTACCATTTCAAACGTGTTTTCCATACATGGATACCGCCGCTACAAAGTTTACAAAAACTGTTGAATGTCACAACGAGAAGGAACTTTCAATTGTTGCTTGGAATGCGCCAATTCCTCTTCAGAATCTCCAATTGTTCATTTTCCGAACATTTCGTTATAGTATGGAACGTTATCTCCCTGGAAACCCATCGACAAACATTATATTTACTGTCTTTAACGCATTAAGTCGCTTTCTCGCTTGACTACAAAAGCTGGACTTAAAATGCAGCGTTCGACAGGATTTCAGAACGAGGGATTTTCACAGAGATCGAACCTTTCTCTCCCGGGACAAGCGGTAGCCCAGTTCCCATCCAGCTCAACAAGGCGATACGTTCTGCAAGAACATCAAGGTAAGTTATGTTTCAATTTATTTTTATTTCATGATTATATTCTTGAATTCCACACTTGTGCATCCTTTTAGATGTACGGGTGCCTCGGACTGAATTTCGTTCAACTCGTTGTTATCCCATAACTCAACTTTTATCTGTTATATATTTCCAAACTTAAACCTGGTGATGTATTACAGCTATTGCATGTGGGTGCTGATCCAGTGTGATCTATAAGTCAGTGAGCTGTGTCTGTATTTCCCCAATTTAAACTACTCCCGTCATTTGACGGGATAACATCTAAACCTCACCAGTCAGTCACCTACTTGCTCGCCTAACTAATGGCTTCAATATCTAGTGGAGGCTTAAAAGAACTAAAAAAACAAACAAACAGCTATTTCTTCCTCTACACCAAATTCCCAAAAGCATAGAATTCTCAAATTAGCACTTGTTCCTGGATGCACTCTGCTACTTCCGCGATCAATAGGTCTTGCCAGCTTCAAAGGTCTATGTATATGAACTCCTAAGCTCTTTCATCACAAAACAATCTTCAGAACATTAAATTTTAGTGTCTCTTATCATTCCACTGCAACTGTCAGCAGCTTGAGGAACTTTGGCTTAGTTGATGAGCTGGGCCTCTGCCACTGCAATCCATCAGGGAAGGGAAATGTTACCAGGACACGTGTTTCCAAGATAGGCAAGCAGGATGCTGGAAGAACACAGCAAGCCAGGCAGCATCAGGTGGAGAGGTTGACGTTCCAGGAGGGAAGAAGGGTTACACCTGATGCTGCCTGGCTTGCTGTGTTCTTCCAACCTCCTGCTAATCAGCCTTGGATTCCAGCACCTGCAGTTCTTTTTTTTGTCTTTAACTTTCCCCAAGAGGCAATCAGACCCTTTATCCCAGGTACTTGAGATTTCACTTGTAGTCAAGGGCAAGAGGGCATGACTGCAAGTGATGTACAATGATGTGGAAGGTATTAGGAAGGAACAATATAGTTAGGAGGTAGTTGATGTGTTGTTAGGTCCTTGCCAAGGGGTTAAAGGTCCGATCTTCAGGATTGCCAAATGTCAGAGTGGAAGTGGAAAGATCAGTTCTAATGAACCAACACAGAGGACTACAAAAGGCAGCTCCGCTGCGGGACAAGTATGAATGACTAGGAGCTAAATTGCAAAGATAACAATGTCCGATTTATACCTGAGCCAGAAGCAAATTAGCACAGAGTAAATAAGACGCATGTATCAGAGACTAGTGTAGAAGAAATGCGTTTCAATTCACAGTATTGCGGAAAGGAGAATCTATACTGTGGCACAGTACCTATCTGAACTGCACTGATACCAACGTCCTGGCCAGTCAAATAACTTAGGCTGCATTGAGGGCTTTGAATTAAACAGCCGTTCGGGTGGGGAGGATCTGATGGGAGATTAGGGAAATTTGGATAGTGAAAGAGAAAGGAAACGGCAGTAATAATAACAACCAGATAATAACAAGGATGAACGGAACGTAAAAGTCGACAAAAAAAAGTTGACATTTTTCCAACAAGAGGAGGGAATTTTAGACAGCCAAACAAAGTAGAGGCAGTAGAAAAATACATTGCTATCATTGAAAACAAAAAAAGGCAGAATTTACCAGTACTAGTGCTTCAGAGAATAGAGTGCATGCAAATAATACAAATAAATGGTTTAGATTTAGTTGCCATTATATGACAACATAACAGCTATAAATAATCAAAGCTGATAAAATTTGATACTGCAAAAAGCATAGCAGGTCAGACAGTATCTGAGGAGAAAAAAAGATTCAATGTTTCAGGCTTAACCCTTCACCAGGGCTGGGTAGGGGGAAAAAGGGGGCTGAGAAATAAACGGGGGAGATGGGGGAAGAGCACGCAAGATGATCAAGGTTGGTAAATACATATTCTAGAGTACACATTTCAGGGACAGGCACAGTGAAGGTGGAGGGGGGAGGGAAAGAATGTGCCGATGATAAAGTTTGATCAAAAGGATATCAGTAAGAAAGAAGTTTAGCTCAGAAATTCAAGTTAAATCAGTATGGGTGGAAATTATAAATTG
This sequence comes from Hemiscyllium ocellatum, assembly GCF_020745735.1. NCBI lineage: Eukaryota > Metazoa > Chordata > Chondrichthyes > Orectolobiformes > Hemiscylliidae > Hemiscyllium > Hemiscyllium ocellatum. The sequence continues at coordinate 30,872,009 of NC_083428.1, read as the reverse complement.
CAAGGCTAGAAAACACTAAAATGTAATCTTTGGTTCTCCCTTGTGTAAATTGAACCATTGAACAGAGCATTGAACAATGAATTATTAGAACCTATCATAAAGGCAATGTAATAATTGTAGAGGACCTCCTAATCTTCAAACAGACTCAATAAAATTGGCAAAAGGTGGTTTGAATTATTAGTCATAGAATAGTTTGGTGTCCGCTTCCTGGAGCGATATTTTGTACAATCAAGTGTTTTAGGACTGGTATTGTGGAATCAGGTGGGTTCATTGACAAGGAACAGTAAAAGATTGACTAGGAAACAGTAATCATAACAATTCAGTTCCACATTAGGTTTGAAAATAACACTTTTTGATCATACAAAAAACCCAAGAATATTAAAGATAATTATATAGGTTTAATGGGGAGTTGACTATTGATTAGCTAAGCAGATTAAAATGAATAGTTGTGAATAAACTTTGTGAAGCATTTAAAGAATTACATTCCACTGAAAAACAAACAGCAAAAAAGGTACATCTGTGGCCAAATAATGTTAAAATTCTATTAGTTTAGAAGAGGTAGTTTTTAATGTGTGAAAATAGACAATAAGTCGTCAAGGGAATGAAAGTGTTCCAGAAACCAGAAAAAGGGCTAGTAAAAAAGTTGATAAAAGAGAAAACAGAATGAAAATGAACCAGTCAGGAATTTAAAAACATTGTGAGAGCTTTGACATGCATGTGGGAAGAAAAAGGAGCAAGAATAAATTTTGATACCTTAGAAGCAGAGACAGAGAAATCATACAAAGATGCAAATTTGGAGCAGGAAAAGACCATTCAACACATTAACCCAGTCCCACAATTCAATAAAATTATGGCTGTCTGATTATTTTATATTCCTGCCAACATACAATAACGTTGCACTTGTTCTCAGGAATCTACCTTTGTCTTAAAGATATTCAAAGACTCTGCTTCCACCACTTTTCGAAGGGGAGTTCCAAAGCTACTCAACCCTCTAGAGCAGAAATGTCCTCGCATCTCCATCTGAAAGGAGTGATACTTAATTTATAAATAGTGATCCTTAGCTATGGTGCTCCCATAATCGAAAACCTCTTCTCTGCATCTAACCAGTCAAGAACACTCAATCTTCCATGTTTCAATTAAGTCACCGCTTATTCTTCCAAACTCCAGTACAAACAAGCCTAGATTGTCCAATCTTTTCTCATTAGACAACATACCCTTCCAACCATTAGTCTAGTGAATCTTCTCTGAACTGTTTCTAATGCATTTACATCTTTTTCACAAATAAGGGATGAATACTGTGCATAGTACTCCAGATGTGGACTAGGAGAAAGTCAGGACTGCAGATGCTGGAGTACGAGAGTTGAAAAATGTGGTGCTGGAAAAACACAGCAGGCTAGGCAGCATCCAAGGAGCAAGAGAATCGACATTTTGGGCATATGCACTTCTTCAGGAAGGTTCCTGAAGAAGGGATCATGCCCAAAACATCAATTCTCCTGCTTCTGGATGCTGCCTCGCCTGGTGTGTTTTTCCAGCACCACATTTTTCAACTCTGATGTGGACTCACCAGTACCCTGTATATATAAATAAATAACCTTCCTACTTGTAATCAACTCCCTGTTGCAGTGAAGGCTATTTGTTTTGTATTACTTGCTGTATCTGCATGCTAGCTTTTTACAATTCATGCATGAGGACAACAAAGTCCTTTTGCATCTCAGAGCTCTGCAATCTCTCACCATTTAAATTTATTTTCCCTGCCAAAATAGACAATTACCCTATCAATATCCCTTTGCAGCCTCATTTTCTCTTCATACCTTTGTCCTAACTGTTTTGCATCATCAATGGAGAGGCAGTGGTATAGTGGCATAGTGGCAATGTCACTGGGCTAGAAATCCAGAACCCCAAGATCATGCTCTGGGAACATGGGTTCAAATCACACCATGGAGAAAACAAGGATTGCAGATGCTGGAGATCAGAGTGGAGAGTGCATTGTGGCAAGCACAGCAGGTCAGGCATCATCCAAAGAACAGGAGAATTGACTCCTACTGCATTGATAAAGGGATTATGCCTGAAACACTGATTCTCCTACTCCTTGGATGCTGCCTGACCTGCTGTACTTTTCCAGCACCACACTCAACTCAAATCACATCATGACAGATGACAAAATTTGAATGCAGTAAAAGACTGAAATTAAAAGCTGGTCTGGTAGCAACTATGTAATGATTGCTATAAGAATCCATCTTGTTTGATAATGCCTTTTATAGAAGGAAATGTTGTCTTTACATGTAACTCTAGACCCATTATAATGTAGTTGGCTCCTAACTGCCCTCAAATGGTCCTAACAAGCCAATCAGATCAAAGGAAAATTAGGGACAGGCAATAAATGCTGGCTTAGCCAGCAATGTCCACATCCCATGAACAAATTTTTTTTAAAAATGCTCAGTTTATCTGCCATCTCTATTTTCCATTAATTTTCCAAACTTTCTATCAATTTGAAATGCACTTTGGTAACTTGAAATTAACTTATAGAAACTCTGACTATGTGTTTCTGTATTTAGCCAGATTTTTCTCCTCTTTTCCTTTTCTTTCCTTCTTATTACTCTTTTCATGCTTTTTTTACTTTGTCTTTATATTCTCTTCTATCTAACCTTCTGATCTACCACCATGTTTGCATAATTATGTTTTTTACTCAAATGAGATACTATCTTTTTTTTTGTAGATATTTTTATTGAAATTTAACATTTTTGCAAATTTACAAAAATAAACAAAACTCTCAAATACAAACATTGATGTACAATTAAATCATATATACAATAGTCACAATTTAACAAAGAAAAGAGAAAGAAAGAAAACAAAAAAAGAAACGAGAAAAGAAAGAAAAAAAAACTCAACTTTCTACTAATCTAACCTATAACTAACCAGAGTGTATACCTAAGTCTCTTACATGCTCGGAATGTATAAACATCAAATATAATAAAACCCGTATTCGCGCAGGATTCCTCTCCCAAGGGGCCCCGGAGCAGCCCGGTCTGAAATCTTCACTAAATAAAAGCCCTTGTTAGGATAGCCGAAATATCTGCATTTATATAATTCAAAAAGGGCTGCCATATTTTATAAAATAATTCAGTCTTTCGGTGCACCATATTTGTGAGGAAGTCAAGGGGGATATATTCCATAATTAATCTGTGCCAATTTGAAAGTCCAGGGGGGCCCTCAGCCACCCAGTTCACCAAAATATTTTTCCTTGCACAGAAAGAGAGAATAGAAAATAGTCTCTTCCCATGCATATCCAGAGATGAGAGGTTCGAAAAGCCCAAAAGGAGAGATACAGGGTCCACCCTAATTTCCGTTCCTAAAATTTCTGTCAGGGTATTTGCCACTTTAGTCCAGTATCTGCGGATTTTCTGACAAGTCCACAGACAATGTACAAGAGTACCCACCTCTATTTTGCATTTAGGACACATTGGAGATGCTCCTGCCTTAAATTTTGCCAGTCGAGCCGGAGCTATATGGGCCCTATGAAGTATCTTTAGTTGGATAGCCTGAGTTCTGTTACAGATAGCAATTCTTCTAGCATTTTCCCAAATGTCATTCCACATATCCTCAGAGATTTCTAGCCCCAAGTCCTGCTCCCATGTTTTAAGCAGGTCATCCATGTCTCCTGAGACTCCATCATGTAGCAAATGGTATATAGTACTAACGGAGGATGCTCCCGCTGGTCGTAAGACATTACGTTCTCTGTCTGATTTATAAAGACTATCTATTAATGTAGTCTTCCTCTGTATATAATCTCGAACTTGGAAGTATCGAAAGAGATCCCCATTAGGTATTCCGAATTTCAGACGCAGCTGCTCAAAGGACATCAGGATCCCATCTTTAAATAGGTCCCCTAAGCATGAGATGCCCCTGGATCTCCAGAGTTTAAAGGTGGCATCTGTAATCCCCGGTTGGAATCCCCATGCGCCTACTATTGGTGCATGGGGGGATGTTTTATGTGAGTTACCCTCATTTTGCCGCATTATATTCCAGGCCTTAATTGTGTTTAATATTATGGGATTTTTACAGTGGTCTGTAATGATTTTCCTCAGAGATACTATCTTTAACATTTTAGGTAACCAAAATATGATGGGTTCACACCTTGGAATTTCTATTCTGCACTGTTTAAACCAACTGAATTCAACACCCAGAACAAAAGACACTAACACCTACCATTTGCTGCCTTCAAGTCCAGCAACCCTAATCCCAATTTGGAACTGTAGAACAAATCCCACAGAGAACCCCCAATCTGTTAAGGGCCAGGTCAGACCCTCAAAATATTTCAAGAAAGTGGCCCAGACCCTAACTATGCTAGTTGTTTTAAGTAGGTGTAACACGGATATTCCAGAAGAAATACCGTTGGCTAAACCACTTTGATTTAAACGAAATAATCTATTTACAAGATTACTGAATGGAACACAAAGGAGAACAAATAACTTAATCTATCCAAAAACCCAAATGAACAGCTCATGCTGCTGTTGGAAATACTTGTAACAGTCCCCATAAACACCCCTTGGCACAAAATGTAAAATCAAACACAGGGTCTTACAGGAGAGACGTTAAAAAAGGTTCAGCATGTACATGATTCTGTGGATTCAGCAGCTTCACAACTGCCTGTCTGGTTTCAGTAAATAGCCAGACTAAACCAAACCAGTGAAGAGCTGAGCTAGGAGAACTGGCCACTCCCCTTTCATTGTACAAGTTTTTTTTAAACTGGAAAGCCTTTTGCCTGACGTGGTATCTGTTAGCAATAAATCAAATTGGTCCTAAAACACTTCAGACTTTTCATAGTCTGTCTTTTATGACCTCTTGAAAAAAAAACAAGGAAACCATAACCTTACTAAAGGAGCATCATCACCACAAATGGCAGAATTATGCAATGGCTACAGATTTACTGAACAAATCAGAACAATACAAATTGCTACGCTCCTGAGATAGTCAGACAGTGGCTGCTTCGAAACATAGAAAAAAACAAGTCAAAAATATTAAAAGCTTTGAAGGCATGCTTTCAGCCACATAAGCATTATGCAATGAACAGTACATATGCAATACTACAGAACAAAGTGAAAGAGTCCAGTGATCATTATGTAACATCATTAACTCAGCTTGCAGTAACCTATAAATTTATACAATTAAAAGGATGAGGTAATTAGAGTCAGGCTTGCATTAAGAATAAGGGATCCAACAGTGAAAGCATGCCTACTGCATGAAGACAAACTTACACTCAGCAGAGCAATTAAACAGTATAGAAACACTGAGATTTTAAATCAACAGCTAGAGCACAAGAACATAAGAAATAGGAGGAGTAAGCCATCTGGCTCCTTAGATTTTGCCTTGAAAATAACAAGTAACCTCAAATACTTCACTGGGCAGGGAATTCCACAGATTCACAACCCTTTGGGTGAAGACGTTTCTCCTCAAAACTATGCCCCCTACGTTTAGCTTCACTCACCAGTGGAAACAACTTTTCTGCTTCTATCTTATCTATTCCCTTCGCATTTTGTATATTTCAATAGGATCCTCTCTCATTCTCCTAAATTCCAATGAGTATAGTCTTGGTCTACTCAATCTCTCGGCAAAAGCCAACCCCCCCCCCCAACTCTGGAATCAACTTAAAGAACCTCGTCTGCACACCCTCCTGTGCCAATACATCCTTTCTTGTGCAAGGAGAACAAAACTGTACACAATATTCCAAGTGTGGCCTCATGAGCATCCTAAAGAGCTGCAGCATAACCTCCCTATTTTTACACTTTACCCCTCAAGAGACCCTTGCCCACTCAATCTATTCATATCTCTTTGCAGACTTTGCTATACCACTCACTTTAGTGTTATCTGCAAACTTGTTCACAGCAAAACAGACCAGGTATTACATTATGCTGACGGATACTCCAGGCACACATGGTAATAAAGTCACAAAAGGCAAACCCAATGGAGAAGAAAAGAAACCATGTTGAGTGAGGTGAAACCAGGTTCTTACTGCAAAAAGCTGTATAACTTTGTGCACAGGCATATGATAAAGAATACTAGCAACAAACAGATAGATGTGGCCACTGTAGAGCTAGTAGCTAAAGATTCTGATGAATCTGCTATATTCTATCCAACAAGTTGGTTCAGTCAGGTCAACAGGTGAGACGTGGTTCGAGTACGCGGGAATGAGGATTGCAGAACAGCAGGCCAGTATAAAATGTCTGAAAGACACTGCTGCATCAAGTAACATCAGAACAAAAATGTGTTCCCAGGGTTGGGATGTTCTCCATGAGAATATTATGTTGAAGGGGATGAGAATGTAAAATCAGTTTAGTATTTGTAAAGGAAAGTTCCAGCTGTCTTGGAAGCCAGCCTTAAAGACAAGATATATAAAAAAAGAGTTGGAAAAAAGTGAAAGCTTGTGCACACTGGATTAGCAATATGGCAGCAGTGAAAGTATCCTGGAGATTGCATAATTCTCAGTGACCCATAGGATCTAAATAAAGCTCTAAAGAGATATCACTACCCCACGTAAAACACAGAAGGAATTATGTCACAACTCGCAAAGGTAATAATCTTTACCATCCTAGGTGTGAAAAATGGTTACTGGCAAGTGAAACTAGATGAAAGTAGCAACTTTCTAACTACATTCTGAACCACCCTGTAGGAAATACAGATAACTGTGTATGCTGTTTGGCATTTTCACTGCTCTCGAAGAATATCAACATAAGACAGTTAGTGATCTTTCCAAGAGGAAGCTCCAAAGAATGATCTGCTAATTTATGGAAGTGGAAACACAAGAGAAGAATTTATTGCTCACCTAGATCAAAATCTGGTGTGACTGATTGACAGAGGTGAACCTGAAGTCGAATAAGAAAAAGAAATATGATTATGATTAGATTAGACTTACAGTGTGGAAACAGGCCCTTCGGCCCAACAAGTCCACACCGACCCGCCGAAGCGAAACCCACCCATACCCCTACATTACCCCTTACCTAACACTACGGGCAATTTAGCATGGCCAATTCACCTGACCCGCACATCTTTGGACTGTGGGAGGAAACCGGAGCACCCGGAGGAAACCCACGCAGACACGGGGAGAACGTGCAAACTCCACACAGTCAGTCGCCTGAGTCGGGAATTGAACCCGGGTCTTCAGGCGCTGTGAGGCAGCAGTGCTAACCACTGTGCCACCGTGCCGCCCACATATGTTCCCTGAAGTCAAGAACATAGGTTATGTGCTTCACCTAGAAAGATCATTACCTAGATTTTGAGATGAGAGCTGTAGCTGTGACCATTAGATTTAAAAGTACTGCACAGATTTGCTGGATTTGTCAACTATTTGAAAAAGTATTGGCCCATTTGTCATCATGAATATGTGGTAGCACAGTGGCTCAGTGATTAGCACTGCTGCCTCACAGCACCAGGATCCCAGGTTCGATTTCAGCCTCAGGCGACTATCTCCCAGTGTCTGCGTGGGTTTCCTCTGGTGCTCTGTTTTCCTCCCACAGTCCAAAAATGTGCAGGTCAGGTGAATTGGCCATGCTAAATTGCCCATAGAGTTAGGTGCATCAGTCAGAGGGAAATGGGTCTGGGGTGGGTTACTCTTTGGAGGGTCAGTGTGGACTGGTTGGGCCGAAGGGCCTGTTTTCACACTGTAGGTAATCTAATCTAATCCAATGTGTATTATGCTGGCTCATAACCAAGATGTGCAAATGATATCAGGGTATAGAACAAAAAGCAACATTTACTGAAATCAAGCTGTATGTGTCAGCAATGCCGGTGCTGAAAGACAACAACATGAAATGATGACTTCGCCCCACAGGTTGATTCCAACAAGTCAGGACTTGAAGCAACTTTAATGCAGCAAGGTTAATCTATTCACAGCTAGATGCTAGCATTAACAGGACGTTATGCTTAAATTGAGATAGAGCTAGCCATTGTCCTTGCGTATGAACATTTTCACAAATATCTGCTTTCACAAATCCAACTAAAAGCCACTTCAAAGCATTTTCTGCAAACTGCTACTAGCTGCTTCAAAGCCTCTGCAAAGAATATTGCTGAGTACAGAGATATCATCAAGATATAACATTAAAGTAAGAGAAGCAGATGGATATTGCAGACATGCTCTCCAAATGAAAAAAGTGGAGGATGCTACAACAGAACATGACATCTTTCTGGTTCAATGTGGAGCAGCAGTTTGCCAAGCTGTGGAAGTCATCAACCCAGCACAGACATTGAATGCTCAAATTACGCGTGCCATCTAAGATGTAAATCTCCAGCTATTGCAAGTGACAATGATAAAACACTGACCAGAGAGCAAATACACAAACATAGAACAGTCCAGCACAGTGCAGGCTCTTTGGCCCTCGAGGCTGTGCTGGCCTTTCATCCTATTCTAAGATCAGACTAATCTACATATCCTTCATTGTACCATCAGGCATGTGCCTATCCAAGTGTCGCTTAAATGTTCCTAATGGATGTTAGTCTACTACAACTGTTGGCAGTGCATTCCATGCACCCACCATTCTGTGTAAAGAATCTACCTCTGACATCGCCCCAAAACCTTTCTTCAATCACCTTAAAATTATGCCTCCTCGTGATAGACATTTCCACCACAAGAAAGTCTCTGGCCAACCGCTCTATGCCCCTCAACATCTTGTACACCTCTATCAAATCACCTCTCATTCTTCTTCACTTCAATGAGAAAAGCCCTAGCTCCCTTAACCTAAGACTTGCCCTCTGGTCCAGGCAGCATCCTGGTAAATCTCCTTTGCACCATCTCTAAAGCTTACACATCTTTCCTATGAGGTGACCAGAACAGAACACAATATTCCAAGTGTGGTCTAACCAGGGATCTTTGGAGCTGCAGCATAATCTTGTGGCTCTTCAACTCAATCCTCCTGCTAATGAAAGCAGACACACCATTCACCTTCTCAACAACCCTCTCAACCCCCAAGATCCCTTTGTTCCTCCACACTGCTGAGAATCCTGTATTTAACCCTGTATTCTGCATTCAAATTCAACCTTCCAAAGTTTTCCACTTTTTCATGTCCAACTCCATCTGCCATTTCTCAGCCCAATTCTGCATCCTGTCAATGTCCCGTGGCAACCTACATCAGCCCTCTACACTATCTACAACTCCACTAACCCTCATGTCATCAGCAAACTTATTAACCCACCCTTCCACTTACTCATCCAAGTCATTTATAAAAATCAGAGCAGAGGTCCCAGGACTGATCCCTATGGAACACCACTGGTCACCAAGCTCCAGGCTGAATACTTTTGATCTACCCTCTATGGGCCAGCCAATTCTGTAACCAGACAGCCAGATTTCCCTGTATCCTATGCCTCCTTACTTAATGAGCCTACCGTGGGAACCTTATCATATGCCTTGCTAAAATCCACATCCACTGCTCGACCTTCATCAAGGCATTTTGTTCCGTCCTCAAGAGAACTCAAAAAGCTATGCTGACCATCTCCAATCAAAACCATGTTTTTTTTTTCCAGATAATCATAAATCCTGTATCTCAGAATCCTCTTGAATACTTTGCCCAGCACTGACATGAGACTGACTGGTCTGTAATTCTCAGGGTTATCCCTATTCCCTTTCTTCAACAAAGGAATAATATTTTCCATCCTCCAATCATCTAGCATTACTCCAGTGGACAGTGAGGACAGAAAGATTACCAAGAGGTGCAGCAATCTCTTCCCATAGTAACCCTAGGGTATATCCCATCTGGCCCAGGTGAATTAACTATCCTTCTGTTTTTCAAAATTTTCAGTGCATCCTCCTTCCTAACAACCTGTTCTAGCGTATCAGTCTGTTTCACACTGTGCTCAGAAACATCAGCAGTGAATACAGAAGTAAAATATTCATTAAGGACATCCCCGACTTCCTCCAAATACAGGCGCAAGTTCTCTCCACTATCCCTGATCTGGCCATTCTCTTGCTCCTCACATAAATGCAAAGCACCTTAAGGTTTTCCTTTATCCAACCCACTAAAACTTTTTCATGCCGTCTTCTAGCTCTCCTAAATCCATTCTTCAGTTCCTTCCTGATTACCTTGTAACACTCTAAAACCCTGTCTGATCCTTATCTCCTTAACCTTAAGCAAGCCTCCTTCTTCCTCTGTTGCTATATAGAGTATATTGGGCATATAAAGATGAATTTGCAGCCCAAGATAACAATTTTGTACAAAGGAACTACAGTCCAAAGATGTGCAGGTTAGGTAAATTGGCCATGCTTAATTGCCCATAGTGTTAGGTCATTAGTCAGAGAGGAAGTGGGTCTGTGTAGGTCACTCTTCAGAGAATCGGTGTGGACTGGTTGGGCTGAAGGGCCTGTTTCCACACTGTAGGTGATCTAATCTAATCTAATTATCCCAAAGGAATTATGAGAAGAGTTGCTTGAGCACATGGAAACAAACCGTTAAGGAATTGGTCAAGAATGACTAAGTCAAGAGATGTGCTGTATTGGCCAAACTCTAGCAATAAAATCAAGGACCCAGTCAGCCAGTGTGGTGCTTGAGTAGCAAGCTCGAGAGCTGCAGATACAAAATCCTAGAATGAAAATGAATGAAGTTTGGGAGTAGATATTGTCGCACTTACAGGAACTGATCTTATCACAGTAAACTACTATTCTAACTACTGGGAGGCAGACCAGGTGAATTCAAGAACTACCACTGACACTGATGCAAGCCTAAAAGCATACTTCAGTTGTGGTACTCCTGATACCTGTCACGAGTGTCAATGGTTCTTAGTTCATGAGGGAAGAATTCAATCACTTCATGAAAGATTCAAGAAAAGAACTCAGAACCACATATCTCCACACTAATCCCTGACAAATCAAAAAGGCTGAGGCATGCAGTGACAATCACCAAAGTGATCATCAAGAAATCCAACATGAATGTATACAAGGAGAAAGTGAGGATTGCAGATCAGATTTAAAAAGCGTGGTGCTGGAAAAGCACAACAGTCAGGCAGCATTGGAGGAACAGGAGAGTCGACATTTCGGGCATAAGATCTTAATCAGGAATGTATACAAAGCAATCCTTGTGTGGAAAACAACTGCTGAAGAGATGAAAAGTAATCCAGTACAAAGGTCTTTGTCATGCTGTTCACATATTTCTTTTTCAAGAGTAAAAAGCTACTGAAGCCAGAAGTAGTCATAGCTGACATGTAAACCATTGCCAGAATTGGAGTATTGGAGAGTCAGTTAAGGTTCAAACATTAAACAATCTCAACTAAATCCAGCCCAATTGGTAGCTTGAGATCAGTGTGGAGCAGTTGACAATGCAATTGTACATGGAAAATGAAAACCAGTTATACCATCAAAACTGCACGCTCAACTACAATACAATTTTCTTCAGTTGCAGATGGCTGATTAGGAAGAAACAAACATTACGCTGTCACAGAACATACCTCAACCATCAGATCCAGAGGTCCATAGCAACACAACAGAAATAAAACTAAGACAGCAACAACAAATAATGCAGAAGAGACACTCTGGTGAAACAACATGTAGATAGGCAATCAACAAGAAAAACATGCATAAGTACCATTAAGAGACCAGCAAGATTTAAGAACTGTGTGCAATCATACTCAAACTATTAGCGAAATAATGAATTGCCAAGGCATCAGAAGAATAATTGCAGGTCATCGTTAAAGTGGGTAACTATAAAATGTACATGGCAACGCATGCTATTTTTTAATATATATAGGGGATGTTTGGATTGAAATGCAATCATCTACAAATGCTTGTCCTAGTCTGCCATAATCATGGCCTTTGCCATGAGCCATATACCCTGCAGACATCTTAAGCTTCAACTTGAACACCAATGTTGTATTGTACACTCAAAACAGTTCTTTATTTTGGAAGAAATGAGTTACATACCGGAATTAGGTGGCAAACCAGGTGATAGAGCGAGGACATAAATGTAAACAGCAAAATTGAAGAAACTCATCCAAAATATAAAGAAATTGCTTGAATGTAGGGCAAAAGATCATAAGGTTCCAAAAGTGATAACTGCAGAGATAGAGGATATGCCATAATTTTCCAAAATTCTCTAGATTCTAGAATGATCTCAGCAAATTGGGAGTTAGCAAGTGTAACACTGGTATTCAAGAAAGAAGGGAGAGAGAAAGATTAGGAACTACAGGCCAGATAGCCTAACATCAGTGGTTGGGTAAGTGCTGGTGTTTATTATGAAAGAAAACTTAAAACTAGTGCTAGTTGAACAATACAAAATAGTTTTACAAAAGTGAAATCCTGTTTGATAAATTTATCATTTCTGAGGACATAATTTGTGAAGCAGATAAGGGAAACCAATAGAAACCAGACAATATGGAAGGGTTAGTTAAATGGGCTGAACAGTGGCAAGTGAAACTTAATCCTGATGATTATGAGCTGATGCAATTTCGGAGGGTGAACAAGGCAAGTGAGTATACATTGAATGGTAAGACCCTAGAAAGAGCAAAGGATCATATCTTGTACACATCCATAGATCCTTGAAGGCAACAGGACAGACAAATAATGTAATTAAGGTGGTATGGGATAGTTACCATCATTCACCAAGTCATTCAATACAAGAGAGATCATGATAAGGTTTCTTTCTAAGCTGCATACAGCTGCTGCACCAGTCTGCACACATCAATTGCATGCTAGCACCATTCACATCTGGTTCCAGATGCACATCAATCTCACAGATCTGTGCAGAAACAACCAGCTTAGCAGGAATGCTAGTAATGATGGAGCTTATAGAACCTCAGTTGTCACACTATAAGAAGAATGTGATTGCACTAGAAATGGATGCAGAGGAGATTCAGCAGATTGTTACCTTGGCTGAAGTAAATCTACTATGAAGATTGGCAGGAGTTGTGTTTCTAAGAACATAGGCTCTGATGGGGACAATTGTTTGAGGTTTACAAAGTATAGATAGGAAGAACCTGTGTCAGTTAGTACAGGGGTCAATAATTGGAGCACAGCTTCAAGCTTCAGGAGGTTGAGAGAGGATTTGAGAAAACAATCTTTTCACATAGGGGGTGGTGGGCACCTGAACCTTACTGTCTAAAAAGGGTAGTAGAGGGGAACACAAAACATGCAAGAACAATTTAGAAGAGCACTTTAAATGCCATCCCGGGTTACAGACTAAGCATTGGAAAGTGGGAGAATAGATAGGTGTTTGATGACCAACATTGACATAACGGGCCAAAAAAAGGTCTCTCTTCATGCTTTAAAAAACTCTGGAAGTCTAAGATTAAAATCTGGGACTGCAATAGAGTCATAGAGATATACAGCATGGAAACAGACCCTTCGGTCCAACCCGTCCATGCCGACCAGATATCCCAACCCAATCTATTGCCATCTGCCAGCACCCGGCCCATATCCCTCCAAACCCTTCCTATTCATATACCCATCCAAATGCCTCTTAAATGTCACAATTGTTCCGGCCTCCACCACATCCTCTGGCAGCTCATTTCATACATGTAACAACCTCTATGTGAAAAAGTTGCCCCTTAGATCTCTTTTATATCTTTCCCTTCTCACCCTAAATCTATGCCCTCTAGTTCTGAACTCTCCGACCCCAGGGAAAAGACTTTGTCTATTTATTCTATCCATGCCCCTCAATTTTGTAAACCTCTATGGAGAGACCTTTTTTGGCATGTTATGTCAATGTTAAGATAACTGTTGGTGATGTTTTCAGCCAATTAGAAAGTATACTATTGAGGGGGGCAGCTGTCATCAGTTTATGGAATATGAAGTGTGTTTGAGTAGGAGCTATAAGATTAGAAATGTTATGGGGTGTCTTTTTAAAAGGACAGACAGAAAGGAAAGGGTAGTGGGGTAACTTTTAAGTACAAAATGGGATGAATGATAGCAAGGATTGATCTTGGATTGGAAGATGTAGAATCCGTATGGATTCTACAGGCTAAGAAATAACGAGGAGGAAGACGCTAGTGGGAGTAGTTTATAGACCTCCTGACAGTAGCTATAATATAAGACAAAGAGTAAATCAGGGAGATAATGAAGGAGTGTTAAAGGTAATCATGGGTAATTTATATCTTCACATGAATTGGGAAAATCAAATGTGCAGAGACAGACAGACAGTCACTACGAAGAATTCACAAAGTGTCTTTGGGATAGATTCCAAGAATATGCTAAGGATCTTTCCAGGGAGCAGGCTATTTTGAATTGGTAAACGTACAATGAGGTAGATTCAATGAATAATCCCAGAGTAAAAGATCCATGAGGAATCAGTATCAATTAAATAGCAGAATTTAGCATTCAGCTTGAGGGGGAGAACCTTGGGTCAGAAAAAAATGTGCTAAACTTAAAAACAGGAAAGATGATGAGAGTTGGCTGTAGTCGATTGGGAAAGGAGTTTACCAAAAAAAAAGTTTGAATACTGGCAAATAGACTTTCAGGAGACTTTCATGATTCACAAAGATAAATCACAGTGAGGGTGAAGGATTTGAGAAAGGGGATAAACCAACTATAGTTAACCAAAGTATTAAGAATCATGCCAAATTGAAAGAAAAAAAAGCAAACAATATGGCGAAAATTAGTGTGTTAAGCCAGAATATTGGTTGATTTTTAAAAGTTACCCATAGATAACCAAAAAAAAACCAGGAGAAAATAAAATGAGGGCAAAATAGCAAGTAATATCAAAACGGACAGTGACAGCTCCCCTAAACATAAGGGAGAGTGGCCAAAGTGAACATAGGCCCCTAAGAGAATGAGGCTGGTGACATAATAATGGGGAGACAGGAAATAGCAGAGTCATTAAGTAGATACTTTTCAAAGGAGAAAGCACCAATAACATTTCAATACTAAATGAAGTGGTTAACAAGAAAACAGACTTCCAAGAATACCTTGATTCTGGAAAAAGTCCCAGAGGATTAGAAAACTGCTAAATCATTATAAATTGTAAACAGTGAGATCCAATTACAAAACACAAACGAGACTGAGACCAAAAAAATGATAATAGCTTAACATCGGATATTGAGGAAGTGCTAGGGTTTCTCTTATAAGGGATGTAATAGCAAAATATTTTGAAATATATAATACAAACAAGCAGAGTCAGCATGGATTCATTACCACAAAGCTATTCCTTTTGTTCCTAAAAGTTTTTTTTGGCTCAAAGATACTCTGTCCTTGATTTTTTTCAGAGGGGTAATAAACCAGGCTCCAATCAGACTGTTTGGTACAGGGATGAGAAGGATTTTGAGAGGCCTTTTGTTTATATGCAAACATATAAGACTTCAAGCCAAAGTGGTCATGTTTTAGAAGTGATCTGTAGAATGAAAGGGGAGCAGTCAGCTCTCTAGCTGAGCAGTTTAGTTCAGTTCAGAATTGGTGGGGAGTTCAACAGTGAGCTGTGTGGAAACACTCTCTCTAACTTCAACTTGTAAGCATTTGTAATGGTTTTTAAAGGGGTTTGCTTACTGGGACTGTGGTGTACATTTGGAACAGTATAATTAAGTCTAGTTTGGATAGACTGAGTTCTGTAGGGGTTCTTTATATTCTGTTCTGTGTTTCATTGTGTAATTTTGTGAATAAATTTTTGTCTGTATTAAAATCTAATAGTCAACCTAGTTACCTCACTCTGGGTAACTTTCACTGTACACTTACCAAAATAAATTGCAAAGTTATGGTCTGGGCTGCCTGCTCAAGAATGTTATGAGTGGTCTGGTCTAGTCCCTAACATATCGGGGGCTCTTTGTGTGATTTTAAACAGCAACTGGTAGTGCTAGTCTTTATTTTGGGTGTTGGTTTGGTTGGCTAGACAAAGCTTTGGATAGTAATGGCTCTTTCAGTCACCAAAGTTTTCTGGAACTGGATTCAGTGACTTGGGAAGTGACGCAAAAAGTGAATAATAAGAGTCTACAGGAATTAGTAGAGTTGCTGGAATTGGAACTGCTTGCTTCTGTGAGGAAAGGAGTAGCCCAGCATTTAAAACTTGCTGGAGAAACCATCAGAATCTATAGAGATGGCAAGAATTCAATTGCAAATAAAGCAGCTAGAGTTAGACACAAGAGATGAGGAAAGGGCAGCAGAAATGAAACTGAGTTATGATTAAAAGCAGCAGAGGGGGAAAAGAGAGCAGAAGAAGGGGGGGGGGAAACAGCGAGCAGAGAAAGGGAAAGAAAAAGAAAAAGAGAGAGCTTTTGAACTTCAAAACTGACACTGAAAAAGGAAAGTCAGCTTAAAAGGCAGGAGATAAAGGCTGAGGGTAAGCTTAGTGAGAGAGAGAGAGAGAAAGGGAGGATGAGCAAACCCAAGGCAGTCAGAAGCCTAGTGAGAAACTGTTTAAGTATGTTCAAGCATTGCCTAAATTTGATAAGAAGGACATGAAAAGGTGGCCACAAATGCAGTGTCCAATGGCAACGTGAGTTTTGTTCCAGGTGACGAAACTTGTAGGTAGGGCTCATGAGGTATTCGCATGAGGTATGAGGGGATGCTGGGGAGTATGAGGTGGTGAAAAAAGCCACCTCAAATGCATATGAGCCTGTATCAGAAGCCTATAGATAATATTTCAGGAATCTAAGGAGGGACCTTGGTTAAACCTATATTGAATTTGAAAGGATCAAACAATAATTTTGATCGATGGATAAGAGCTTTAAAAATCAAGCAAACCTATGACGCCCTAAGCGAGGTAATTATTTGAGGAATTCAAAAATTCACTGCCTTTAGTGCGAACCCACGTGGAAAAGCAGGGAGTAAAAACAGCAAGGTTAGCAGCTGAAGTGACTGATGGTTATGAGCTGGTCCATAAAACTCGGTTTGGCTTCCAGAATCAATTTCAGTCTAGGAGGGATATAAATTGGGGCAAAGAGAAATCCTCATGTGGAAAGGGAAAGGTAGATCTCAGTGAAGATTCAGAAGGATAATTTAAGACAGGGTAAAAAAGAAACCCTCGACTGAAGACAAAGGAGTTAAAAGCTCTGATGTTTTCATTGTAATAAAGTGGGCCACACAAAATCACAGTATTAGTGGGCTATGAGAAAGCTAGATGTAGGAAAGCCAGACAAGCCTGGAGGTTTTGTTGGACTAGTAACAAAAACCACAAGGGAAGTTAGACAACTGCCTCAGGAATTCATGGTGAGACAAAGTTCTCAATTATGTAAAGTGAGGCAAGAGAGAGAGAGTCCAGAGAAGAAAGTGCAGAACTTGTGGTAGGAGTACTGGACAAACACTCAGCTCCAGGAATACAATTTGTCCTTGCAAATGATATCGCTGATTCACTGGTGGGCATGCTGCCAACTCTGGTTGAAGAGCCAGTGGAGATGCAGGCCACTGAAGACAATGCTTTTCCAGGAATTTTTTCTAATTATGTGACCACAAGATCAGAGGCAAAAGTTGAAGCAGGAGGGATCAAAAGGCACAGAGAAGGAAGCAGAGATAGCATTATCAGAGACTTTTTTGATCAGATAAGTGGCACATAGCAAGAGCAAATAGGTAAACATCTTTAGCTCTACTACACTTATTGAATTACAGCAGAAAGATGATGAGTTAAAACCGTTGTATCAAAAGACACTTATAGAGAAGGAAAGTGAATGCATCCCTGTAATTACTTAACAAATGAGGTCTTAAATGGGACATTGGAGACCACCACAATTCAAGTAGATGAAAAATGGGCAGAGATTCATCAAATTGTTTTGCCAGTAGGGTATAGAAAGGAGGTGCTGCAAGTGACACATGAGCTATGACTTGGAGGTCATTTAGGGGTGAGGAAAACAGGCAAAAATACACATTTTTATTGGCCTGGACGACACAAAGATGTAGTTGAATTTTGCCAGATGTGTCATACGTGCCAGCTAATCGGAAAACCACAGGCAGTAACAAAACCTGACCTCTAATACCTATTCCAGCATTTGAGGAAGCTTTCACAAGAGTCTTGACTGATTGCATAGGTCCCCTACCTCAAGCATAAAGTGGGATTCAGTATTTATTAACAATAATGGATGTGTCGATTTGATTTCCAGAGGCAATCCCATTATGCAACACAGCTAAAAGGGTTATGGAAGAATTATTTAATTTTTTTTTTTACTAGATGCGGACTGCCAATAGAGGTCCAGTCAGATCAAGGATCAAATTTCAATATCCTTGAATGGATAACTTGGGAATAACGCAATTCAAATCTACTGCGTACCATCCAGAATCACAGGAAATACTAGAGAGATGGCATCAAACACTAAAGACCATGTTGCGGGCTTATGGTTAGGATTATCCAGATGATTGGAATAAGGGAGTTCCATTTGTACTTTTTGCGATCAGAGATGCACCGAAGTAATAGACCAAATTCAGTCCATTTGAATTAATTTTTGTGCATGAAGTAAGAGGACCGTTAAGATTGATTAAGGAGAAATTAAAAAGTCAGAATTCAAAGACCACCCATTTGGACTGTGTCAAATTTTAGAGAACGATTAAATAGAGTTGACTAGATAGCATTTAAAAGTATCACAGCATACAATGAAACAGGAAGTGAATAAGAAATCACAATGCAAATTCACAATTTTGCAATTGGGAATAAAGTATTGGGATTACTTCCAGTAACAGGTGAGCCTTTAAAAGCCAGGTTTATTGGACCTTATCAAATTGAAAGGAAATGGAGTGAGGTGAACTATTTGATAAGGACTCCAGACAGGAAGAAATCTCTGTGTCATGTGAATATACTCAAAAGGTATTTTGATAGGGAAGGAAAGCAAGAGGAGAAGATGTTAATGATTACAACACATATGGAAGAACCAAGTTCAGAGGATTCTGAATTGGATGTTCCTCAAAGCAAATTGGACAATGAGGAAGTTGTCAAAAATTCAATTAAATGATTGCGTTACCTTCCGCAAGAAAATTGAGATTACCTGAAAGAGTTATTACTATCACATGGGGAGATATGCAGAAATAAACTGGGAACTACTAACCTAACTGTGCATGATGTAGAGATAGGAGATGTTGCTTAATTGGAACAGCATCCTTATAGGCATAACCCTCTAAGGTTGGCACAGGTTCAGGAGGAGGTGGAGCACATGCTCCAAGATGGCATAATTGAAGTGAGTTAGTGACTGGAGCTCATTCATGATCATGGTGCCAAAGCCAGATGATACTCAATGGTTGTGTGTGGACTATAGCAAAGTCAACATGGTTACAAAGCCTGATGCATATCCAATTCCACGGTTGGAGAACAGTGTTGAAAAAGTGGCACAAGCAACTTATATTTCTAAGTTAGACTTGCTCAGAGGCTACTGACAAGTAGCTCTGTCAGAGACAGCAAAGGCAATTTCACTTTTCTTATGGCCAAATGGACTATATCAATTCAAAGTCATGCCACTTGGAATAAAAACGCTCCAGCCTCATTTCATAGACTAACTAATAAGGTCATTGCTGGGTTACCCAATTGTGTGGTGTATATTGATGATCTGGTGATTTTTAATCACTCGTGGAAGGAACATTTACAGCATTTATTGGACTTGCTTGATCGACTTCGGCGGGGAAAAGGTGTCACAAACCTAGTCCTTTTTTCCTAAAAGCTGTTCCTTAGCTTTACTCTGTCCTTGATTTTTTCCAGAGGGGTAATAAACAAGGCCAGGCTCCAATCAGACTGGTTTAGTACAGGGATGAAAAGGATTTTGAGAGGCTTTTCGTTTATATGCAAACAGGTGAGACTTCAGGCCAAAGTGGTCATGTTATAGAAGTGATCTGTAGAATGAAAGGTCAGCTCTCTAGCTGATCAGTTTAGTTCAGTTCAGCATTGGTGGGGAGTTCAACAGTGAGCTGTGTGGAAATTCTCTCTCTCTAACTTCAACCTGTAAGCATGTGTTCATTTGTTCTGGTTTTTAAAAGGGGTTTGCTTATTGGGACTGTGGTGTATATTCAGAACAGCATAATTAATCTAGATTGGATAGACTGAGTTCTGTAGGGCTGCAAATGTGTTGCTGGTCAAAGCACAGCAGGCCAGGCAGCATCTCAGGAATAGAGAATTCGACGTTTCGAGCATAAGCCCTTGAGGAAGGGCTTATGCTCGAAACGTCGAATTCTCTATTCCTGAGATGCTGCCTGGCCTGCTGTGCTTTGACCAGCAACACATTTGCAGCTGTGATCTCCAGCATCTGCAGACCTCATTTTTTACTCTGAGTTCTGTAGGGGTTCTTTATTCTGTTGTTATTTATGTTTCATTGTGTAATTTTGTGAATAAATTTTTTGTCTGTTTTAAAATCCAGTAGATAACCTAGTTACCTCACTGGGTAATTTTCACTATACACAGAGTCATAGAGATATACAGCATGGAAACAGACCCTTCGGTCCAACCCGACCATGCCAACCAGATATCCCAACCCAATCTAGTCCCACCTGCCAGCAGCTGGCCCATATCCCTCCAAACCCTTCCTATTCACATTCCATCCAAATGCCTTTTAAATTTTGCAATTGTACCAGCCTCCACCACTTCCCTCTGGCAGCTCATTCCATACACACATCACCCTCTGTGTGAAAAAGTTGCCCTGTAGGTCTCTTTTAGATCTTTCCCCTCTCACCCTAAACCTATGCCCTCTAGTTCTGGACTTCCCAACCTCAGGGAAAAGACGTTGTCTATTTATCCTATCCATGCCCCTCAATTTTGTAAACCTCTAAGGTCTCACCTCAGCCTTTGACACTCCGGGGAAAACAAATGGTCTGGGCTGTCTGCTTAAGAATGTTATGAGTGATCTGGCCTAGTCCATAACATCATGAAAGGGAAATCATGCCTGGATAAATTTATTAGAATTCTTTGAGGAGCTCATGGTGGCACAGTGGTTAGCACTGCTGCCTCACAGCGCCAGGGACCTGGGTTCAATTCCCGCCTCAGGTGACTGTGTGGAGTTTGCACGTTCTCCCCGTGTCTGCGTGGGTTTCCTCCGGGTGCTCCGGTTTCCTCCCACAGTCCAAAGATGTGCGGGTCAGGTGAATTGGCCATGCTAAATTGCCCGTAGTGTTAGGTAAGGGGTATATGTATGGGTATGGGTGGGTTGTCGCTTCGGCGGGTCGGTGTGGACTTGTTGGGCCGAAGGGCCTGTTTCCACACTGTAAGTAATCTAATCTAACAAGCAGGATAGATAAAGGGGAACCAATAGATTTGGAGCTCCAAAATGTAATCAAAAAAAGTACCGCATGCAAAGTTACTTAAGGTGATGAGGATATTAGTATGGATACAGGATCAACTAGGAGAAAGCGAGGACTGCAGATGCTGGAGATCAGAGCTGAAAAATGTGTTGCTGGAAAAGCACAGCAGGTCAGGCAGCATCCAAGGAGCAGAGATTCCTGAAGAAGGGCTTATGCCCGAAACGGCGATTCTCCTGTTCCTTGGGTGCTGCCTGACCTGCTGCGCTTTTCCAGCAACATATTTTTCAGCTGGATACAGGATCAGCTAACATACAGTTGGTATAAGGATTTCAGGATTACAATGTGTAACTAGTGGAATGCCACAGGGATCAGTGCTGTAGCCAGTGATTTGAAATATATATTAATGACTTGGATAAGGTGTTTTTCTGACCTCATTCATGTCATCACTATTTTCATCTTCACAACATTATCTTTTGATTATTTAGAATGTAGGTATCACTTTATAGGCTAACATTTATTGCTTATTCCTAATAGTCATTGTGGAAATGGTGAACCACTTATCAAGACAATGGGAGAGTATTCAATCACAGTCCTGACTTATGTCAAGTTAATGCTAGACAGAATACCCAGAGTAAGGAAGAGCAATTCACCTTCAAGTTCCTAATCTCTGACATATATTTGCATTTTAACAGCTGGTTAAATTCAGTTTCCCCAACTGTCTTGGATCACGGGTATATCCAAGCGGTTCTTTTGGATTCAGTTAATTATAGTTGAGAAGACTTGGCAACAGCAATTTGCTTAAATGTGGGTGCCACGTAAGTAATAAATGATAATAATGAGTAATAAACAGAAAGCAAGAAACAACAAGTCTCACAACTTTCTGCCTGTCAGGGACCCCTCGATTGATGGCTGGTCTGGAGGCTTAGGTTCATTCCTGGCACTGTTCATGATCTGGCCAGAGATAAATCCAACTATCAGAATGAAACTCTCTTCTACAGCGTAACAAACACCTAGTAAATAAAACCACAGAAAAACAAGCTGCTGGTGCTGTCTTTGACCCATAAAGGAATGTTTACAAGACACATTAAAAAGGGTCATGCAGCTATCAAATATCATTAGCTTTCCCATCCTATACACCAATGGTAACTCCAATATATTGAGAATGGAAGCTTTAGTGAATACAATGTCTTTTAATATCAATGGGAAATGGTTAAATTCTTGCTTGTTAGAGATTGTCATTATTTGGCACTTGCATTTGCTAAGTGTCTTGCCAGGGAGCAGGCTATTTTGAATTGGTAATGTGTAATAAGGCAGATTCAATGAATAACCTCAGAGTAAAAGATGCATGACAAAACAGCACCAATTAAATTGTAGAATTGGCATTCAATTTGAGTGGGAGAACCTTGGGTCAAAAACAAAATGTGCTAAACTTAAAAATAGGGATGACCAGAGTTGGCTTTGGCAGATTAGGAAAGGAGTTTAGCTCAAAAAATAAATTCCCACAATTTAAAGCTTGAATATTGTCCAGATTTTGCTGTTTGTGGATATGGACGACTTTGGTATCAGAATCATTAAGAATGATGCTAAACATTTTTTGAGTGGTTGCACATCCCACCTCTTGCCAATGTTGGAAAGAAGATCATTGATAAAGCTAGAAAAGAAGATTGGGTCTCAGACACTATCCGAAGGAACAAAAATGGATTCTTAGAGTGTAATGAGTGCTCCAATCTCTAGACTAGGAGGCCAAGATTTAAGATCCATCTGCTTCAGATATGTGCAAAAAACATCTGAACATGTTGATTAGAAAATATCTACCCAGAGAAATAATTGCCTGACTTCAATCTGACTAAACTCAATATCTGCTGAACCCTTCATTCATGCCTTAGCTGTCTATTCTGATAGACGTTTTTGTAAATTCTCTCATGGGATGTGGTTGTTCTGGCAAGGCCAGCATTTATTGTCCACACCTTGAGCAGGCAGTGGTGAACTGTCATCTTGAACCATTACAGTACATATTGTAGGAAGATCCACAATGCCATTAGAGAGGAATTCCAGGATTTTAAACTCAGCAACAGTGAAGAAACAGCAGTATACTTCCAAGTCAGGATGTTAACTGACTTGGAGAGAAACTTGCAGGTGTTCTCCTGTATCTGCTACTCACATCCTTCTAGATGGAAGCATTGTGGATTCAGAGAGTGCGGGCTAAGGATTCTTGGAGGATTTCTGCAGGGCCTCAGAGAGATCGCATGGAATCAACTGTCTTAGGGGACTCTCTGGTCCGAGGTACAGACAGGCGTTTCTGTGGCCAGCAGCAAAAAAATCAGAATGGTGTGTTACTTCCCTGGTGTCAGGATCAAGGGTGTCTCAGAGAGGGTGTAGAATGTTCTCATGGGGGAAGAGGGGTCAGCAAAAGGTCATTGTACACATTGGAACCAATGACAGAGGAAGGAAAAAAGTTGAGATTCTGAAGGGAGATTAGAGAGAGTTAGGCAGGAATTTAAAAAAGGAGGTCCTCGAGAGCAGTGATATCTGGATTACTCCTGGTGCTACAAGCTAGTGAGGGCAGGAATAGGAGGATAGCGCAGATGAATGCATGGCTGAGGAGCTGGTGTATCAGAGAAGGATTCAGATTTTTGGATCATTGGAATCTCTTTTGGTGTAGAAGTGACCTGTACAAGAAGGACAGATCGCACCTAAATTGGAAGGGGACTAACATACTGGCAGGGAGATTTGCTAGAGCTGCTCGGGACGATTTAAACTAGTAAGGTCGGGGGAGTGGGGAGGTGGAACCCAGGGAGATAGTGAGGTAAGATTTCAATCTCAGACCGGTACAGTCGAGAACAAAGGCAAATCAAACAGAGCAGGCAGAGAACAAGGTAGGACTGATAAATTAAACTGCATTTATTTCAATACAAGAGGCCTAACAGAGAAGGCAGGTGAACTCCGGGATGGTTAGGAACATGGGACTGGGATATCATAGCAATTACAGAAACATGGCTCAGGGATGGACAGAGCTGAAAATGTGTTGCTGGAAAAGCGCAGCAGGTCAGGCAGCATCCAAGGAACAGGAGATTCGACGTTTCGGGCATAAGCCCTTCTTTCAGGCTTATGCCCGAAACGTCGAATCTCCTGTTCCTTGGATGCTGCCTGACCGGCTGTGCTTTTCCAGCAACACATTTTCAGCTCTGATCTCCAGCATCTGCAGACCTCACTTTCTCCTCAGGGATGGACAGGACTGGCAACTTAATGTTCCAGGACACACATGCTACAGGAAGGACAGAAAGGGAGGCAAGAGAAAGGAGGAGGAAGTGGCGTTTTTGATAAGGGATAGCATTACAGCTGTACAGAGGGAGGATCTTCTCAGAAAGACATCCAGGGAACTTATTTGGATGGAACTGAGAAATAAGAAAGGGGTAATCACCTTATTGGGATTGTATTATAGACCCCCTAATAGTCAGAGAAAAATTGAGAAACAAATATGTAAGGAGATCTCAGTTACCTGTAAGAATAATAGGGTGGTTATGATAGGGGATTTTAACTTTCAAAACATAAACTTGGATTGCCATACAGTTAAGGGTTTAGATGAGGAGGAATTTGTCAAGTGTGTACAAGAAAAGTTTCTGAGTTAGTATGTGGTTGTATCTACTAGAGAAGGTGCAAAACTTGACTTATTCTTGGGAAATAAGGGCGGGCAGGTGATGGAGGTGTCAGTGGGGGAGCACTTTAGGGCCAGCGACCATAATTCTAATAGTTTTAAAATGGTGATGGAAAAGGATAGACCAGATCTAAAAGTTGAAGTTCTAATTTGGAGGAAGACCAATTTTTGACACTATTGGGCAAGAACTTTCAAAACCTGATTGGTGTAGATGTTCGCAGGTAACAGGACAGCTAGAAAATGGGAAGCCTTCAGAAATGAGGGGTGACCTAAAAGAGGTTTACAGAATCATGAGAGCATGGATTGGATAAATAGACAAAGTCTTTTCCCTGGGGTGGGGGAGTCTAGAACCAGACGGCATAGGTTTTGGGTGAGAGGGGGAAAGATATAAGAGAGACCCAAGGGGCAACTTTTTCACGTGGAGAGTTGTAAGTGTATGGAATGAGCTGCCAGAGGAAGTGGTGGAGGCTGGTACAATTGCAACATTTAAGAGACATTTGGATGGGTATTTGAATAGGAAGGGTTTGGAGGCATATGGGCCAGGTGCTCGCAGGTGGGACTAGATTGGGTTGGGATATCTGGTCGGCATGGACGAAAAGGTCTGTTTCCGTGCTGTACATCTATGACCGTGACTCTATGTACGTTCCTCTAATTCTGGACTCTTGTGTTGCCTATTTTAAAATCACTCAACCGGCCTTCACACTTATATAGGCTACAAAGCTTAGAATAACATACCTAAACCTCTCCACCTTATCTTCCTCCTTCAACGCATTACTTAAAAACTGCCTTTACAGCAAGCATTTGGACTTCTGACCTAAGTCGGCCTTATGCGGATCAGTCACTGTTTTTAAAAATATAATTGCCATTTGAACAGTCTTGTCAGTTTTACTTATTTTTTGTATAAATATAGCTGTTGTTGTTTCATAGAGGTGGAGGGTGCTCCATGTTTCATCTTAGGGATTCAAGTTATAAAGTGCCTAAATCAATGATCTTTATAAAAGAAGATTGCTTCAGCTCCACAAATGATTGAAAAAAGCCTTTGTCACTGACCACTCATTAAAAAGGAGCATAAACAAATTCCAGCTGCTTCTGATTTGTGCGCTTAGTGGGAATCCACATATTGTCTGCATAAAAGGCTCAGGATTTCTCATCTAAGAGCTGCCAATCCAAAATGACAAGCCACTCGCCCTCAATCAGATTAACGCAATGGGCTGGTCACGAAACCATTTCAGCGTCTTCCTCGTGCCATTAGATGGACAAATGTCCACAGCTGAAAAATAAGTCTTTCTTTTTGTGTTTCATAAATGGGTACAATAAAACTGCTAGAGAAACTCAGCTGTCCTGCCAGTATCTGTGCAGAGAGATACCTATGTCCACATAAAACTTTCAGGTAAGGTATGTATCTTTATCAAAGCCTACGTAAAATGATTGTAAAGAGTACAGGAGGGCATTACAAGGAGCAGCACCAGGCATACCTAAAAAAATTGAGGCATAACCTGGTGAAGCTTACAAAACTGACTACTTGCATGTCAAACAGTGCAAACATCAAGAGACTGGGCTAAGCAATTCCACAACCAATGGATCAGATCTATATCCTGCTACATCCAGCTATGAATGCTGGCGGATAAATAAACAACTCATTGGAGGCACTCCAGAAATATCCCCGCCCTCAATAATGGGGAAACTAGTACATCAATGTAAAAGATAATGCTGAAGCATCTGCAGCAATCTTCAGCCAGAAGTTCAATGATCCATCTGTACTCTTGCAGAGGTCCCCAAAACTACACAAGTCATTCTTCAGCTGATTTAATTTACTCGAGTGATATCAAGAAATCATTGCAGGCACTGGATACAACAAAAACTACAAGCCTTGACAACGTTCTGCCAATAATACTGAAAATATGTGCACCTGAACATATTGTGCTTAGAGTCAAGCTGTTCCAGGACATCTACAATATTGGCACCTATTCAATAATTTGGAAAATTCACATGTATATCATCTAACAAAATCGGGACAAATGCAACCTGGTCAATTTCGACCATATAAGGCTACTCTCAACCATCAGCAAAATGACAAAGTGTCATCAACAAATTATCATGTGCTAACATGTTCGCTGACTGGTTCTTCCAGGTCATTTAGCTTCTGACTTTTTTTACAGCCAGAGTTCAAACATGGACAAAGAATTAAACTCCAAAAGTGAAGGGAGAGCGACTGTCGTTGACATCAACATCACATTTGACCAAGTGTTAAATCCAGTTGCTCTAGTAGAACTGGAGTTAATGGAAATCGGGGAGAAAACTCTCCTAACTGGAGTCATACCTGGCATAAAAAGGAAGATGGTTGTGGTTGTCAGCTGTTTTCAGGCATTTCCTAGGGCCATAGTCTAGGCCCAACCACCAAGTTGCAATCGACGTTTCGGACAAAAGCCCTTCACCAGGACCCTGTATTCCTGATGAAAGGCTTTTGCCCGAAACGTCGATTTTACTGTTCCTCGGATGCTGCCTGAACTGCTGTGCTCTTCCAGCACCACTAATCCAGAATCTGGTTTCCAGCGTCTGCAGTCATTATTTTTACCACTAAGTTGCAATGATTTTCTCTCCATATGGTCAGGAGTAGAGATGTTCTCTGATGATTACACAATGTTTAGCACCTTAACATTCAGGGCAGTGACTATGTCCAACAAGAGAGAATCTAACCATCACCCCCTTGACATTCAACAGGTTATAACCATCATTGAATGATCCAGTATTAACACCCTGGGGTTACCATTGACTTGAACTGAACAGAATTGGACTAGTCATATAAATGAAAGACTACAAGAGCAGGTCAGAAGATAGGAATCTTGCAAAGCAGTAATTCACCTCCTGACCCCTAAATGATGGAATATTCCTCACCTGCCTGGTTGAGTTCAGCTCCAACAACTTAACACTATCCAGGACAAAAACAGCCTGCTTGCTTGGGACTACATCCACAAACATTCACTCCCTTCACCACTCAAAAACAAAGTTCCTCAGATAGCACCTATTGACCCCATGACCACTTCTATTGAGACAGCCAAAAGTAGTGGGTACAAAGGAACATCACCTGCACATTCCTCTTCAAGTTGCTCACAATTCTGGATTTGGAAAAATCACTGTTCCTTCACCATCACTGGGTCAAAATTCTAGACCTTCCTCCTCAATGGCAGTGTGAACCTACTTGAACCAAATGGTCTTAAGTGGCCCAAGTCAACTCACCACTATCTTCTCAAAAACCTCTTGGGTCAGTAATAAAGGTCAGGCAGCAACACTCACATCACAAGAATGTATACAGAATGTTTTTAAATTCATATCACAGAAATATATCTCTGGTCCTAGAAGACTGGAGGGTAGTGAATGTTGTAACCTTAATCAAGAAGAGCTGCAAAGAAAAGCCTGGGGACCACAGACCAGTAAGGCTAATATCTGTGAGAAGGTTCTGAGAGGAGATATACCTGAATCTAGAAAGACAGGGTTTGATTAGGAATAGTCAGCATGGCTTTGTGTGTGGGAGATCATGTCTCAAATTTTTTTTAAAAAAAGAGTTCCTTGATGAAGTGACCAGGAAGGTTGACGAGGGCAGGGCGTTAGACATAGTCTATATGGATTTCAGTAAGGCCTTTGATAAGGTTCCACATGGTAGGCTGCTCTGGAAGGTTACATCACATGGAATCCATGGGGAACTGGCAAACTGGATACATAACTGGCATAATATTAGGAAGTATAGAGTAATAGTGGAAATATGCTGGTTGACTGGAGGCCTGTGACTAGTGGAATGCCTCAAGAGACCATGCTGGGCCCACTGCTGTTTGTTATCTATATCAACGATTTGGATGAGAGTATACAAGTAATGATTAGTAAGTTTACAGATGACACTAAAATAGGAGACATTGTGGACAATGAGGAAGGTTATCAGGAGTTGCAGCAGGACCTTGATCAGCTGGGGAAGTGGGCCAAGAAATAGCAAATGGAGTTTAATATAGATAAGTGTGTGGTCTTGCATTTTGGAAGGTCAAATCAAGGTAGAACTCTCATGGTGAATGGTAGGACCTGAAGAAGTGTGGTGGAAGAGAAAGACCTTGGAGTTCAGGTGCACAGTTCTCTGAAAGTAAAGTCACAGATAGACAGGGCAGTGAAGGCACAGCTTTTGGCACACTAACCTTCATCAGTCAGGACACAAGTATAGAAGTTATGTTTCAATTGTACAGGATGTTGATGAGGCCGCACTTGGAGTATCGTGATCAGTTTTGGCCCCCTGCTGTAGGAAGTGATGTTACTAAACTGGAAAGAGTTCAGAAGGATGTTGCCAAGACTCAATGTCTGAGTTATAGCAAGAGGTTGGACAGCTAGGACATTTTTCTTTAGAGTGTAGGAGACTGAGGGAAGGTCTTATAAAAGTGAGTAAGATCATGATAGGCATGGATAGGGTGAATGCACTCACTCAGTCTTTTTCCCAGGGTTGGGGAATTGAGGACTAAAGAGGTATCAGTTTAAGATTAGCAGGGAAAGAATTAAAGGGAACCGGAGGGGTAACATTTTACACAGAGGGCGGTACACATATGGAATGAGTTGCCAGCTGAATGGTTGAGGCAAGTACATCAACAACATTTAAAAGGTATTTGGACAAATATGTGGCTAAGAAAGGATTACAGTGATATGGGCCAACTGCAGAGAGGTGGAGTTAGTGTGGATGGACATTGTGGTTAGCCTGGACCTGTTTGGGTCAAAGGGTCTGTCTCCGTGCTGTAGTATTCAGACCATGATTAAAAACTTAGATATTATAAAACTTTAGTGTTAATATATTACCCTCACCCCACTTTAAAAGAACCACTAAGTTCTACTACAGACTTTAGGGGAAAAAAAAACTTAGCTGATGCTCTACTGTCATACTAAGTGAATCTGAGGAGCATTACTGTTAGTGATACGGTATTTTGGACATTTGCATTGTTAAACCAAGGTCCCATCTAATCCTATGGGTGAATATACAAGATTCCATAGTAATATTTAAAAGGATGACAGTTGAATTCTTTCTAACGTCCTGGCAAATCTCAAATCAACACAAAACCAGATGGTTACTATTATCACATTGCTATTTGCAAGAGCTTGCTCACACAAATTAATTGTCACATTTACCACACATCATATAGTACTACATTGGCTTTGAATCCGTTTGGGACATCTTATCTTGTGAAAGATGTTATATAATTGTAAGCTAAAAGTGTTGCAAGTTATTTGCCTCATTTCAAACTTTAAGCGGATTTTGAATTTTGTTTCTTCTTGCAGGATTCCACGTTGCTCCATGTGGCTGTCTATATGACCCCAGAATTCATAATATTTCAAATAATGGACTGTCTTGTGAATTACCACCTCGAATTGCTTCCCCATATTATGGTCATAACTTTATTTTAAACACAGCAGCACCAATCCCTACACACCCAGATCTTCAATACCTTTCACCACTGTATTGTTCCCCTTCTGACCAAAACAATACCGTATATCAACCATCTCAGGTCTACTATCAACAAACTCCAATTTTACAACCAGGAAGAAATCAAGTCACATATTCTGGACCATTATTTCCCTTTAATGGTAAAACTCATTTATCCCATGTTCCTGCAAGATTTCAAAATGATTTCAGACATCATCGGGTTCAATTACAGCAGCATCATAGCCCAAGGCAAAGTAATCAACCTCCAAAGGCTTTGAAATCAGAGGATGCAAAGAGTAAAACAATCCCACTGCCTACAGATACATCAACTCAGGAAAATTCTTCTGATCAATTGAACCCACACCTCAGCCCCAATGGTCATGGTGGACAGGAAAATCAAAAGTGTATGGTTTCTTCAATTACTCATAAAACACCATTAATGGATGACGAGGAGCAAATGCTTGCTGCACTTGATGCAGTAAGTGAAGAGGAGTTACATGAACTTATTTCCAATGAAAAAACAGTAGCAAACAAGAGCTTTGGAAGTCCAGCTGCTCAAGTGGCAGATGCATTGCCTGATGAGATTTCATTAGAAGATGCTATGAAGATGTTTGATTGTATTCCTTTTCATAATGCATCACTAAACAATTCACCCATAGTCATATCAGGAAAACTTTCTAGTAGTGCAGATCTAAATGATTACAGTACAGACAGAGAGATCAGTCAGGATAATATAGAAGAAAATAACATTGCTGAAGACGTCACAAGTACCATACAGATCCCATGGGATGGAATGTCCAATCTGTCTCTGACATTTGAAAAAAGCTTTGAAGACAGCATGGGACTCCTGGCACTTCCCAAAGAGCTCATAACCTCTGATTATGAAGTACCCGAGATTGCAGACATAATCACAACCATGGATTTCTTTTATAGTGTTAGCATTTATGGCCTGTACAATGATGAGATATCAAACTACAGCTTTCATGAACCATTTTATGGCACTATAAAAGACAACAGTTGCAGTACAGGTGCAATTACCTTTCCAAGGCCTATAGAATCATCTCCAGGAACTGATATTGCCACAAAAATTGTTCTTGACTCTGTTAAAAAAGAAAAGCGACATTCCACAGATATGATCTCTTACCCTTCATCTAAGAAATATCGGATTGCTGATTCTGCAGCTTTAGAAGCAGTTCAGGAGTTCTGTACAGTTTCAATGTCTGCTACAATGAAAAAGCGTCTTGGGATTGAAGACCAGTGAATACTCAATTTGAGATCAAATGTGACTGTGGTGATATTTTAAAAGTTCAGTAAAATACAATGAATACATATTTTAATTGTGTATGTACAAATAAACAATTTGTGATAAAAATTCTGTGAAGGTAATTTGATTGCATATAGAAGGAGGAATGTAGGAAACTTACATACTTCATGAATGCTCTGAAAATAACTAAGGATGAAACTTAAAAGATGCACTTTATGATTTTGTACATTAGTCCCTAAAATGCGAAAACTAGTTTCTTGCCAAGTCAGATACCTTAAAGTTTATTTATAACACTATTTACAATGCTACAATATCATAAATGTAAAATTTGTGCATCACATACACATAACTGGATGACTGAAGGTACTGCACTAACTGCATTACACAGTGACGGAAAGCGAGAGAGTTCCAGAATAATATACCTGTCACCTGTAGTAATGTCACTTAACTGTCTTAAAAGGGTTGGGTCTAGAACCTACGGCATAAACAATATGACATCTCAGTAAATTCCAACTGATGCAAAAAGTTGCAAGCCAGCAGCCAATAAAATTCTGAATTAAAATTGGTGAAACAGCAAAATGCAAGTCAAATAAGGTTGTATTCAAAGGATACATTATTTTGATCAGAATATAAATCGAATATTCCAACAAGTTCAGATGGTTGAATACTGAAGGAGATGTCTATGCATCAGTTGTCCAGTAGACAAGAGCTAAAACTAGAGTGACAAAATAAGACTCTACTAATGCCCATGATTTGTAATTTTGATCCACAATCATAGCATTTCAAGATAATGGGCAAAATCTTCGACTGGAAATTTTTTAAAAAACTCTCAAAAGGTGTCAAAGATATCATAGTGACATTCACATTTATAATAGTTGTTTTTGCAATATTGCAGTAGAAACCAGCTTCTTGCTATTAAATTATCAGATTCAAATGTATTGATAATCCCTTAGGTTTAGGCCACAGATCTAAGTTCATGTACTTAATATCAAAGACTGGTTGTTGAGAATTCTTCATATGCAACTGATTAAATAAACGCAGTATCCACGATCAGTGGTTGTCTGATACTGCTGATTTTAACCTTTTTTGAAAAAGGTTTTATGAAGTGATCCATCATATGAACTGCATTTCAACAAAAGTATAGCAAACATTGAGGCAAAAGCAAGTGTATTGAAGTGGGGACCAAACAGGACGTAGAATTACTTTAGAATTATTTAACAGCCAATAGATTACATTCCCTACAATATGGAAACAGGCCCTTTGGCCCAACAAGTCCATACCGACCCTCCGAAGAGTAACTCACCTAGACCCATTCCCCTACTTTCATCCCTGACTAAACGTACCTAACATCATAGACAATTTAGCAAGGCCAATTCACTTGATAAGCACATCTTTGGATTGTGGGAGGAAACTGGAACACCTGGAAGAAACCACACAGACACAGAAAGAATGACTGTGTGGAGTTTGCACAGTCGCCAGAGGCTGGAATCGAATCCGGGTCCCTGGTGCTGTGAGGCAGCAGTGCTAACCACTGAGCCACCGTGCTGCAGACTCAAATCTGCTAAATGTACTCCTTTGGAATGTCTCTATTGCAAATGTTCATTTGAATGATTTACTCTACATTCTAATGGACTGCATTTGTTTCCTAATCAGATTGAGTCCCTGCATCTTAGTGGGAATAGACCTTTACTACTGCATCATTTTGCTGACAACCTTCAATAAGCCAGTCCATGAATTTCCAACAAGAATGATCATTTTTCCCCATTTGTGGGATGTGGGAATCACTGACTGGTTAGCACATTTTCCCCTTGAGAAGGTGGTGGTGAGCTGCCTTCTTGAACCACTGCAGTCCACCTGTTGGGGGTTGACCCACGTTGCCCTTAGGGAGGTGAAGGGATGGTGATATTTTTAAAAAGTCAGGATGGTGAGTGGCTTGGGTGGGGGGTGGAGGCGATTGCAGGTGGTGGTGTGCCTATGTATCTATTGCTCGTCCGTCTAAATGCAAGTGGTCATGGGTTTAGAAGATGCTGCCTGTGGATCTTTAGTGAATTTCTGTAGTGCATCTTCTAGACAGTACTCACTGCTGCTATTGAGCGTTGGTGGAGGATTGGGATTGGAAATAGATGATTCTGGATGTGGTGCCAATCAAGTGGACTTTTGTCCTAGATGGTATCAAGCTTCTTAAAATGTTGTTGGAACTGTACTAACAAGTGGGGAGTATTCCATCACACTCCTGATGTAGATCTTCTAGATAGTGGACAAGCTCTGGGGAAATTAGGAGGCAAGGTACTTGCTGCAGTATCCCTAGACTCTGACCTACTCTTGTAACCACTGTTTACATAGCGAGTCATTGGTTTCTGGTGAATGGTAACCCCTAGGATGTTGAAGGTTGGTGGGGGGAGGTTCAGTGATTGGTAACGCCAGTGATTGTCAAGGGACAATGGTTGGATGGTCTCTCATTGGTGATGACCGTAGCCTAACATTTGTGTGGCGTGAATGGTACTTGCCACTTGTCAGACTAAGCCTGGACATTGACTGCTTCTGTATGTGGAATTGAAAGTGATGCTGAACATTTTGAAATCATCAGCAAACATCCCCACCTCTGACTTTATGATTTAGGGAAGATCATTGATGAAGCAGCTCATCCTAGGACACTACCGAAGAACTCCTGCAGAGATGGCCTGGAGCAAAAATACTGACATCCAACAACCACAACCATCTCCCGATATGCCAGCTATGACTCCAATCAGCAGATTTTTCCCTTGATACCCATTGGCTCCAGTTTTGCTAGGGCTCTTTGAAGCCACACTCTATCAAGTGCAGCCCTGATGTCAACTGCTGTCACTCTCACCACATCTCTGGAATTCAGCTCTATTGTTGACATTTGAACCAAGTCTGTAAAAGGGGGGTCAGGAGCTGAGCGGGCCTGGTAGAATCCAAACTGGGTGTCACTGAGCAGGTTATTGCTGAGCAGATGTTCCTTGATAGTACTATTGATTACACCTTCCATTATTTTACTGATGGTTGAGAGTAGACTCGACAGGACTGATAGTAATTGGCTGCATTGAATTTGTCCTGCTTTTTACGTACAGGATATACCTGAACACTTCCACATTGCCAGGAGAATGCCAATCTTATTTGTACTGGAAGAACTTGAGGAGAGGAGCAGCAAGTTATATCGTCATAAAGTCATACAGCACGGAACCTGACCCTTTGGTCCAACAAGCCCATGTCAGACATAATCCCAAACTATACTCATCCCATATCCCTCTAAATGTCTCCTATTCATGTACTTATCCAAATGTCTTTTTAAAAAATGTTGTAACTGTGCCTGTATCTACCACTCCCTTAGAAAAGCCATTCCATCCCCAAATCACTCTTTGTAAAATATCTGCTTCTTATCTCCTCTTTAAATCTCTCTCCTCGCAACTTAAAACATACATCCCCAGTCTTGCAATCCCTCATCATAGGGAAAAGATACCATTATGTATATCCTTCATGATTTTTGTAAATCTCTAAGGTCATCTCTTAATCTCCTACACTTCAGTGAAAAACATCCCAGCCTTTCTTTAAAACTCAAATCTTCCATATCAGGCAACATTCTGGTAAGTCTCTTCTGAACCATCTTTAGTTTAATAATATCCTTCTATAAACAAGGTGACCCAGAACTGGACACTGTACTCCAGAAGATGCCTCACGTGCAACATACTGTACAACTTCAACATAACTTCCTAACACCTCTACTCAAAAGGACTGAGCAATGAAGGCAAGCGTGCTAAACACTTTTTCAAATCATCCTGTGTCACAAACTTCAAAGAATTATGTACCTCTGCCCCATTTGATCAAGATCTTTGTAATCAGAGAAAACTTTCTACTGTGCCACCAATTTTAATGTTGTCTGCAAACTTAATAACCATGCTTTCTATATTCTCATCCAAATTATTTATAATATTAATGACAAAAAGAGGACCCAGAACTAATCCCTGTGGAACACTGCTTTTTGGACTGGAGGCCTGCACCAGCAACCTTCCACTATCTCCTACCATTAAGACAGTTGTGGTGATGTATCTAATTAGCGAGCATACCCCAAATCCCATGTGATCTAACTTTAATTAATCAACTAAACAAAACCTTGTCGAAGGCTTTATGAAAGTCGAAGTAAACAAGAACAGTAGACAATCGTTTTGAGAACTTCAAAAACTCAAATTTGAGAGACATGATTTTCCTTGCATAAAGCAGTGCTCTGGAGCACAAGTCTTTAGTGTTATTGCTGGAATGTTGTCGGGGCCCATATTTATATAAAGGACTTAGATGACGAAACCAAAAGAATGAAATAATTTCAGCAGCCAATACACAAGGAGGCAGGAATTATATGTGATGAGGATATAATGGGGCTACAAAGGTATATCAATGAATTAAGCAAGTAGGCAAAGATTGAAAATGTAAGCACAATGTGGGAAAATGTGAAATTGTTCAGACTAAAAATTCAAATTATTTCTGTAGTGACAGACTGCAGAGCACAAAATTGCAAAACTCTCTCAGGTATAGCTAATGGGTAGGAAAGTTAATGAAATGTTATTTATTCCAAAGGAAATAGACTACAGAAAAAGTGGGGAGATTATGCTTCGATTACATAGGACATTTGTGAGACCAAATCAGGAATACGGGACACAATATTGGTCAGCTTATTTAAAAAAAAAGGGGAATGTAAACAAACTAAATTTGGTTTAAAAGATTACAAGACTAATACCTGGAATGTTAAGCTTTTATCCAGTAGTTCAGAGGTGCATGACGTGACTTGACTGAAACACGATCCTGATGGGTATCGATAGGACAGATATGGAAAGAAAGTTTATTCTTTTAAAAAGACACATGGTTCTAAATTCTTTGTAAGATACTTAAACAGACAAAGTGGCACTTCTGAGTGGAGTCTCTTTGGATATCTACTTCCAATGACTTTTCAGAAACACGGTCTTTGAAAGATTTCAAGGCAGAGATTGAGACACTCTTGGTAAGCAAGAAGCTGCAAGAGTGACCAGGGTAGATTAGAACCAAAGTACACAGCTGCTCCAGGGTTTTGCATCAATACACCAATCATAAAATTGACTTCCAATTCTGAAGATGAAGACTGTATTATAGTCAGTGAACTCCAGATTCCCACCATTCTCAGCAAAAAAACAAATCTCATCCCCTCAAAGCCTCCTATCCCTTACCTTAAATCTATCATTGATCCTTCCAGCAAGGGGCAACATTCCTTGTATGTGCCCTTCAAATTTTATAAATCTCAAATCATGCACCCTCCTCCACAGCCCCCTCTACTCCAAGGAAAACAACCCAGTGTATCCAATCTTTCTCCATAAAAGAAACTCTGCAGCCCAGGCATCTATCTGGTAAGTCTTCTCTACACTCTCTCCAGTGCTATCACATCTCTCCTATAAATGATTTGGAGATGCTAGTGTTGGACTGGGGTGTATCAAGTTATAAATCACAACACCAGGTTATAGTCAAACAGGTTTAATTGGAAGCACACTAGCTTTCGGAGTGACGCTCCTTCATCAGGTGATAGTGGAGAGCTCAATCCTAACAATTTATAGGCTATAAATTCTGTGTTGGGATTGAGCCCTCCACGATTACCTAATGAAGGAGCGTCGCTCTGAAAGCTAGTGTGCTTCCAATTAAACCTGTTTGACTACAACCTGATGTGTGATTTTTAACCTCCTATAAGTGTGTATTCTAAAATTGCACACAATAGTCCAACTCCAGCCTAAGGACATTTTTAATGCAGTTTCAGCATCACCTCCTTACTCTTTAAAATCTGTACCTCAACTAATACAGGCAAGTATCCCAAATGTCTTCTTAACACTATCTGCTTATCCTAATATTTAAAAAGGACAAATGGGCATGCACACCAAGGTACCTCTGATCCTCAGTGCTTCTCAGGGTACTACCATTCATCATGTATTCCCTTGTTTGTCCTGCCCAAGTGCATCAGCTTATGCTTATCCAGATTGAATTGCCACAGATCAGCTCACCTGACCAGCAGGTCAGCATCTTCTTCCTGTCTATGTTAACGTCACAGGTCTTCGCCCTGATTTCTGTACCCACATTGTATAGTCTCTCTCACTAGTGAGCAAAGTATTATTTAGAATCCAAAAGAGAAAATGCTGGAAAATCTCAGCAGGTCTGGCAGCATCTGCAAGGAGAGAAAAGAGCTGACATTGCGAGTCTAACTGACCTTTTGACAAAGCTCAAGAAGCCTTGGATTTAGAATCCAGTGTCTCCACCGGTCCCTTATGTAAACTACCACGGTGGTCCCTAATAGGCCCTACTTGGTCCATAGTTATTCTTAATACATTTTGTAAATACGTAGTTTGTTCCTTTATTTTACCTGCCATCAATCTTGCATGCTTTTTATGCTCGATTTCCTTTTCAAGATTCCATTTGCATATCCTGTATTCTAGGGTTCCTGTTGTTTTGAACTCTTCGTATTTGGCATAAGCCTCCCTTTTTCTCTTTATCCAATTCTGTACATCACTTTATACCCAGGGCTTGTTGGACGTGTTGGTATTATCATCTTTGCTGGAAGATGTTGACCCTGTAGTCTCTATTCCCTTCAAATAGTCTCACTTCTTTGACACAGATTTACTTTAAATTTGGCCAGCATGAACTTGAAGCATACATTGAGTTTATTACTTGAAAAACATCTCCCACTAGTTTAGAAGTTTGATTTTAGGCAGATTGTCCTTTTCCATTCAACCTTAAATCTAATGACGTTATGATGGTTGACTGCAAAATGATCCTCCATCAATTCTCCAACCACTTGCCCAGCTTTTCTGCTAAGATGGAGACCAGGACTGTCCTCACTCTTCCACTGGTTTCTACATACTGGCTTTTAAAAAAATGTTCTCCTGAATGCAGAATTTAAGAATTGCACTCCCTCAAATGCTTTCTACTATGACAAGCCAAATTAATATCAGGGAAGCTGAAATCCCCCATTTTTACACTTCAGATGATATGTAGACAAATTTCAGTTCTATTTCTCTCTGTTCAGAGGTCTACAATACTCTCCAAGCAATGTAATTGCTCCATTAAGTTCTACACACATGGCTCTAGTTCTAAAGATGTCATTCCTCCTTATTGCTGCAATTAATTCCTGCTCAATATAGTGACACCTTCTCCTCTATTTCCTTCCTGTCATCTGCAGACCCTACATCCTGGAATATAGGAAGTTGCCAGTACTACCCAGGGTGACATAATAGCTCAGTGGTTAGCACTGCTGCCTCAGTGCCGCAGACCTAGGATCGATTCCACCTCAGGTGACTGTGCAAGCTCCACACAGACAGACATTCTCAGTTTCTGCATGGGGTTTGCCCCCCAGGGGGCTCTGCTTTCCTCCCACAATCCAAATGTGTGCTGGTCAGGGGAATTGGCCATGTGTTAGATGCATTAGTCATTGGTAAAATGTAGGGAAATGAATCGGATGTAGACTTGTTGGGTCAAATGGCTTGTTTCCATGCTGTAGGGAAACAAATCTAATCTAAAAACCTCTCTTTCAACACGTTTCAGTGATAGCAATGATAATTCATCCCTATTTTAAAATTTGGGCCTCAACTTATCTGCCTTGCTCATTGCACTCCTTGCATTCAAGAAAATACCATCTAAATTGTTAAACTCCCTTTTGTACTACAAGTTTATAAATTTCGAAGCTTTCTAAACTCCACTGCTATCGCCTCCTGCTGAATAGTCTCTCTAGATCTCACCCTCTGTCATGTTAGATTAAAAACACTGCAACAGCATTGACCAGCCTTCCTGCAAGGATGCTGGTGCCACTCAGATTCAGATGCAATCCATTTACCTTGTTCAGGTTCCACTGCTACCAAAAATGGTCCCAATGGCCCAAAAATCTAAATCCCTTCTTCCTGCACCATGTCACCAGCTGCACATTCATCTGGACTTATTTCCTGTTTCTATGCTCACTAACACATGGGACCAGAAGTATTCCAGAGATAACTTACTTTTGAGTCTTGCTTATTTCTTAACTCCCTAAAAAATTCTGCTTGCAGGAAGTTATTCCTTTATCTACCCACATCAGTGTCAATGATACATTATTGATATGCCCCCTGAAACTGCAAGTGTTAAACCAGGATTCCTTTTTTCTGCTCAGTTCAAGCTGAAACATTGAGCTCCTAATCCTTCAGATTCTCCAAAAATAGTGTTTCCTCATCCAATGTGTATTCACACAGCACCTTTAACAAACATTATGCGAATTATTAAATAAAGCATCATTGTGCTATTATAAAACACTATCTTAGGTCAGAACCATAAAAGGGAGTTTCAAGGAATGTATTAAAGGGGAATGAGAGATTGCCAGGTTAGCTGGAACAATTGGTGTTAGCTAGACAATATGTTGAAGGTGTTCGCCCAGTGTTCTTGGTCTATGCCATGTTTAGATTGATTCTAATCTAAAAAGTTTTAGAGGAATTCATGCAGTTTTTGAGCAAAGTACAATGTAACTCCGCAAGTACAAATTCACCCCACAGGAGAGTGAGAGAGTTTGAGTGTGAGTGTGTGGAGTGTAGAGTGGTCCAAGTCTCAAAGAGGTTGCCTGTGTGTGTGCATAGTGGTCACCTGTAGTGTGACATGAACCCAAGGTCCCACTTGAGGCCCTACCTATGACTATGCAACTTAGCTATCAGCCTCTGCTCAGCCACTTTTCGCTGCTGCCTGTCCTGAAGTCCGCCTTGGAGAATGGTCACCCAAAGGTCAGAGGTCGAATGTCCTGGACTGCTGAAGCGTTCCTCAACTGGGAGGGAACATTCCTATCTGTTGATTGCTGAGCAGTGCCCATTCATCTGTTGCTGTAACCTTTGCTCAGTTTCCCCAACGTACCATGCCTCAGGGCATCCTTGCCTGCAACGTATAAGATAGCCAACGTTGTCTGAGGCACATGAGTACCTGCCACGTACATGGTGGTAGATGTCCCCACATGTA
This sequence comes from Hemiscyllium ocellatum, assembly GCF_020745735.1. NCBI lineage: Eukaryota > Metazoa > Chordata > Chondrichthyes > Orectolobiformes > Hemiscylliidae > Hemiscyllium > Hemiscyllium ocellatum. The sequence continues at coordinate 30,831,556 of NC_083428.1, read as the reverse complement.
ATGGTGGTATCCATGTCCACACACTGACATGTCTTGCAGTGCATGTGACAGGGTTATATGGAGTTGTCCTGAAAGCTGGGCAGCTTACTACAAACAAACAAAGATCTGTTTGAGGTTTGGCGGTTGTTTAAAGGCAAGCAGTGAAGTTGTGAGGAAGGTCTTGGTGAGGTGCTCATCCTCATTGATCATGTGTTGCAGGTCACGAAGAACATGGTGTAGTTTTTCAGTTCCGGGGAAGTGCTGAATAACTAAGGGTACCCTGTCGGTTGCAGCACGTGTCGGTCTCCTGAGGAGGTCATTAGTTCCTTGCTGTGGCATGTTGGAACTGGCAGTTGTTGATGAGTTGAACATTGTACCCAGTTCTTGTGAGGGCAGAGTACTTCCAGGTGCTGGTCATGTTCCTCCTCATCTGAGCAGATCCAGGGTATGCATACATATCCAGTGGAGAAAATGTAGCATTTGCGAGGTTGTCTGTGGGTTTGCAGTAGAGAGTGGTGCTGAGGGGTCCATCATTGATGGAGATGCATGTGTTCAAGAAGGAGACAGATAATAGAGAGTAGTCCATGGTGAGATGAAACTTGTTGATGTCACTGTAGTTTTATCAGTGACTCCTCGCCATGGGTCCAGAGGGAGAAACATGTCAATGTAGCTGGTGTATAAATGTTGGTTGGAGATCCTGTGTAGAGAAATCTTGTTTGAACCTGTTCATAAAGATGTTGGCATTTTGGGGTGCAAATTTGGTCCCCATGGCTGTTCCATGGGTATGGAAGAAGAACTGGTTGTCAAAGGTGATGACGTTGTGATCAAGGATAAAGCAGATTAGTTGTAAGACAGGGTTTGGAGATTGTTGGTGTTGAGTACCGAGGCTGTTGCCACAATGCCATCATTGCGGATGCTGGTGTAGAGTGCTGAAACATCCATTGTGATGAGGAATGCTCCCGGTTCGACTGGTCAGTGGGTCCAGAGTTTCTGCAAGAATTCCATAGTGTTACGACAGAAGCTGGGGATCCCTTGTGCAATAGGTTTCAAGGAATTACAGCTGTACTCAATGCCGCAATTCAATTTTACTATTTCCAGAGTCTTCAGAGTCCCATCTTTTTCAGAAGATGGGCAACCCTGCATCCTTTGGAACCACAAAGTAGAGTAGAATCAGGGGAATGACATTGACATCCTCTTATTTGGCTTCAATTTCTGTACGGCAAATTTACAGATCCAGTCTTTGAATACTAATGAATGGGTGAACCAGTGGATGGAGAAGTAGTCCAGTCAAAAGATATAGTGACAAAGGAGATTTTAAATCTCTTGGGTAACTATGAAAATTAGTAATCCATGGAACCCTCCAACATCTCCAATTCTACCTTGGAGTTAGAGATTCCCAAGGATTAAAAGAAACTGCCCATCAGTTTATCATAAATTCCCATGTAAATCTGCATATCAGGACTTCTGCAAGCTCCTGACATGCATCTTCAGTCATTTGAGCCAATCTTTATTCAATCACGCACACCATGAGCATTGTTGCATGTGTTAAGTAGTATTGGATTGAAAGAATTAATTGCAGCATGTTTCAGCTGAATAATCTTTGAGGAATAGAGATTATATAGGGAGATGGTCAATGCTGGGCCTACTGTAAAAAAAAAGTTACTGAAAACACTAAGTGGAGACAGACTGGAAGAGGAGAAATAACATTTTCCAAGACCGGATGGTATTTAATTAAAGCTCAGATAGACTGATGCTGGACAACCTGCGCCAACATTCTAGGGGAGACAATTCTGGAAAGAATTTTTAAAATAGAGCACATCGTTCATAGAATGCTCTTAAGTAAGTGATCTCCTCTGAAAGCTGACGCTAGCTGCTAATGACATGGAAGTCCACATTCTTGGCAGAGATGGAATAATATACTGGTGCACCATGATGCACATTGGTGTCAGGAGCTGAGTTGTAACCAACCTCCCTTTCAGATCAGGTAAGTGAGGAAAAGAATAAAACTAGAGACTTTTTCCAGACAGATGGGCTAAAATTGACCAAATGATCTTAAATATTTAACTTGTAATGTCTTGCTTTTTCTGCATTTAGGACATTAATATTATTATTATAGACTTGGATCAGTCCTGCTAGACCAGATCAAAAATTTATTACAGGGACTAGGAGTTGTATCAAGGCAATTAGGACCTGAAAAAAAAAAGAGGATCAACTGACATATCTTCCGTCCCATGAGCATAATGTAGTGTACTGTTCCTGGGATGAGCTTATCAGTCTTCAGTGCGCTATCAAAGTGCTACGTAGTTGTTCACATTGTTCATTAGAATGTAGTACTAGTAATTTGTATTTCATTTCAAGTTTAACCAGTAGGTCAAGAGAGCTATTTATCTGAGATATAAATGTAATTAGCTATTAACAATCAATCATTCAACTAAGGTAGAGCCTAACTTCTGCTCAAGCTATTGGCATCCATTTCAATGCAACAATTTGTACTAGTGCCCACAAAGGTTGGTGGCAGTGTATATCCCAGTTGGTTCCATTAGAAATAATTGAAATTAGGGTGTATTGCCTTGCAACACAAGTCATAATGTGCACTTTCCCAGCATGGTTACTTAATTCCAGAATATAAATCACTTTAGTTTCAATAATTATAGAACAAACACTTCACTATGCAATTATTTATTTGAGTAGCAATCAAGAAAATGTCACATGTACATGCTTCAATCTTACAGTATAAACAGTTTACCACACCACCCCTCACCCACCAATCAAGCTGGTCATTAATTATGTACAATGTTGTTTTGCACAGCATAACAAGTAGGTAGCAATTCAAAAAAAATCTAAAATTTATCACAGCTACACTGTCATAAAAGTCACATTATATTTCAATTTCAGAAGCATACCCTCAGAGCTGTTTTAGGTACATTGCAAGAGAAACAAAAATCACATGCTTACACCTCAAATTCCAGCAAACTATGCTGCAAATCACGCAAAGGCCATTAAACCTTAGCTCTCAAGTGACTCAGGCTTGTCTAAAGAGACTAGTTCAAATATAAAAATTAGTGCCTTAGAACTATTTTCCCTCTTCCAATGCTATTATGAAAACCTTTAGTGCCATCTGGGCCAAAAGGAAGTCTGACTAATCCGGGAGGTAGGCTTGAACCACTTTGATGCTTCCTTACTGACTGCTTACACATTTGGTTAATTTCTACAGGAGCAGCCTGACTGGCAGCTAGCTTACGCCTTTGTACCCAGGGACTTCCAGAACATTTTACATTATCTGACCAATGGTCATGAAACTTCTTGTTAAATTCTGGACTTGTACCTGGGCTGGGCCAAGATCCTGGTCCAAAAAAATCTGTTTTGGGTGATGGATGGTGATAAACTAGGCTTTTGCAGTGAGTGCATGGACCACAATGATGGTCAATACATGACTGGATACATGGAACAGAGCTTGGACTTGACATTTGACTAACACAATTACAGACACCACATGTTTTATGCTGCAGGTATCTTTGGATAGAAGCAGGTGAATTAGCACCATCAGATTCTGAAGAACTATAAACAGACTCTTCCAGAGTATATTGCATCTGCTCCATCTTTGTGGGCCCTCTTGAAGGCTTTTTAAGAGTTGATTTCTTTAAATCCTCAGATTCATCTGTATCAATGCAACTTATTTTTTTAGTACCTTTGCCTGTCAATATCACAACTTTTAGATTTTCATCATCATGACAGTGTTTTTTGCCAAGTTCATCATAAGCATTTTTAGCACCTTCATAACATTCATATTCAATCAAAACACAAACTTTGGTTCCAACTTCTGGATACTTCAACCTATACTTTTTCAGCTCAGCAGGAATTTCCTTACCTGGTTGCAAAATGCGGATTGAACTGATTGGACCATAAATAGCAAAGATTTTCATTGCTGTTTCCATGATATTTATACGGCCCCACATTTCATTATTCTTCTCTGGAAAGTACTTATTAAGATTCCATGCCAATATACGTTTACTTGGTGGCACTGAGAGGAGGAAATCTGGTACTGGAATTTTTCGGCGAATCTTTGTCCCTTCGGGATTGATTTCTAGTAATTTGGAATAATTCAGTGCATAAGCTGTTGCCTTCCAGTCTTTAGTCAAGCATTTCACCTAAAAGGCAATCAAACACAGTAATTCTGAATTGTGGATTAGCGTGAAGATTAAGTAATTTAAATTTTTAAAAGTAACACTTTGGAATTTAAAGAATTTTGCAAACACTGCAGGAGGTTAAATGAGAATGGCAAAATTCATTAACACTAAAACGATCTTTAAACTGTAGACTGCCAGCTTTTACTGCCCAGAAGTATTCTGTGATAATTAGTCACCAGAAATATGAAAACCCTATCTTTTAAGAAGTTTTGTACAGCAAAGTGTAAACATTTTACATTTTTAAATGGTGATTACAAAAGCATCAATTCCTATATCGCAAGAATCTTGTTGCCACAGAGATCTAGTCTCTCCATAGCCAATAATGTTTTCTTCTTGCTGCACTCATTGAAGCAAGTGGATTGCACACCACCTACCTGAACATCTTTTCCCCCCACCAAAATCAACAGATCAATTTGAGAATTAATGCTGGGTCAAGCAATAGAAGTCACCAGGAAGACACTGAAAAGTGTACAGATAAAACTACAACATTGAAATAAAATAGAAGAGCTGGAAGTAGACCTAGGATGAATATTGGAAAGAAAGTTACATGTTTATATAGTAGCCAACAGCAAAACGTTACAAGGTGTTTCACTAGAATGTTTATGAAACAAAATAATTCGATTACCACAAATTCCAGAGTCATGTTGGACTGGAAATGTTACTTTTTTTCTCAACAGAATGCCACCAGGTTTGCTGAGGTTCTCTTGTATATTTGTTTTTATTTCACATATAGGATCTGTTGGGCAAGTGGCTAAATGTACATATGTTTTTTTTATATTGATACTTCAAGAGGCCAAAAGATAGGAAATTCCAGAGCTTAAGGGCTTATGGTAAAAAAACAAAGTAGTCACTTGAGAAACTGTGGTTTATAGGCCCTTTAATAGTAACCATACCATTGGACAAGGCAAGTTGTAACAGGAACACAGGAGCAGAAATAGGTAATTCAATGAGATTATGGTTGACTCATCCACTCCAATTCGCTCCCAACACACAATATCCCGATTTCTCTTCATTGGTTGATTTTGTATAACCATACTCAAAATGGAGCTTCCACAGCCCACACAGCAGCAAATCCCAAATATTCAGAACTTCCAAGTAACTAAAAATTCTCATCTCAGTCCTAATTGGTTTCCCTCTTTAGAGATTATGTGCCGAACCAAAGGAAAGCAGAGCAGATGCAGAGAAATATTTTGCACAATTCTTTTTATTGTTAAGAGCTACCCTACTAGCTTTTCCAAAGTTGCCTGTCCTTCCCGACAGATATACATCTTTAGACATTCAGAATGTCTCAGCTTTGGTTTCTTTGTAGCAGTTGTCTGCAAGTCTGTAAATATAGGAATTTCTATTTGAAATGAGAGTTTACCTACATTAGAGAGAATTCTGTGGGATTGCAACTGTGGCCCTTAAATTCAGTTCAATTCTGAAAAATTAAAATTTTAAAAATCTGACCTCCATCATTGACACTTAAGTTTGGCATTACTGTCCCTTACGGCCATTATCCAATTAACTTCATTGTTATTTCATCTTTTCACTTAAATTCACAGAAACTTCCCCTACAAATGACTCCTTTGCCCAATTCTTCAGTGCAAAGACCTCCACATTTCATTAAACAGTTCCAAGACATCTGATGAATTGGGTGTCCGAGAACCCGCTGGTCTTGCTGGGATGGCAGAAATTAATTATGGAGCACATTCCCTTGGACATTTTCACAAACGTGGTGCACCACACAACAGGCCATTTTTATAAGACATGGCAGCCCTACTTGAGTTATTTGGATATGGATTTCAGTTATCTTAACTAGGGAGTTTGTTTAACCAGGATGATTAAATTTTGTCAAGCCCAGGGATGTTGGGGGCGGGGGGTGGGGGGAAAAAAAGAGAGCGGTGGTCTCCCGAGTTAGTACAGGTATGTATACAATCCTCTCACTCCTTTGTTTGGGAGCCTTGCACCAAGCATAGCTGTTCTGTATTTTGTTTTTTTTTTAAAAAAGGCGTTGCTTTGTAGAGTGTTAGGGTTTGCTTTGTATTATAGAGTAGGTTAGTAGTTAGTAGATTTATTGTAATTTGTGTTTTTTTATTATACTGATTGGTGATTGAAAAAAAAATCAATAATTTTATATACGTTTGTAAAGTTAAAAGAAAATTGCAATAAAATTTACTTACAAAAACAAAACAGCTCCAAGACCAGTACGAGTATGGTGCAGATGAAGTCCTTCCTGCAGCAGAACCCCCATCCTAGTACTAATGCTAGTGTTCCATGAACTGGAACCCATTTCCCCCACAACAGACTTTGAGCCAGGCGTTCATCTCTAATCGTGTTTATCCCATTCCAATTTGCATCTGTTTTTCCTAACATTGGGATTACCAAATTCTGAGGATCTACTGTTTAATTTGGTGTCAAATTCCTCATGCTGTGAGATCATACACTTCTGTAGGAAGAATAGAGACAAGCTATTTCATTACAGGGCAAAGCTTCAAAAATCTGAAACACAAAATGGGATTCCAAGTAAGTTCAAGGTTCTCAAGATTAAGTAGGGCTCAGCTGGAAGTTAGCAAGGCCTTGTGAAAAGAACAGCCATTCACCTTATCTATACCCCCTCAGTTTTATAAACCGCAATAAAGCTCCAGGGGAAAAAAAAAGCCCCAGCATTTCCAGTCTACATTTATATCTCAAATCCTCCATTCGTGGCAACATCCTGGTAAAATCTCTCTGTACCCACTCCAATTTAATAATATCCTTCCTATAACAGTGACCAATTATACACCGCACTCCAGAGGAGGCCTCAATCCTATATGACCTCAACATGATATCCCAACTCCCAAATTCAAAAGGAAGCAACTTTAAACAATTATAATTACCAGGAAATGGTCAGGAAATTATTTGAACTAAACTGCAAGAGTTGCAGGCCCGGACAGACATCTTTTAAAACAAACAGCTGAAATGGAAAGCACGTGGGAATTTTATCAAGCACAACCAAATAATATGGAAATGTCCGATCAGAATACAAATGCTGCATGTAAATCATCTACTCCAGAAATGGAACGAATTTACTTAACATTGGCCATGGGAAAAGTGATAAAATCTATTCAGGAACTTATAGCAGGACAGTTACATCACAATGCAATCAGGTATAGTCAATCTGGCTTTCTAATAAAATAAGATGCTATATTAATATCTTTAACGAAAAAGCAAAGTGGACAAGGTTGAATTGGTAGTTGTTGTAGTTTATTTTCAAAAGGCATTTGATTGAGATGCCACATTAGAAAGTTATTAAAATAGGAGTTCATTAGATAATGGATAAAATATTGGAATAAGTAGAGAACTGGTTGGGAAGCAAAAGGTCTTTTGGGTTGTTACGATATAATGAATGGAGTGCTACAGGGATCAGTTCTGCAGCTTGAACTATTTATAATCTATATCAGTGATATGGATAAGTGGGGCTGAAAGTATGGCTGCAGAATTTGCTAATGGCAAAAAAGGTAAAGGATAAAGGCTACCTCAGATTACAACAGGATCTGGACCAGATGGGCTGAGGAGTGGCAGATGGAGTTTAAATTTAGATAAATACGAGGTGCTACATTTTAGGAAAGCAAATCTTAGCAGGAATTATACACTTCACGGCAAGGTCTGAGGCAGTGTTGCTGAATAAAGAGACCTTGGAGCGCAGGTTCATAGCTCCTTGAAAATAGAGTTGTAAGTAGATAGGATAGTGAAGGCGGCATTTGGCATGCTTTCCTTTATTGGTCAGAGCATGGAGTACAGGTGTTGGGAGATCATGTTACAGCTGTACAAGACATGGGTTAGGCCACTGATGATAGAATATTGTGTGCAATTCTGGTCTCCTTCCTATCGGAAAGATGCTGTGGTGGCAGGGCTAACCAATAGAATAATAGATTCTATCAGGAGTTTATCTCAAGATCAAAAAAGGCATCATAAACAGGTTGTTACACCACAGGAAGTATAAAAACAGCAAAACAATAAGTTGTACAAATAGATAGACAGGCTGCATGTAACAAATTCATTTTCAACACAATAGCCAATGCAGGCAAACATATTCAGCAATTGATCTCAAAAGCTAGGCATTTTCTAGGTGCCTGTAACTGTGTAAGATATGTGGCAAAGGGCACTGGAAGCATCAATGCAAAAGCTAAAACAAATCATGAGGAGCCACAGAGAAGCCAAACAGGTACAGCATTGTACCAAAATGGGTGTACCAAAATATACAGTCAATTTATATAATCAAAATGATGAGGGTGATAGTTTAATTGTAAACTGCACAGCATGCTAACTTTTGAACCCAGGCAGTTCTCCAAAATACACCAGAAGGTTTGAAACTGACTTTTTAAACTTCTGTCCTCAATTTGGGAAAGGGTGGGGGGGGGGGGGGGGGGGGGGGGGGGGGGGGGGGGGAGAAGAAAGGGTGGGGGGGGGGAAAAAAAAAAAAAGAGTCTATAGATTTTGCCAGGCTCTATTATCTTTGTGTTTACAAGACAATGACAATAAGTCTCTTTGACACCCTAAAAAAAAGGTTATACTACCAACCAGTCCCATACTAAATATTTTTGCCAGCAATCCACTGATTTTACACCAGTTAGTTTATCTCTGTAGCAGTTTAGGAAGCACATTTTGGAATTAAGGGTTAAAATAGCCACATTAATTTTGGGTTCCTACCTGATTTGAAATTATATGTTAAACAACAAAGTCCAATTATAGTGCCAAAAGGGGGAAAAAAAAACTTGATTAGATAAGTTGAAATAGTTCATTTTGTCAAGCAAAATTGAAGGCAGGCCAAAACTGGAATCTATTTTCACGTTTTAAATACAGATCCTTAATTTAAGATTAAGCTAGAATAGGTTGGTGCCCATATGTCTACACTGTTTTATTTCCAAGTCATACCAAAGAATTGTCAAAACAACTTTTAAAAAAAGTTTCAAATTTAACAATAGTAAAGTTTTAATTCCAGGAAAGACCATAACTTCAGAGCTACAAGAACATGGGAGTAATGTTGGACTAACAAGACAACTCAAAGAAAATAAGCATTCATATGGAAAATTTGATTAAATTCAGTTTCAGACAAGCTACTTTAAAATGAAAATCACTTGCAACACAATCTAAACCATAAAGCTAACCACAGCTCAGATCAACATTTGCGTTCAAGCAATCTCAAATTATAGCTTCCTTCTGACAATATTGGAATTAACATTTCTTCAGCCTGGAGTTTCGACAAGATCTTTGGAATAAGGGAGTACACCATAAGATGTAGAAGCAGAAACTAGGCCATTCAACCCATCGAGTGTGTTGCACTATTTTGATCATGGTTCAAAGGACTTTCCTCTTCCAAAAGAAAATAAAAACATACTAAGTGATCTTAGTTCATGGAATCAAAGAATCCCGACAGTGTGGAATCTGGCCATCCATCTACTGAAACACATTTGATACTATGGCTAGCTTAATGGTGTAGGAAGACATATACTGAGATGGACTCAAATTTCCTTCAAGACATTTTCAGATGAATACCTTTAACCACTGAGGCTACAATAGCCAGCGCCAGAGAAATCCTCAGGATTTCTAAACATGTCATCTCTTGAAGCAGGTAAAGTCTTCATCCTAACCCCTAAGCACTCAAGTGCCCAACGTGTTATAGCATCTAGCAATACCAAAGTTGCAAAGTGAAGACAAGGGTGATAATCAAGTCATGAAAGCATTTACTTCTGGCATCCTTGAGTTAGTGTACAAGTTTGTATTTGAAGTTTAAACTCCAAAACTCAACATTCCATTCAAGAATATAAATGATTGGAATTGGAAACATACTGATTAGAAGCATCTCAAGTGTCATCTTGCAAATTCCACATTACTTAGACAAGCATCTTTTCTTTATAAAAAGAAGTGGCAAGTTACAGAAGTAAAATTACTCAACACAAAATCCTTTTGGAAACAATTTGACAGTTTGAATTCAGATAAGAATACACTTACCTTTTTGAATGAAGTGAGAAGTTTAATACTAATGTAGCCCGTTTTATTCCTCTTCATGTGTTTAAGTAGAAAACTATCCACTGCTAGGTTTTCATCAGATAGATAAAATTCAACTTGAGTAATTATTTTTTGTATTGTGTCAGAGTTGGGAGGAATCCATTCGTTACACTCTAAGCAATCATTGGTCTCACACAGATCACAAGAATTACTGCACAAAACAAAATAAAGGAAATGAGATGCTCAATTAAAATGTTCAATTGCAGAAAGAAAATTAACCTTCATCTCACCCATTATGTGAGAATTTTCACTTCTAGCCTTTAAAATGTACGAAAGTGCATATACTTGTTTATGCATAATAAAATTCAATTTGCAAAGGGTTGCTTAATCTTTGGAATAATAAGAAAAATGTCATTCAACCTACAAGACCTCTCTGTTGAAGGTTTCCCTACATCACTGAAATGCACAGTTTGTGCATTTAATGTGGAAAATTATTCAAAGTTTGATTGGAAAGTAACAAATCAAAAATTGATATGAAACAGAGGAGGAAATTTTAGGCTAGTGAAAAATCTGGTTAAGAATATCCTTTTGTTTTTGCGAAGAACCTTGTCAAAACAAAGTGCAATTTTAGGGATGGAAGCAAGTATTTTAGGCTGGTTTAGCTAAACATATGGCCATTGAAAAAAGGTCAAAAACATGCCAGACACAAAGCCAGAACTGGAATAATGCAGAGTTGACTATATATTCTTTTATCTTCCTTTCCACTGGACACTACTCCTTCCTGGCACCTCCTTAACATTGTACCTGCTCAAAGGCCATTCACTTATCAAGCTTTTTTCTTCTTGGGATTAGCAAATAATAAAGTTGCTTTTTTCACAAACTCTGAAACCTGTGATTGACTCCTCACAAATACAAAAAAAAGTTACGTATCTTTGAATTTAGATAAAGTATAGTTGCTGAATAAAAGACCTTAAACGTTTATTGTGACCAGAGCTTGAAAAACAAAAAAGGGTGTTCATTTCTACCTCAATGCTACAGCACAATTAAAATGTTAGAGAGATTCAGGAATAACAGATTTAAGTTTAATACTATATGTCAGGGGGTGGTCCATTTTCCACCAGAATAAATTGTCATCAGTCTGTTACGGAGGGTGAAGATTAATGTAATTGTCGAGTTCTTTCAAGAGCAAAGTCTATTTCAAAGTTAAAAAGGAAATCACCTCTTGTGTAAAATTGAGGCTAGAATGATCTACTGAACGCATTTTAATTTCCTAGCAATCAAAAAGTTAGCTACATTTGTCTTTCCAGGTTAGAGTTCACTATTTATTTTTCCCCGCTTGGACATCACACGGGTTTGGTGAAAGGGAAAGTATTACTATACTGATATACAGACTATCACATGTTGGCAAGGTTGCAGGGACTAAAAAATAAATATTTTATTTTCCCTGTTTGTTTTTTTTCTTAAAATGGCAATTAAACAGAGTTGAGTGCAGATTGGCAATGATAATTGAATAGCACAAGTTACAATGGTTCAACAAATCATACTTGTAATAGGAAGTATCACACAACACAAAATCTTAGCCAGACTTACTGTTGGTCACTGTTGCATTGCAACTCGCCAGCATCCTCACAACTGATCCTCTTTGGAAAATGCGAGTGGAATATTCCTCCTCTTACTATTTGCACTGGGGAACTACAACTAGGAGATCCTAACCAAGAAGGTGGAGAGTCCGAAGATGACATAGCAACAAGCTTTAAAGAGCAAAACCACAAACAAATATTTAATTCTTAAAATAGGAAATTAAACCAGGTTTATTTTTACAAGGGTCAAGGTGGTTTAAACATTAAAATATTGTTATATTCAAATGCAATTACAGGTAATCAACTTCAGTTTTAGCATTCAAGATAGACTCTGAACAGAGCGGTAGATGTGATCTATATGGACTTCAGTAAGGCATTCAACAAGGTTCCCCAAGGGAGACTGATTAGCAAGGTTAGATGTCATGGAATACAAGGAGAACTGGCCATTTGGATACAGAACTGGCTCAAAGGTAGAAGACAGAGGGTGGTGGTAAAGGGTTGTTTTTCAGACTGGAGGCCTGTGACCAGTGGAGTGCCACAAGGATCAGTGCTGGGTCCTCTACTTTTTGTCAATTACATAAATGATTTGAATGCGAGCACAAGATGTACAGTTAATAAGTTTGCAGATGACACCAAAATTGGAGGTGTAGTAGACAGCGAAGAGGGTTACCTCAGATTCCTACAGGATCTGGACCAGATGGGCCAATGGGCTGAGAAGTGGCACTTGGAGTTTAATTTAGATAAATGCAAGGGGCTGCATTTTGGGAAAGCAAATCTTAGCAGGACTTATACACTTTATGGTAAGGTCATAGGGAGTGTTGCTGAACAAAGACCTTGGAGTGCAGATTCATAGCTCCTTGAAAGTGGAGTCACAGGTAGATAGGATAGCGAAGGTGGCGTTTGGTATGCTTTCCTTTATTGGTCAGAGTACTGAGTACAGGAGTTGGGAGGTCATGTTGCGGCTGCACAGGACATTGTTTAGGCCACTGTTGGAATATTGCGTGCAATTCTCGTGTCCTTCCTATCAGAAAGATGTTGTGAAACTTGAAAGGGTTCAGAAAAGATTTACAATGATGTTGCCAGGGTTGGAGGATCTGAGCTACAGGGAGAGGCTGAACAGGCTGTGGCTGTTTTCCCTGGAGCGTCGGAGGCAAGGGGTGACCTTATAGAGGTTTACAAAATTGTGATGGGCATGGATAGGATAAATAAATAAACAAACAAATCTTTTCCCTGGGGTCAGGAGTCCAGAACTAGAGAGCATAGGTTTAGGGGGGGGAAGAGGGGAAAAGACCTAAGGGGCAACTTTTTCATGCAGAGGGTGGTGCGTGTATGGAATGAGCTGCCAGATGAAGTGGTGGAGGCTGGCACAATTGCAACATTTAAGAGTCATTTGGATGGGTACATGAATAGGAAGGGTTTGGAGGGATATGGGCCAGGCACTGGCAGGTGAGACTAGATTGGGTTGGGATGGGATATCTGGTTGGCATGGACGGATTGGACCAAAGGGTCTGTTTCCATGCTGTACATCTCTATGACTCTATGAACAAAGAATAATACCTCCAACTATGAAGAATTGATAAAAGCATTTTTGCCCAAATCTAGCGAAAATCAATACTTTGCTTTCATTTAAAAAAAGATTCTTTTTGTAAGCCAAACCATTTTCACCAACAAACATTCAAAAGTTTTCATTTTACAATAAATATACTTTGCATAGACAGTTTCTTGGAAAGTTATTCTTAAATCAGCCACAACAGATTAAAAGGAATATACTATCCTAATAAGACAGCATCTTTTTGCGAGATAAAGTCACTAAAAGCAAACTCAAACACTGAAGCTAGTTAACCATGGTAAAATAGAAAAAACCCCTCAAGAATATTTACCCTGGAAAAATAAACTAAATTTAAAGATATATTTAACAACAACAAAAGATAATAAAAATCAGAATAAACTTCAAAAGAAATGGGTTACCCTTGGGTTCAAATATAGTCCAGATTCACTTTTAAAAGTTCTAGAATAAATAGTCTTACACAGGATTACCTTCATTTCCAGTATTGATAGTCTCCAATGCAAAGCAAATAAATATTTAAGAGAGCAAATAGAAACATTATATCACACAGTAGTTATTGCATCCCCAAGAAAAGAAATATAATTAAACAATACTCAACTTAAACATTAAAAGTGTCAATTTAAGTAACAGAATATTATAACAGTGATCATATTTATTTTTAAAAATACTCTAAGCTAAAAACCAGTATTACAGCTAAGAATTAAAAAATAAAAGCTAAAAATAAACTTAAGCCAGCATGGAAAGTCAACACAGGTGAGAAAACATACATCCCTATTCTGAAATGAACTTGCTAGAATTAATGATTTTCTAAACCATTTAGTAAAGATAGTAATTAAAAACTTAATACTGCACAAGAGGAAAATAAAGCCATTCAAAAATGCTGCATAAAAAAGTGTGAAATTAGCTATTTTGAAGAACAAGATTTAAACCAAAGACTAACTTTATAACTCTGAATCACAACAGAAAAACAGAAGTCCACAAGACAAACATTACCAAGATTATTACCACTGGAATCTAAGGTCAACACTTACTTAAAAAAAAATGGTTTAAAACTAGGTAGAGGAGATCAGGTGCAAGTTGTAGGGACCCAGTTGTGCTGATTAAAACCTAATTAGTATACTACCAAATGGCTACACGGATGTCTAATTTATAGAGTATATATGCTAAGGGCACTGCTTGTCACTGGCCACTCAGATGATTTCCTGTCTTCCTTGTGATGGAATGTAAATAAAGATTTCTGCACTCATTATTCTTCACTGTGTCCTATGCCAACATGCATGTGACATGGTTGCTGGGGGATGAAAAAGTACTACTGGCTGTTTGGTGGTAGTGTGGGGGCTTGTATTAAAAAATAGAATGCATGTGCTCAGTAATATATTTTATAATGGTCACTTTGTATTATTTAAGATATGACATTAATTTCATTTATCACACAGCCCACTCAGAACTGTTTTTTCATAGGCCCTCAAGTTTGATAAACAAAGTTGAGATTCAGCAAGTAATAACTAGCAATAGTAACCTTTAGCAAATTTCCATTTCACAGGACAGCAATACTAAATCAAGCCAACACCATTAACAGATCAGGTAAGTGTAAACAGTTAACAGAAGAAAGTGAATATATATATTTTTTTTTATATATATAATACTGTATAAAATTACCCAAGGTAAAATTACAGTTCACGTACATGTCAAATTTTGGATATTTGCCATCCTGGTTTCCATTTACAGGCCAATGTAGTTTCTCATTGAATTTGTCATCCTACTGCCAAATTACACAGCTTTAGCCATATTGTGCAGTGAACTGTTCATTGACCTCCTACGTTGCACAAATTTAGCCCTGTATGGTGGTTTGATAGTTTCTCCTACATGTGAAATGTAAGAATTTTATATGAAATTAATTTGGGCAATCTTGTAAAATAATAAATAACAGCATATTGTTCCATTGAACCTATTCTGCCTTTTAATACGATTATGAATGATCTGTTTGTTGCATTAACTACACACTCCTATCTGTGCCCCATAACTCTGACTCTCTTGTCAACCAAAAGTCTGTCCAACTCTGCTTTGAATATAGCCCCCACTACTCTCTGTGGAAGAGAGTTCCTAAAATTAATGATTCTGTGAGCTCAGAATAAATCATCATCTTTATGGAAGATCATTTACATAGTTTGAAACTGTGACCCTTTATTCTAGACCATCCAGGAAATAAAACATCTCAGCATCTAAACTGTCAAGCTGTTTCAGAATCATTGTCTCCTGTCAAGAAATGGGACATCAGAACACAATCTGCAATTTGTTACTGAATTATGATTTACCCTGTGAAATCATAGATAACTTTATGATAGGTGTACCAAATGGAAATGTTACGTTTTGCTTTTTAAAAACATACTCATTCATGGTATGTGGGAGTCACTGGCTGGGCCAGCACTTATTTTCCATCCCTAACTACCCTGAGTGCAGTTGAGAGTCAACCATATTGCTGTTGGTTTGGAATCACATGTAGGCTAGACCAGGTAAGGATGGCAGATTTCCTTTCCTAAAGGGCATTGTTGAACCAGATGGGCATTTCCTGACTAAAAGCAATGATTTCATAGTCCTCATTAAACTCTTATTTTGAAATTATTATTAAATTCAAATTCCATCGTCTGTCACGGCAGGATTCAAATCCAGGTCCCCAGAATATTACCTGGGTCTCTGGATCAATGGTTTAGTGATTATAACACTGGGCCATTGGCCACTCAATGGGTTTTATAATGAATGAATGAATAAACTCATAATGAATGAGTTTAGGCCATAGCAAAAGTAGCTTTACCTTACAATTATTTAAATGACAGAAAAATCCATAAATGGTCATGTTCATCATTTTATAGAAAAAAATGCCTACCTTATACACTTCCCTTTATTCTTCGAAGACGTTATGCTCGACACACAACTGGAATAGGCCATTATTGGAGAAACAGCCGATGTGGCTGAAAGTAAGGCTTCAGGCATCCTACCCCATACAACTCCATCTCGAGCTTTACTCCAGAGAACACCTTGTTGCAGTCATATCCGTGGACACTCACAAACTAATCTTGGAACTGGAAACCATCCCTTATCCCCTCCCTAAGTCATCTTTGAGCATCCTCCATCATGCTTGACATGGTATCACTGGCCTTCGATCCACCCTTCACCATTCTTGATCAACTAATGAAGGAAGAGGTTGAACAGTTCATCAACTTTACGAACACCTTCCACAATGATCTCAAGTTCACCAGACCATCTTGGACACCTTCCTCCCCTTCCTGTACCTTGCCGTCTCCATTTCCAGTGACCAACTCAACACGGACATCTACTTCAAACCAACCGACTCCCACATCTACGTAGACTACACCTCCTCCCACCCCAATGCCTATAAAAATGCTATCCCTTACTCCCATCTCCTCCGCCTCTGCCTTATCTGCTCTCAGGAGGTACAATTCTACTCCAGAGTATCCCAGGTGGCCTCCTACTTCAAGGAGCACAATTTCCCCCATGGTCAATAATGCTCTCCAGCGCACATCACCCATTTCCTGCACCTCTGCCCTTGAACGTTACCACGCTAAACAAAACGAGAACACAACCCTCCCCTTGTCTTCACTTTCCATCCCACCAATCTCCGGATACAATGCATCATCCTCCGTAATTTCTGCCACTTACAGTCAGCTCTCGACCAGAGATATATTTCCCTCTCCACCCCACCACAATTCCGCAGAGACCATTCCTCCATGACTCCCTCATGAGGTCCATGCCCCCCACCAACTCGACCTCCACTTCTGGCACCTTTCCTTACCACTGTAAGAGGTGTAAAACCTATGCCCATACATCCCCCCTCACCTCCATCCATGGCCCCAAAGGATCCTTCCACATCTGACAAAGATTTTCCTGCACATCCAACACCTCATCTTTGTGTCCATTGCTCTTGATGTAGTCTCCTCTTCATTGGGGAGACAGGACGCCAACTTACGGAGCGTTTCAGAGAACATCTCCAGGACATGTGCTAAAAGCCCCACTGCCCTGTGGCCAACCAATTCAACTCCTCCTCCCACTTCACCAAGGGCATGCAAGTCCAGGGCTTTCTCTACCGCCAAATCCTACCCACCCGACGTGTAGAGGAAGAATGCCTCATCTTCCGCCTTGGGACCCTCCAACTGCAAAGCAACAATGTCGATTTCACCAATTCCCTCATCTCCTCTCCCCCAATTTCATTTCAGATCCAACTTCCCCCAACTCATCACTGCCCTCTTGAACTACCCCAACTGTCCATCTTCCTTCCCATCTATCCACTCCACCTTCAGCTCCAACCTTTCATCATCACTCCCCAACCTGCATCTACCTATTGCCTTCCAAGCTACCTTGCCCCAGCCCCAACACCCCCGTTCTACTTATCTCTCAGCACCTCCCACTCCCCACCACATTCCTGTTGAAGTGCTTATGCCCAAAACGTCGACTCTCCTGCTCCTCAGATGCTGCCTGACCTGCGCCACACCTTTCGACTCTGATCTTCAGCATCTGCAGTCCTCACTTCCTCCTCGTGGTAGTGAACTGCCTTCATGAAAAATCAAATAGTCCATGTGGAAGATGAGTAGGTACAGCCACAGTGATGTTAGTGATGTTGTTCCAGTGAAAGAACAATGATATCATTCAATGTCAGGATAATGTGTGGCTTGGTGAGAACTTACTGGTTGTGGTGTTCCCATGAATCTATTATCCTTGTCCTTCCAAGTGTTAGAACATGAGTGTTTGGAAGGTGCTGCTTAAAAAGGTGTGATGAATTATTGCAGTAGATTGTATTGTTAGGGGGCAATTTGGGTGTGACATGTGTTAACGTTTAAAACCATGAATTTCCAGCTGGAATTAGAATGAGGTAGCATTTTAAATCATTTAAGATTTTCATTTTTCATTTATTTTTATTCAAGAAAATAGTCAGTTTAAAAGAAACATTAATTAAACTGCATAAACATGCTCAAATGCTAATGTAGTAGACAGAGTTCTATTAGAAAGCAACGTGGCTGAACCAGCATTAACCCGGAGGCCTAATTTGGAAGCTACCTTGCCTCAGTCCCAACACCCCCGTTCTACTTATCTCTCAGCATCCCCACTCCCTGCCACATTCCTGTTGAAGGGCTTATGCCTAAAACGTCGGCTGTCCTGCTCCTCAGATGCTGCCTGACCTGCTGGAATATGAGCATGACCCTGTCCAATGGACAATGCAATGGAGTTTAGTCAAGGATGTGAATGAGGCATAGGCTTCAGAGAAGACACAGAATGGCAGAAGATAGGGAGTGGTGAAACCAAGGGTAACAGGTGCCTTGCCGCTTTTGGAATGTTTGTCTAAAAGGGGTTTGTCTAAACAGACCATTTTGGTATTCTAGTAATAATGCACTATTTAATGACTTACAATATCTGATGAATTTTCATTAGGTTAGAGTGCTAACTTGAAATCTTTGCTGGGATGGACTCTCCCAGTATTAGCTCAATAAATTGTCATTGACCTGTACCTTAAGGCTGCTGAGGTTATTTCTTAAAATAATCTATTACATCAGTACACAATGCTGTTATTATGAATCTGTAGAGGAGGTAGTTAGTTGAGGGGTATTAGATATGGCGTCAACCGTAGGATATTATCAAGGATCTATATTCTTGATAAATGTTTATAGGACAGTATCAAGCTTCTTGACTGTTGTTGGAGCTATACTCATCCAGATAACTGGAGAGTATTCCATTATACTTTGACTTGTACCTTGTAGATGGTGGACAAACTTTGAGGAGTTAGGAAGTGAGTCACTTGCCACTACATTTGCAGCTTCTGATGTGCTTTTGAAGCTACAGCCATGGCTGGTCCAGTCCAGTTACCCTCAATTTTCAGGCCTTTACCTTGATGTTTCCTGTATAGATTTTGATTATTCCACAATCATGCTTGTTCATCTAACATTACATATTGACCTTTCCGATGCAGTTCAACATTTTCTATCACATGCGTCCTCATAGACATACCATCTCCCTCCCTCCATCACCCATGCTCAATTGTTTTTTTTTACAGATGCCAGCCAATCAATGTCTCCTCTCCTTGTTTCAAGAAAACTCCCCATATAAGAAAAGCAGCTCCTACTCAATTCAAATAGACCAAGAAAAGACTACCGTACCTGCTGCACACAACCTTTAGCCAATCATGAATCCAAAGATACAAGATTCTCATTTGCTCCATTCTTGACTCAAGAGATGCACTTTAATTTGGTGAAGTCGTGTTTTAATGAGCAAGCTTGATATGCTAATGTACTAAAAGGAGATTTCTCCCGCTAATCATCAAAAAAGCACAATTCACCCTCAATCTGCTGCAGCTTAATATGCAACTTTCATCCTGCTGTTAGGAACTGCATTAACTGCACAATGTACCTTAAAGTTAGAAGCTGACATATGCAGTTTTAAAAAAAATAGAAAAAATTGGTTATTTACTTCAAGTGAGAAATATTAGTTCAGTATTCTTCAAAATAGATATTATAGTAACAGTTGGTGCGGGAAACTTGCCAAGCACAGGATGTAAACTGCTTTGTTTAATTTTTGTTTTGATTCAGATCAGCTTTCTTTTGCAATACATACATTAGAAAAGTGCTCAAATCTCATTCTTATTTATTCATAAGTTGCAATAATAAAGTTCTACTGTATGAAGGTCAAAGTATAGGACAGTACCTACATTTTTTGAAAATATCATTAACTTCCATGAATAATTGACAATCTTTGAGGAAAGGTATCTTAAAAAACTGTGGTGTCGATGGAGGTTGAGGTGGAGAAGGTCGAAGATTATTTATTATGTTTTAGTGCCACAATAAGATTTATAAACAACAGCAATTCAAACATTTGCAAGTTCAGGTTTAAGGTATATCGATCCTACATTTTTAAACGGAGGTACAGCACATTCAGAGCATTGTAAAACCAGCTAAAATGAATAGTAAAATTACCAAAATGAAAACACCAAGCAACAGCTCTGATGAATAAGTAATTTCTGGATACGCTCCATACACATATATACTAAATGTGGTCGTAAGTTCACAGAAACTGGAAAGAAAAATAAAGAAGAACATCAAAGAATAAATTAGATTCGGTACTGTTATTCCTAATATACATGCAAATGACTTTTGAATAACCAACACTAATAGATAAACATCTTTTGCAAATTATGTTCTCATCCATTATATGTGAAAAATATATTTATACACATTTAAATATATATATAAATATAATGTTCAGAATACACGTGTCAAATGTGTGGAAGTATGACTAAATATATTTACAATCTAGGTTACTACAAAACAAGTGAGCTTTTAAACACATAACAAAGCAAAGTATTGATGATAATGGAAATTAAAACATAAAATGCTGGAATTCTTCATAGGTATGGCAACATCTATCTAGAGAAAAACAGAACTAACAGGAAAATTTTCCAAGCTAAAATAAGGCAGATTTGAATTTTGTTGCAAAGTTTAATACACTAAAAATGATGTTAGGTTGGAAATTTGCCTTGATCCAGCTTAAACGCAGAGAGATTTGAAGGTTAGTGACAAAAGTGTACACAGGCAGAGTAAGGCAAAAAGTTTAAAATACAATAAAACAAGGTTTTATTCAATTGCTGCATTTAGCTGACAACAGATCTATTTCCTGAGGTATGTGAAAATTGCTAAAGTTGACGAGGTGAGTCCTACAACTCAAGGGCAAGTTGGAAATAGCAATATGTGCTGGCCCACATCCTAGATAGGCTGGGGAGGTCTGAGGCAGTTGTTAATGCTGTGTTAAAGATAAAATTTAAAATTAAATTTGAACTTCCACTTAATAACAGGTCCAGAGAAGGTGCACAAGAATGATTCCAGGAATAAAAGGCTTAACATATAAAGGAATGTTTAAGGACTCTGGGACTATACTCAATGGAGTTTAGAGGGATGGGGGCGCGGGGAGGATCTGATTGAAACTTACAGAATACTGAACAGCCTGGACAGAGTGGATGTTGGAAAGATGTTTCCATTGGCAGGAGAGATGAGGACCCAAGGACACAGTGTTCGAATAAAAGGAAGAGCTTTCAGAACGGAGATAAGGAGAAACTTATTTAGCCAGAGAGTGGTGAATCTGTGGAATTCATTGCCATAGAAGGCTGTGGAGGCCAGGTCATTGAGTGTATTTAAAACAGATATAAATAAAGTTCCTGATTACCAAAGGGATCAAGGTTATGGAGAAAAAGTAGGAAAATGGGGTTAACCTATCAACAATGAATGAATGGCGGAGCAGATATGATGGGATGAATGTCCTGTTTTCTGTTCCTGTGTCTTATGGTAGTATTCATGAGATTACCATCTTTAAGATACTACATTCTAATTTATATTCTAACTCAATTTGCAGGACGTCATTCATTTTCTATATATGTCATTGGTGCCGACATATACCACAATCACTAGCTGTTCTGCCTCCTCCTTCAGACTACCTTTCAGCCTTCCTGAGACATTCTGGACCTTGGCACTAAGAAGTTAGCATACCATCCTGGAATCTCTTTTACAGCTTCAGAAATGCCTGCCTGCTCACCTTATTAATGAATCCTCTATCATTATAACCCTATCACTCTTCTTCCTCCTTGATTAAGCAGCAGAGCCACCCATGGTGCTATAGATCTGGCTGCAATTCCTTTTCCCTGAGAATGACCTGCTGTGCTTTAACCAGCAACACATTTTCAGCTCTGATCTCCAGCATCTGCAGACCTCACTTTTTACTGAAATCCATATACACCACATCAACCGGTTTACTCTCATCTACCTATTTGGTCACTTTGTCAAAAAACTCAATAAGATTCGTTAGGCACGACCTATCCTTTACAAAACCATGCTGACTATCCCTGATCAGATTATTCTTTTCCACATGGTTATAAATCCTATCTCTTATAACCTTTTCCAACACTTTACCAACAACTGAAGTGAGACTCACTGGTCTGTAATTACCAGGGTTGTCTCTACTACCCTTTTTGAACAAGGGAACCACATTTGCTATCCTCCAGTCCTCAGGCACTATTCCTGTAGACAATGATGATTTGAAGATCAATGCCAAAGGCTTGGCAATCTCTTCTCTTGTTTCCCAGAAGATCCTAGGATAGATCCCATTGGCCCAGGGGACTTGTCTATTTTCACACTCTGCAGGATTTATAATACCTCTTCCTTGTGAACCTCAATCTCTTCTAGTCTAGATGCAAATATCTCTGTATCTTCCTCGCCAATATTTTCATTTTCTATAGTGAACACTGTCGAAAAATATTTATTTAGTATCAGGAGGTGGACAAGTTGACATTTCAGGTATAACCCTTCTTCAAGAATGGAGTTGAGGGTAGGAGCTGCAGATAAGGAGATGGGGGAAGGGTCATGGGTGAGGAGAGGGGTGGAGTGGTAAAGTAGTGATAGGTGAATACAGATGGTAGGTAGTCAATAGAAGGAATGAATCTTCCCTTCCAACTCTCTGACCAATCCCTCCTTCCAGCTACAATTGAGGACTGAGCAAAGAAGGCAAGTGTGTGAAACACCTTTTTAACCACCATGTCAACCTGTGACACAACTTACAAAGAATTATGTACCTGAACCCCTAGATCTCTCTGCTCAACAACACTCCCTAGGCATTACCATTAACTGCTTTATCAAAATGCAATAACTTGTATTCAAATTAAACTCCATCTGTCTCCATCCGTCTCTCCTCAGCCCACTGGCCCAGTTGATCAAGATCCCATTGTACTCTTAGATAACTTTCTTCACTGTCGACCATACCACAATTTTGATGTCAACTGCAAACTTACTCACTAAGCCTCTTAAATTATCATTCAAATTGCTGATATAAATGACAAAGAAAAGCAAACTCAGCACTGATCTCTGCAGAGCACTGCTGGTCACGGGTATATAGTTTGAAATTCAATGCTCCACCAACTTTGTCGTCTGCCATCAAGCCAATTTTGTATCTAATTTCTCAAGCTGTCCCTGAATCCTAGATTATCTAACTTTACTAATCATTTAGAACCTTGTCAAAAGATTTATTAAAATCCATATAGACAATATTTACCACCCTGTCCTCATCAATATTTTTAGTTACATTCTCAAAAAACTCAATTTTGTGAGACACGATTTTCCACACACAAAGCCATGCTAACTCTTCCTATTCAGCCCCTGCCTCATCAAATACATATAAGTCCTATCTCTCAGAATCCCCTCCAACAACGTATCCACCAATGGTGTTAGAGTCACTGCTCGATAGTTCCCAGGCTTCTCCT
Source organism: Hemiscyllium ocellatum (assembly GCF_020745735.1). NCBI lineage: Eukaryota > Metazoa > Chordata > Chondrichthyes > Orectolobiformes > Hemiscylliidae > Hemiscyllium > Hemiscyllium ocellatum. Next base: position 30,807,970 of record NC_083428.1, on the reverse strand, counting down.
TACAGCCTTTCTTAAATAAAGGCACAACATTAGTCACCTTCCTCTGGCACATCAACCATAGCTACAGATGATACAAATATCTCTGTTATGGGCCCTGCTATTTCTTCCCTAAATTCCCACAATGTCCTGGATTATCAGGTCCCGGAGATTTATTCACCTTTAGGTTTTTTAAGACTTTCACCACCTCATCTTCTGTAATGTGGACTGTTTTCAAAACATCAATATTTATTTCCCTGAGTTCCCTTTAGCCTCCATGTCTTTCTCCACAGTAAAGCCAACGTGAAATACTTGTATATAATTCGCCTTTTCCCCTTTAAATTCCTATCTCCTGATGGTAATAGCATCTACTTAATATTTTAATTAAAGAAGTTAAATCTTGTTAATGGAAAGCAATAATGACTAGATTGTGTAAAATGGAAAACCATTGACTTCCCAAAAATAATTGCTTTGTTGTGTTCCATGTCAATTTTAATTCAAACTATTTTTATTCTCCACCTGTTCACAAGTAAGAGCATTTAACATGATACTCTATCTGTGCTGATGAAATGATTACCCCAGCTACACAGGGAATCATCACTCCTCTGAATGATTTCAGCATGTTGTCATTCCCCAGCCTGAAGCAGGAAGAACTCTCAAATTCCTTAACCTTACTTTGATCTTTATTATCTAAGAAATCCAGGTAACATTTTAACCAATCCATTCCACACGCTGTGGACATGCATCCACTGCCCAAAACCACAAAACTGACTAAGTCCATGACTAAAACATTCATCATTGGGTAGAAGCTTCTTGTTACCCATACAAATTCCTCTGCTTAAAAAGCATAATCATTTCTGCCTTCTGAATCTTCCATGTTGCGAGTAATTTCAAAGCTATTTCATTCTATTTAAGATAATTTATTACATAATATTGTTTTGAAATCACATATAAAAGAACACTTGACCATTTCCTGGGCAGTTCTGGGATTCACTCTTCTGTTAAAGCTTCCCAGTTCTTGTCATCTATTATAATTATCAAATGTATCTCTTTCCTTATGACTTTATAATTCTCTTTTGACATACAATATATATGTCACCTATAATTCAGCAATCTCACATTGTCTCACAATACTATTCAAGACACCATTTTTGTGTTACTGTTGAATCTTTCATTTGAGCCTGAAAATCACGAGGAATGAATGTTTATCCAGAAATATTTTTCAAAATTCTAATATCTATTCCAAAAGTATGTTTCTTCCTGAAAATCTATCCACGGTTAATACCAGGAATCTATCCATATGTTCTAGACTGTGTAAAATGTAAAATCTTTGACTTCCTAAAAATAATTGCCGTGCCCTGTTCCATGTCAATTTTAATTCAAACTGTTTTTATTCCCCACCTTGGTTCTGGGTAATGAACCAGACCAGGTGTTGGATTTGGAGGTAGGTAAGCACTTTGGTGATAGTGACCACAATTTGGTTATGTTTACTTTAGCGATGGAAAGGGATATGTATATACCACAGGACAAGAGGTATAGCTTGGGGAAAGGCAATTATGATGCAATTAGGCAAGATTTAGGATGCATGGAATGGGGAAGGAAACTGCAGGGGATGGCCACGATTGAAATGTGGAGCTTATTCAAGGAACAGCTACTGCGTGTCCTTGATAAATATGTACCTGTCAGGCAGGGAGAAAATGGTCAAGTGAGGGAGCCATGGTTTATAAAAAAGTTGAATCTCTTGTCAAGAGGAAGATAGAGACTAATGCAAGGATGAAACATGAAAGCTCAGTTAGAGCGCGTGAGAGTTACAGGTTGGCCAGGAAAGACCTAAAAAGAGAACTAAGAAGATCCAAGAGGGGACATGAACAGTTATTGGTAGGAAAACCCTAACGCTTTCTATAGGTGCATCAGGAATAAAAGAATAACCAGAGAAAGATTAGGGTCAATCAAGGACAATGGTGGAAGGTTGGCATGGAGTCTGAGGGGATGGGAGAAGTATTAAGTGAAAATCAGTATTCATACTAGAAAAAGACGATGTGTCGAGGAGATTACTGAAGCACAGCCTACCAGACTAGATGGGATTGAGGTTCACTAGGAGGAGGTGTTGGCAATTATGGAAAGTGTGAAAATAGAGAAGTCCCCTCAGCTGGATGTGATTTATCCTAGGATTCTCTGGGAAACCAGGAAGGAGATTGCAGAGCTTTTGGCTTTGATCTATATGTCGTCATTGTCTACAGGAATAGTGCCAGAAGACTGGAGGATGGCAAATGTTATCCCATTGTTCAAGAAGGGGAGTAGAGCCAACTCTGATAATTCTAGACCAGTGAGCCTTATTTCGGTGTGGGTAAAGTGCTGGACAAGGTTATAAGAGATAGGATTTATAATCATCTAGAAAGGAATAAGTTGATTAGGGATAGTCAACATGATTTTGTGAAGGGTAGGTCGTACCTCACAAACCTTATTGAGTTCTTTGAGAATGTGACCAAGACATGGATGAGGGTAAAGTGGTTGATATGGTGTATATGGATTTCAGTGTTTGATAAAGTTCCCCCATGGTAGGCTATTGCACAAAATACAGAGGCAAGGGATTGAGGGTGATTTGGCAGTTTGCAGAAATTGGCTAGCTGAAAGAAGACAGAGGTAGGTGGTTGATGGGAAATATTCATCCTGGAGTTCAGTTACTAGTGGTGTACTGCAAGGATCTGTTTTGGGGCCGCAGCTGTTGGTCATTTTTATAAATGACCTGGATGAGGGCATAGAAGGATGGATTAATAAATTTGTAGATGACACTAAGGACAGTAGAATTGTGGATGGTGTCGAAGGATGTTGCAGGTTACAGAGGGACATAGGTAAACTGCAGAGCTGGGCTCAGAGATGGCAAATGGAGTTTAATGCGAGAGTGTGAGGTGATTCACTTTGGAAGAAGCAATAGTAACACAGAGTACAGGGCGAATGATAAGATTCTTGGCAGTGTAGATGAGCAGAGAGATATCGGTGTCTATGTACATAGATCTCTGAAAGTTGCCACCCAGGTTGATAGGGTTGTTAAGAAGGCATATGGTGTGTTAGTTTTTATTGGTAGAGGGATTGGGTTTTGGAGCCATGAGGTCATACTGCATCTGTACAAAACACTGGTGCAGCCACACTTGGAGTATTGTGTACAGTTCTGGTCACTGCATTATAGGAAGGACATGGTAGCATTGGAAAGGATTCAGAGGAGATTTTCTAGGATATTGTCTGGTATGGAGGGAAGGAGTTATGAGGAAAGGCTGAGGGACTTGGGGCTGTTTTTGTTTGAGAGAAGAAGGTTGAGAGATGACTTTATTGAGACATAAAAAAATCATCAGGAGATTAGATAAGGTGGACAGTGAGAGCCTTTTTCCTCAGATAGTGATGGCTCATATGAGGGGACATAGATTTAAATTGAGGGGTGATAGATACAGAACAGATGTCACAGGTAGTTTCTTTACTCAGAGAGAAATAGGAATGTGCAACGCCTTGCCTGCAACAGTAGTAATCTTGCCAATATGGTCATTGGATAAACATATGAATGAAAATGGAATAGTGTAGATTAGATGGGCTTCAGGTTAGTTTCACAGGTTGCCCATATCGAGGGCTGAATGGCCTGTACTGCGCTGTAATGTTCTATGTTCTATATTTGACTCATTAGCACAATTCTTCAACTGAAGGGAAGCATTAGTTTGGGATTTTCAAATAGAACTTTCATCTATCTTGAATCCTGTTTGTTAAATTACACCATATATTCTTCTATTGAATAATGTTTTCGAAATTTATAAAAATCTGATCACATGCAATCAACAGATAATTTTATAAATAAATTTTGTCCAAAAAATTAATGAATAATCCAAATATTCCTCAGTGTTCAATGTTTGAGGCTTCATCACTGAGAGTACTGGATAGTTGGTCCTGCTTCCAGGAGGAAGCGCCAGTGCCATTGAGGTGCAATCTCATGCTGAACATAATATTGCAAGACCATGAAAAGGTGAAGGAACTAGAAAAATGCCACAATAGGAAGTGACAGAAGTGGTATAATGTGAGAAAAAGGTCGAAATTATTGTCAACTTTGACACGAAGTCAGAAAGTCTAGGTAAGGAAGAGTCAAGCAGGGGCAAGTATCCTTGAGAAACCAATCAACCGAGATCATAAAAACTAAATGAACTGTGGATCGTTCTGAGGAAGGGTCATTCGATCTGAAACATTAACTTTGATTCTTCTTCACGGATGCTGCCAGACTTGCTGAGTTTTTCCAGCAATTTCAGTTTTTGTAACTGAAATGATATATAGTCAGAAAGAATGTACAGGAGATACAGGATGGCATTGATCATACTTGAGCTGAAAACATGTTGCTGGAAAAGCCCAGCAGGTCAGGCAGCATCCAAGGAGCAGGAGAATCGATGTTTCAGGCACGAGCCCTTCTTCAGGAATGAGGAGAGTGTGCCAAGCAGGCTAAGATAAAAGGTAAGGAAGAGGGACTTGGGGGAGGGGCGTTGGAAATGCGATAGGTGGAAGGAGCTTAAGGTGAGGGTGATAGGCCGGAGTGGGGGTGGGGCCGGAGAGGTCAGGAAGAAGATTGCAGGTTAGGAAGGCGGTGCTGAGTTCGAGGGTTGGGACTGAGACAAGGTGGGAGTAGGGGAAATGAGGAAACTGGAAAAATCTGAGTTCATCCCTTGTGGTTGGAGGGTTCCTAGGCGGGAGATGAGGCGCTCTTCCTCCAGCCGTCGTGTTGTTATGGTCTGGCGATGGAGGAGTCCAAGGACCTGCATGTCCTTGGCGGAGTGGGAGGGGGAGTTGAAGTTTTGAGCCACAGGGTGGTTGGGTTGGTTGGTTTGGGTGTCGCAGAGGTGTTCTCTGAAACGTTCCGCAAGTAGGCGGCCTGTCTCCCCAATATAGAGGAGGCCACATCGGGTGCAGCGGATGCAGTAAATGATGTGTGTGGGGGTGCAGGTGAATTTGTGGCAGATATGGAAGGGGGGAGGTGTGAGCACAAGTTTTGCATTTCTTGCGGTTGCAGGGGAAGGTGCCGGGAGTGGAGGTTGGGTTGGTGGGGGGTGTGGACGCACCTTCCCCTGCAATCGCAAGAAATGCAAAACTTGCGCCCACACCTCCCCCCTTACTTCCCTCCAAGGCCCCAAGGGATCCTTTCACATCCGTCATAAATTCACCTGCACCTCCACACACATCATTTACTGCATCCGCTGCACCCAATGTGGCCTCCTCTATATTGGGGAGACAGGCCGCCTACTTGTGGAACGTTTCAGAGAACATCTCTGGGACACTCGGACCAATCAACCCAACCACCCCGTGGCTCAACACTTCAACTCCCCCTCCCACTCCACCAAGGACATGCAGGTCCTTGGACTCCTCCATCGCCAGACTTTAACAACATGACATCTGGAGGAAGAGCGCCTCATCTTTCACCTAGGAACTCTCCAACCACAAGGGATGAACTCGGATTTCTCCAGTTTCCTCACTTCCCCTTCCCCCACCTTGTCTCAGTCCCAACCCTCGAACTCAGCATCACCTTCCTAACCTGCAATCTTCTTACTGACCTCTCCGCCCCCACCCCCACTGTGGCCTATCACCCTCACCTTAACCTCCTTCCACCTATCGCATTTCCAACGCCCCTCCCCCAAGTCCCTCCTCCCTACCTTTTATCTTAGCCTGGTGGACACACTTTCCTCATTCCTGAAGAAGGGCTCATGCCTGAAATGTCGATTCTCCTGCTCCTTGGATGCTGCCTGGCCTGCTGCGCTTTTCCAGCAACACATTTTCAGCTCTGATCTCCAGCATCTGTAGTCCTCACTTTCTCCTTGATCATACTTGAGCCAAGTAGTAAGATTGAGTATGATTACCAAAGGATGTGAGACAGAGATAACCATATTACAACAAACTCCATACAGATTGGTACTTCTAGCAATGGTAGAGAACTACTTAACTTATCTGGAAATAAAGCAAACCTCTATGAGGTGACTAGTTAGGGTTTCAAATTGTCTCAACCTGTGAGGTTCGGATTTTGGCATGGAGTGAGACAATTCTGATGTTCATGACAATATTAATTATTAAAAACAATAGAGAGAAAATGTGGGGAGATGTTACACATACAATAGATTTTTTTGTGTGTTATGAAGTGAGAGGCATAAATTCATTTTAGATTGATTCTGTGAGTGGTACCAGGATGTCTGGATGTCGCTTTTGTTTACCTAAATTTTACAGATATTTTACAACCTTCAATTTAGAAATAATATTTCATTTAATAAAAGGGAGAGAAAAAGTTGCATCATTGCTTAGTGACAGGATTCAGTGACACAAAAAGACAGAATTATCTAGAAAGTGAATTAGTGTGAGCCAATGGATGTCAAAATGGACACAAGGCTACTGAACACTAAATTTAGGGAACTACTGTATTTGGTTTGAGGATACATCATAGACAATTTAGTTTGCAGTTTGTTTTAGGCATTTCGGAGAGATATTGCCTGAACAAAAATAGCATCTAGTAATTGCAAACACATTTACCAAAAGGGGCAACATGGTTGCTCATTAATTAGCACTACTTCCTCTTAGCACCAGGGATCCAGGTTTGATTCCAGCCTTGGGCAACTGTCTGTGTGGTTTGCATGTTCTGCCATGGTCTGCATGGGTTTCTGCCAGGTGCTCCAGTTTTCTCCCACAGATGTGCAAGCTAGGTGGATTGGCTATGCTAAGTTACCCACAGTGTTCAGGAATTTGTAATTTAGGTGCATTAGTCATGGGAAATGCAGGGTTACAGGGTCAGAGTAGGGGGACGAGTCTGGGTGGGATGCTCTTTGGAGGGTTGGTGTGGACTTGTTGAATGGAATTGCCTGTTTCCACATTGTAGGGATTTTTAAAAAAAAGACTGATTGTATTTGTGCCAGCCTGAATTTGAGATGGAGGTTTGTTGTGAAGATGATGAAAATTCTTCACTGAGGTTTTGGTGCTTGTAAGGAGATTGCTGGAATAAAAGGAATAGTCTGCATTTGAATCTTTTTCTGATGTATGGAATGAAATCTTGCCAACCTTTTTTGTCTCATGCTTTGTTGTTGTTTAATTAGGATTTTATTCTTTAGGATAAAGGTACCTTGTGAATGCATTCAGTAACTGGTCTTAAAATGGTTTATACAAAAAAAGTGGTAGAATTCAACATCCCAGGTTTCATTCTGAGACCTGGCTTTGATCAGTATTAACATCAGCTGAGCATCATATTCATGCAAAGCAATTAATGCATAGGGTTGGCAAATCTAACAAGTTGAAATATAAAATAAATAACTTGGAATAAAACTTATATTCAAATTTTAAATATCTTATTCAAAATAATTTAAGTCTGACTTTAAGTAACTAATAAGTAACAGTATTTGGTTGATTTTCTGAGATAGTTGAAAATTTTCTTAAATTGGTCTGATCGGTTTATAACATAATGATTGAAAAATAGAATATTGGCAAGCTTGTGTTGAACACTTAAAATAATAATAATATGACAAATTACATACATTTTAACAGGTGCTGTCATCTGACTGAAGAATCTCCAATTTTGTTTAACAAGTACACTGCACATCACAATTCAGGACTAAAACACACCTTCAATGTATATGTTGCTAAATAGAGTATAAAATAGCATAAATTAGTTCCTGAAAAGGGAACTCCAAGGCGAGAAGACACTGCTGAACTTACCTAAATGTGGGCTGCACTACAATTGCTTTGAAAACGTAAAATCCATTGCGCTTTGCAAAATGGATATGGTTTGGAAAGCATCCACCCATTATCTGATATTCAGTAGATTTACTTGTAGTTGATGGTGGACCTGAGTTCTGACAACTTTGAAAATTCTTCAAAGCGAAAACAAAGAAATAATATTCAGTATTCAAAAATAAACAATGATCTCTCTAAAATCGTCAGAACATCTATCGTGCCTCACAAATGCAATTAATCATCAACATATTTTAAGTGTTGGACTGTGAAAGAACTGTGCTGCAGAAGCATGAATAATAAT